>NC_061828.1:33974644-33989644 GCF_019202785.1 Penaeus chinensis | reverse complement strand
GGAGGAGGGAGGAGGGAGGAGGGAGGAGGAGGAGGAGGAGGAGGAGGAGGAGGAGGAGGAGGAGGAGGAGGAGGAGGAGGAGGGAGGAGGAGGAGGAGGAGCAGCAAGAGGAAAAGGCAAAGGGGGCAGAGGAGGAGGTAGAGAGGATGGGGATGAGGAGGACAATATAGAGGAAAAGGAGAGGATGGGGATGCGAAGGAGGAGGAGGAGGAGGAGGAGGAAGAAAAGATGATGAAGGTAAGAAAAGGAGGAGAAGAAAGAAGGTGAAGATGGTGAAGGAGAAGAAAGAAGGAGATGGTGAAGGAGGAGAAAGAAGAAATAAGAGAAAGGGAGATGGAGGAAGGAGAGGAAGAGGGTCGTGTACCAGGGTCGAGTTACAACCTTGAAGTAGGATGAAGATTGCACATTCTTCACAAGAGTTCTTTTCATGGAATCTCCTGCTTTTATTGAGTTGCTTCTTGCAACAGAATCTTAAGAAGTCGTAACTCGGACGATAGCCAGAAAAAAATCTACGGCCTTGCACATCGCGCTTCATATCCCATTCCATTGCAATAAGCCATAACATCCGCACTTCGTTTCCATGGCAACCTCCCGTTCCTTTTTTTTTTTCTCTCTCTCTCTGAATTTTCATCATCAAAATGATTCTAAAGTCACAAAGCATGCTATATAAAGGCAAACAGAGCTATGGAAAGACGAGACACTATTCGAAATTGTATGTTGATACATATTGCTACAACACACACACAAAAAAATAATAAATACAAATATGAGATACCGTTTAATACCTCTTCATTACTTCTTTCCGGCACAGATAGAACGCAAACGACTATTTCGATATTTCTTTTCTTTCAATTTCATTTTCTTCTTCTTTTATTTCTTCTTCGTTCTTCGTCGTCTTCCATTTCTTTTTTACTATTTTCGTTGTTTCTTAGTCCTTCTTCTTCGTCTTCGTTGTTTTCTATTTCTTCTTCTTCCTTGTCGTCGTCTTTTATTTCTTCCTCTCTTTCTCGTCGTCTTCTATTTCTCCTTCTCCTTCTCGCCTCCTCTTCCTTCTTCATCTTCTATTTCTTCTTCTTCTCCCTATTCTTCCCATCATTCCTATTCCTATTCTCTTCCTTCCTCTCTTTCTCGTCGACTTCTATTTCTCCTTCTCCTTCTCGCCTCATCTTCCTTCTTCATCTTCTATTTCTTCTTCTTCTCCCTATTCTCTTCCATCCTCTTCATTCCTTCCACCTCCACCTCCTCCATTCCAAAACGTCTGCTTAGCATGACGAAGCAGTTTCTGACAATCACCGGATATGTATTATTTTAGTTAATTGTCCAGATACAGCGCGGTGAAATATGGATTAAAAAAACAAACAGTAGGTCACTGCCGCGTGGCTGATAAGGCGGAGGAGGAAATAATATTTTAAATCAATAGACCGAAAAATAAGTAATTGTCATTCGAATTATAATAGCCTTCCTGAGATGACGGAGGGAGGGAGGGAGGGAGGGGGAAGTAGAGAGAGGGAGAGAAAAAGAAGAAAAGAGAGCGAAAGAGAGAGAGAGAGAGAGAGAGAGAGAGAGAGAGAGAGAGAGAGAGAGAGAGAGAGAGAGAGAGAGAGAGAGAGAGAGAGAGAGAGAGAGAGAGAGAGAAGAGAAGAGAAAGAGAAAGAGAGAGAGAGAGAAACAGACAGACAGACAGACAGACAAACAGACAGAGAGAGAAAAAGAAAGAAAGAAAAAAAAAACAAAAAACTTCAGAAATGATAAGGCAAGTTAGAGAATACTGCTTTATGGTTCCTTTGACGAAGACTATAAAAGATGAATTATCGAGAGCAGTGCCGCGCAGTTGCTAGGGCGGGCTAGTACGCTTCAAAGGCCGCGGTGAATCCAGTTTTTTTTTTGTTGTAGTTGTTGTTGTTGCTGGGAGGTAGGGGGTTAGGAGGAAAAGGGAGAATGATAATGAGGAGGAGGGGGAAGGGGGGAGGAGGAAGAGGAAGGGGGAGGAGGGGAAAGAGGATAAAGGCGGAAGGAAGAGGAGGAGGAAGTGATAGTGAAGGAGGAGAAAGAAAGAAAAAATAAAAGAAGAAAAAGAATATGTGGTACTAGTAGCAGAGATTAAAGGGGATGCAGAAGTATAACAATAATAATGATAATAATAATAACAATAATAATAATAATGATAATAATAACAATAATAATAATAATAATAATAATAATAATAATAATAATAATAATAATGATAATGACCGCATCAACAACATTACTAATAATAATAATAACAATAATATCAAGAAGGAGATGAAAAGTAAGGAGGAGGAGGAGGAGGAGAAAAAAGGAAGATATGTTTTTACTAAGTCATGGAAGAAGCAGAGTTGTGTGATAGCGTAGGGGGCATAATTGCTATTTCTAGGAATAAACTTCACTTGTTTATGGTAGAAAAAAATATACCTGTGTTTTTTGCTTCAAGACTGTAAGAATATATATATATTTTTTTTTTTACGAGTCGTTGGGGGAATTCAAAGCAATATAAAAGTTGCGTTAAGAAAGGGTAATATAAGCTTACCCCGTGATGAGATAGGAAGAGAATATTAAACGATAGTATAAAAGCAGGAAGAAGTGAACGGCTCGGGTGAGATACAGCGAAAAAGATGAAGGAAAAATGACAATAGGAAACCAATAGGAAATGCTAAAGAGAAGAAAACAAAGGAATGGGGGGGGGGGGGGGGTAGAGGGAATTATAGCAAACAGGGAGGCGAGACTGCAGAAAACAAGGGATATGGGGTGGAAATGCATTCTTAACAGGAGATAATAAATATAATTGCAATCTAATAACTCCCCCTCTTGCGAAAATAAACTATAATGACCATGCAAACAAAATTACCCATATTGACATACTGTATAATTGAAGGCTATTAACGGGAAAATAAATAGGAGGAACAAGCACCAGGAAAAAGATTTCTTGAACCGCGCCTTTGGGGTCAAGAGATCAAACCAGTGTCTTCTTCATTATTCAATTCTATGTCTATCTGTTTTCTTATTTTTTTCCTTAGCTTCGCTTCAACTTCATCTTTCGCGATGTAAAAAAACAACAACAGATTCATGTAAAACCGATACATCTAGGCTGCCTTCGGCGGTGATGAGAGGTCGGGTAAGCATACGGTTCCTGTTTAGACCTACGAGTACAGTGTGATGTTCATTTTTTTTCTTCTTCTTTTTTTAAAAGTCAGAGATGTTAGAGGTTACACCCACCCCGAGGCTAGTCTTGTAGGTCCGCCCATGTTGACTTGCCAGAACTTGCAAGGCTGTGTTTTCTTTAATGCACTTTGGCTTCATTTTTAAATGTTTTTCACTCGTCAGCGTTCTTTGATAAACAAACAAACAAACAAAAAAAATCGTAAAAAAGGACGTTGCGCCATCTTTGAGGAAATGTTAGGCTGTTGACCTCATGGTTATTTATTGCTTGGAATGCAGGCGAGGGGATGTTGGCGGATGAATCAACTTTATTAGCTGAGTAGACGCAGATCTTGAAACACCATCAGTCATTGTATCTTACTGGAATTTGCTGTCTATATATTCCTGTTGAAGTGCAATATATGTGTCCTTGTAGTACATGTACTGATAACAGGACCAGAGTAAGAGGGCTACAGAGAAAACTTAGCAATTTGAATCTGGCTAATTTAAAAGGAATTAAAGCATATACTTTCCCTCCATTTGAACACATCCGTTCTAAGCTAATTGTGCATTTCGTTTAATAAAAAAAAATAAAAAAACAATCCCCTAACTGTCGGTCCAATGACTACCAACCAAACAACCCTCAAGAATCTATCTCAACCTCCCTCCTTCTTTGGACCAATAACTCCTAACATCTCCACCCTGCAGGCAATTACTCCCCTGCCAGAGGAGCATCCAAAAGACCTAAGATTAAAGCCCTTGAGACCGGCGACGTCGTGACCCCCTGCTAGCGCTTGGCAGCAGGTTAGACCTCAAGGAGAACAGGTTTGGCGGCTGCAGGTTCGACTACGCTGCTGTTGTTTGTCGACTGTCCGCCATCTTTTTCCTTTTTCCCCCCGTGTCTTTTAAGCTGCTGGTTGGTCTATATGCGTCTGATTTCGGAACATGGCTTATAATTCCGGCTTTGGCTTTCTCGGTGTCTTTTGAGTTTAGACTTTTTTTTCGTCTCGATTACTGCTCTTCTTATTCCCCTTCTTTTGCGTTGCATCTTTCCTTGCCTTCCTCCATTTGCCTTGTTTTATTCTCCTTCCAAGTTCTTAAGTTCACTTTGTCTTTCTCCGGGTCTTCCTCCTCCTCCTTTACCTCACTGTCTCCTCTTCCTTCTCTTCCTCATCTCCGTCCATCACTGTCATCTGATCTTCCTTCTCCATGGCCAATGGAGCACTAGAAATCTCTTCTTGATGCATACCAAGAGCAGCATCATTGCCGTCATCTGAATACACGTTGACGTCATCGGTGTGTTCCCAAGAGCGTGTTTTGCACGACAATGGAGCCAAATGACGCAGGCAAGAGTATTTAAATCTACCAATAGCCGGCGAATTTGTTCTCCCTGAGTCCCTCATGAAAGACTGTCGTATGAATAACCGCGGACAATTCTCTCTAATTTTCCTGCTACGCCGTGTTGTTTTCAGGTTAAGCAGGTACAGATGGGGGGATTCCTTCTAATTTTTATACTACTCCATGCTGTCCTTGGGGTTGAGATGATTTCTTCTAACTTCCAACTCTACTCTGTAATTTCATGTCAGAGGTCACGAACTATACCCTATAATTCCCTCCTATTCCCTACATACACTTCTGACCACCTGAAAGCTCCTAAGCCACGTTCTTTGACAACCAGTCGGTAAACCTCCCGGCCAACCAACAAACCAGTCGACGGCCTCCACCTACGGCCGCCCTGCGCAACAGACAACGCCAGCAAGTCTCATATTCCAGCAATAAACAGTCTCACACTTCCTGTCACTTTTCTAAGCAGACAGTCTCTCCGTTGTATTCTGATTCCTCGGCCTGTTTATTTCTTTTTGCAACTTAATGACAATTCCGGAGCCATGGCCAGATAGGGCGCTTTCAAAAGGCTATTCTTATAGTTCCCAGCCGACACGTGTAAAAAAAAGAAAAAAAAAGTACGTTAATCACTCCTTTCTTCCATTCATTTTCTCCTGCACGTTGCACAATGCATCCCTTGTTCCGGCTTCCGGTTGTTGAACTATAGCCTTTGTGTTGTTTTACTACCTGACTTACGTAAATCCCTTTCATTATGCCTTTTAATGCTTCTCCACAAGCCCGAATATCTCTCCCTACACTTTCAAAAACCTTTTTAATTACCAGTTGATATTACCCTTTCTCACACATTTATCATGACCTTCGAACAAAGAATCGGTATCCAAAAAAATCGTTTTTCCTCAGACTCGCTTTTCCTCCTCCACCGGTCTTCTGACTTTTAAGAAGGACTTCCTCCACGTTATCCTTCGGCGGGTGTCGATATGTCCTTCATCCTCTCGCGCTCATCCCGCGTCCCTTCGGCCTCGAGCCAGAGCCGCCGTTCTTGTTGCTAGGGCGCCTCCAGGGAGTCCTTGGAATTTGGGATCTGTTCATTCGCTTTGCTCAGCTGATGAACTCAGCGAACTCGGACTGAGAAATGAAGGGAATGAGGATGGGGCGGGGATGTAAACAGCACACAAACATATACGTCAACAATTTTGTGTGTGCCTACACAAACACACGTGTGTGTGTGTGTGTGTGTGTCTGTGTGTGTGTGTGTGTGTGCATACATGTATGTTTATGTATATGTATATGTATACATATGTATATATATGTATATATATACACATATATGGTCTGTATATATACACGTATGTGTGTGTGGGTGTCTGCCACATATATATATATATATATATATATATATATATATATATATATGTATGTATAGACATACAAGGCACATATAGCCAGGTAGCTCCACTTCTTGTTGGACCCGAAAATGAAACTGACTTTTCCCCAAGACTGTCCTGATGGCTGTTAGTGGTAAATATCTCTTAGTTCATTAAGTTCACAAATAAAAGAGAGGCATTTTGGCTTTACTTCTGGTAAATATAACAAAATCCAAATAATAATGTATCTAGCCATATCTGATATCTCACGGGGCACTCTCATTGGCTAAACGCGGTGACGCCATTCGCTCCGCCCCCTTTTTAGACCCTAACTATTTGTGTTACTTCAGTGAATTTCTTTGAAAATAATTATGTAATAGCAACGGTAAATGATCGAAAACGAAACCAAGAAAAAAAAACAATAAAAAAAACATTTAATATTTGCAATGAATAAAGGTAATGAGGCGGGGTTTATCTCAGCAGTTGCCAACTAGGATTTTCATCAAGATGGAATGGGTAATGATATACATATATATAGATATGTATATAAATATACAGAGAGATCAGTGAAACGCTGCAAGGTTAAGTTTGATGGGAAAATAAGAGAGAGAGAGAGAGAGAGAGAGAGAGAGAGAGAGAGAGAGAGAGAGAGAGAGAGAGAGAGAGAGAGAGAGAGAGAGCGAGCGAGCAAAGAAGAGAAGGGAAAAGACAAGTAAGAGAAAATGACAAAACACAATAGAAAGGAGAGCAAGAGGGAGAGGAGGGAAGGAGGGACAGAAGCTGATGATAGAATGTTAAATGACACCTTGCTAGATTGCCTGTAACCTTGTCTTGACCTTGTCTACCCGCTCCATTGACAGTGAATCTGAATTGATATCCTCACAGGATACTCGCTAACATCTGCCAAACCTCTTATCCTTCTCTGTTAGCTTTATTCAATCCCTCAAACCTTAATCTCAACACCTCAAAGAACCTTACACAACAGGAGCCATTTAAGGTGAACGTGTATTTCCTTTAAAAAATACTTTATTTTCTTCTTCATGACTCCCGCTTTTGTTTTTTTCAAGAGTCCCCTGTCCATGCAATATCAACTTTTTTTCTCTCTCCTCAGTAATAGGATTCGACCGAGTCATGCTTCGCTCATTCAAGTCTGACGGGTTTCGAAGCACCGACGCTTTGAGTGGGAAACCCTATTCCTCATCCGCCGGCGATGTGATTTTGTCTTTCGTGCGTTTCTGTTCGGGGTCAGTCCTTTTGCTTTTACAGGAAGGTCGGTTTTGCTATTTGAAAACGCACTGAATAAGCTCAACGGTCAGTTGCGTCGTACCAGGGGCGATAACGCCTTTGGACTCACGCAGAAGAATCGAACACTCCTAAAAGTGATGTGGATTCTGCTTCACGAACATCCTGGAATACAATCCCTCTCTCCCGTTCATTCTCTTCACATAACGACTGCAGTCATAGTCATTAACATTGCTGTCGTTCCGAATACTGATATCATTAAGCTATCATCATTATCAACATCACCATTGCCATTATCATCATTATCACTGTATGGTTATAACACACCCCAAGCATAATACCACAACCCTAATCTCCTCGTCGGTTCTCAGCCTTCTGTCCATGTGTTATTGCACACGCCAACCCACCCAAATATGCCCCAGCTTGCAATTAGCTTCCTCATTTCCTCAAGTGGCATCACAAACCTTGCGACGCAGTTCTTCCTCCCCTTGGCTTCGCCTCCCTCGACCAACACAGGTCCCTGGAAACTGCCTTCTATGGGATTAACACGTTTTTATGGGACATGGCGGTTTTGCGCATACAGCACACGATTGCATTACACCTCTGTCTGGGTTCTTGCTGATGATAATGATGTTGAAAATAGTAACACTGTACGAGGAATACTTTTCATATGGTATTGTTTTTTTGTTTCTTCCTAATGATTATTTATAGTGCTTCTGTTGTTACTGATATCATTATTATTATTTCTGTCCTTATTTCTATAGTGTTGGTCTTATTTGCATTGCGACCATTACTACTAATTATAACAATAATAGCAATAAGTACTAGTATAATATTAATGATGATAGCAACAACTGCAAGATAAATATTAATAAGAATAATGTTATCACACCTGTATCAGTCTTACAGTTAATGATTTTGATATTATCACATTAGCAGTAATTTTACTACTATATTTTTTTTCATTACAACCAAAATCATCCCCATCATCCTCACATCCACCTACTCCGCCAACAAAAACACAACCACAACTACAAACAACAAAATCTAACAACCCAAACGGCAGTCACAAAAAACAATCTTCTGTAGTTGAACCATCATCAGAAAGCAACCTAACCTGAACACAGTGACACAACGCAAGCATGATTAATGATCAACAAAACCCAAACTGGAAGACCTCTCGTGGCCTCTCGTTCACTGCTTATTATTACTGCGTGTTCATTCAGCATTCATGTTGTGTTATTTGTGTTCCCTGTGATGTGCTATGTATGAATATATGCAGTAAATACGACGTATATAAACACACATACATAGAACAAATATCTATCTTCCTATGTATCTAATATATAATATATATATATATATATATGTATATATGCATATATACGTGTGTGTGTGTGTGTGTGTGTGTGTGTGTGTGTGTGTGTGTGTGTGTGTGTGTGTGTGTGTGTGTGTGTGTGTGTGTGTGTGTGTATGTGTGTGTGTGTCTGTGCGTGTATGTGTGTGTGAGCGTGCATGTGTGTACTTTGCCCATACACGCATATGTGCCAGCATGATTAATAGTGCCTTACGTTCTTTTGCCTCTTCTCTGTTTGGAAGAGCAACTATCCAACGCACACATTTGACAAACAGGTCCTACTTTACAGAAACATACCAATCTTTATGAAACCATGTTTATATAAAAATAGATAACTACCTTGCAACGAGTTAAAGTTCCCGCACCCTCTTTGCATACGACACTTGCCCACATGGGATGATCTTCTCAATTTTTTCATTTCAATTTTTGGAAGGGGGTGGAGAGGTTAGAAACTCAAATTACTTCTTTCTTCTTATTTTGCTTTACGTCTGTTACCAAGAAAGGGGATTGAAAAAGGAAATCCCGGTTGAGTGATAATCCTGACTACCCATGCAGCTTAAAAAAAAAAAAAATATGTGATAATTTTGGATAAATAAATGTAGTTTGCATCAATACAATTAATCTGGAGTATCTCTCGTTATCAGTGATACATAGATCTCTTTAATTAACTATTTCGTTCTTATCAATTCTTCTTTTTAATTCTTATCATGTATCAGGTAATTATATATTTTTCCTGAAGATTTACAAAACAAAAGATAATTCTTCTTTGTCTTCCTCTCCTTTGAAATCATCCCAACATTTAGTCAGCTTTATTAAACGCTAGTTAAATATACACGCTTTTTTCCACAAACTTTGACGCATATTTTTAACAGTGTTTTTTTCCTGCTATAACATTAACTTCGGGCTATTGTACTAAGTTCTGACAAAGTCTCAAGAAAACAACAATATATTTTCAGTTTTAATCTACATTGTTGACAAAGAAAGGCAAGGGAAACAGATAAATTGATAGATTAAAATATTGTGATTTTTAGTACCTTATCACCTGCAGTTCAAGGCGACACAAGAACAGGTTTCCCGCGACAGATCCCAGTGTTTACAACAAAACAAATTCCTAAACAATGATACAAGGAATTCAGGTATTTAAAACAAGAAGGGGATGACAGTTTAACAACATCCGATGCCAATATGAAAAAAAAAAAAAAAACGTGAAATCATGCACGAAAGATAAACTTTAACATATACGCAATTTTCTTTATCTCTCCCAGCCCCTCCTTTCTTGCTCCCTCTCCCTCTTTCTTCCTCTGTCTGTTTTTAGTTGATATCTAAATCCAAGCAAGTCATGTTTTCTCATCAGCCTTGGATAGACCGGAAGTGAACTTGGGAGTAGACGAAGTGTCAAAACTTCCATTTATATCTTCTTTTCATCTGTCTCCACGAAGCACAGAGATAAGAATATATGAACCGCCTTATCTTTCAGCGTTTCTATTTTGTGTGTGTGTGTGCGCGCGCGCGTGTATAAATATATATATATATAGATATGTGTATGTATGTATGTGAATTATTATTCATAACACACACACATGTATATTCCTCTTGGCTGCTGAACGTGTGTGCAGCCACGCGCACGCCTATATTTTATACATAACGCTTGAATGCCAATGTCGAGCTCGTACTGACAGTGCATAGTCAAGCTACTGCATATTGCCAAAAATCGTGTGATTGTTTCCAGTTATGAACAACTATTTACTAAAAATATCGCTCAGTTCAGCTATCAGAGCAAAGACCCTGAAAGCTCTGGCTGGATTTGATCACAAAAGTATAAGAAAAGTGAAAATCTTTTCCTCGCATGAGTAAATTCATGAAGTCAGCTGCAGGTTCCGAGAAGTGTTTAACCATTCTAAACCAGGCGCTGTCAGCAGATAAAACTTATAGTTACCTTTGATTATAGAGTTTCGTGCTTAAATGCCCAGCAAATCATCAATATCACTGAATGGCCATTAAAACTTGCATAACCCAATGCTATAATTACTGCGGCACGGAGAGAAGCAGCAGCCATTTAACCTACGTCCGTTTCCGAGAACGTTGGGAAAGTAGCGCCATTTCTAGAGAAATTTCTTTTAATTTCCTCCCCCCCCCCTACACACACACTCCACACTCCGAAGACGATAACTGAAGATCTCCTTGTGGGACGTAAAGCAGAAACACACATGAACTCTGACATTCGGAAATAACACGAGTAATATAACAACAGTCTGGCGTTACAGGTAATGATACGGCGGCAATGATACGGCATAACTGAGTCTTAGATACTCAAGTACTTTACGTTAACGAGTAAATCTATACTGTCTTGAAAATATACAGTTACTCGCCACCAGGAAACGCTAAACAGGAAGGCGTGGGTGTTCTTCAGCTAAAAGGACAAACCATTGTTTTTTTCATGCTTATATTTCTTTCTCAGTTTCAACAATAGGAAAATGGTATAATAGCAGGAGTGCTTTGATCGTTAATGTTCGGTAGTATGCTTTGGTGCGGAGTGAAAATGGTGTTAATTAGTATAATGATATCTGATTGATATTTCATGTTCCAATCAAATGTATTCATATGGATATCTATACATATGTTCACGTGTACTGATAAACAAATTCATAATTATAAATAACTGTGCTCACATACATACATGTGACCAAGAGCGTTTTTTGTATACATATACACGTGTGTGCGTGCGTGAGCTTTTGTGTGTGTGTGTGTGTGTGTGTGTGTGTGTGTGTGTGTGTGTGTGTGTGTGTGTGTGTGTGTGTGTGTGTGTGTGTGCGTGCGCGCGCGTGCGTGCGTGCGTGCGTACGTGCGTACGTACGTGCGTGCGTGTGCGTCTGTGTGTGTGTGTGAGAGAGAGAGAGAGAGGGGGGGGGTCAGAGGGACCTGTGTTTGCATGTATCTCCACGTATAAAGAATATCTTTATGTATATCTACATATATGTATACAGGATGTACTTCCTGCACACCTCAGTACATAAATACTTTTACCTACGATTTTGTGCCTTGGGTATACCTCTGCTCATTAGGGCCATTTTCCCAGGCGCTCAGGTACTCCGCTTACTCACCTAGAAAGAATAAAGGCATTAATTAACAGGCCAGACTCACCTTTCTCTTGGCAATTCTTATATTCTGATGCTGGTCAAACAATGAAGAATTTTAAACCAGAAAAATCATATACAGTATGTACAAGTATGTAGGTGTTATATCTATATCAATATCTATCTATATATCTATATGTTTTGTCTGTGTAATATCTTTATTAATATCTATTTATATATCTATTTATGTTGTCTATATGTTTTATCTATAATAATATCTACCTTATATATCTATTTGTGTTGTCTATATGTTTTATCTATATTAATATCTACCTTATATATCTATTTGTTTTGTCCTCTATCTATCTGTCTATCTATCTATCTAACTATATGCATATAAGCCTATTTTTTATTGAGATATCACTTATGAGATCTATATATATATGCCTTGTATGCATAATAACAATAGTGCTTTTCCCATTTCGTTCCTTTTTTAAAATATTTTTGAGAAAATAAATAAAAAGGTCGATTGGATTTCGTCACTACACGAAAAGGAAGATAATATCAGAATTTTTTTCTTAAATTATACAAATATTTACACGGTTATTCTGCTTTGCAAAACATCACAGGGTTTATCTATAGCGCCATCTTTTATTCCCCTTTCACCCTCTCCCTTTATCGACTGATCTCCCCTCGCTGGGCCAAATTACACCCAGGCGAAAAAAAAGGGGAAAAATCATGATGCCAAAAGCTTACTTAAAATTGCATGACGTGGTGAAAGCTCTGTCATCTCCTCACATCTCCCCTTCTCTCCCCTATTCTCTTCCTCTTCTGTTTTCTCTTCTGTTCACTTTTCTCCTCTCCTTTTTCTTTCTCTCCCTCTTCTGTTCACTTTTCTCCTCTCCTTGTTCTTTCTCTTCCTCTTCTGTTCTCTCTTCTGTTCACTTTTCTCCTCTCTTTTTTCTTTCTCTTACTCTTCTGTTCTCTCTTCTGTTCACTTTTCTCCTCTCCTTGTTCTTTCTCTTCCTCTTCTGTTCTCTGTTCTGTTCACTTTTCTCCTCTCCTTGTTCTTTCTCTTCCTCTATCCGATGCCCCTTCTTCTCTCTCCCTGTCCTACCCCTTTATTCTCTATCCTCTTTGCGCTTTTTCGTTCCCTTCCTCTCTCCTCTTTTCAACTCATTCTCTGTCCTCTTCTTGCTTCTTGCTTCCTTCCTCTCTCCTCTTTCCTTTTCCTTTCTCTATCCTTTTCCCTCTTCTCCTCCTTTCCTCTCCTATCTTTCCTTTCCCTTTCCTCTATATCCTCTTTCCGCCAACCGTTCCCTTCCTATCTACTCTCTCCTTCCCCCCCTCCCCCTCCCCCACCCCCTCCCCCCCTCTCCTTTTCTGACAAAGCTGTCACGCTCTTCTGACCTTGACCGCTACGTGTACGTCCTTCCTCCCTTTCCCTCTTTCTGCCTCTACATTCTATTTTGCTTGTTAAATCTTTCACTCCTCCCCTCTCTTTTTCTTTTCTTCCCTCTTTCCCTTCCTTCTCTCCCTCTCCCTCTTTTCTCCCTTTCTCTCTCTCTTCCCTTTCCCCCCCTTTCTCTTCCTCTTCCTCTTTCCCCCTTTCTCTACCTCTCCCTCTTTCCCCTTTTCTCTCCCTCTCCCTCTTTTCCCCCCTTTCTCTCCCTCTTCCTCTTTCCCCCTTTTCTCTCCCTCTCCCTCTTTTCCCCTTTCTCTCCCTCTTCCACTTTTCTCCCTTTCTCTCCCTCTCCCTCTTTCCCCTTTTCTCTCTCCCTATCCCTCTTTTCCTCCTTTCTTTCCCTCTCCCTCTTTTCCCCTTTTCTCCCTTTCTCCCTCCCCATTTCCTTTACCTCCTCCCTTGTATCGTGACACCAACGTTACCCAACCATTCACGCGACTCCGACCTCAAAGAGTCCAAATATAGACTGGCCTGAGGGCTACCTGCTACTCTACCATAATGACCGTATGCAAGAGTGTGTGCGTGTGTGCGTTTGCGTATGTGTGCGTATGAATGAATGGGTGTAAAAAAAAAAAAGGGGGGGGGGGTGTTGTCGTGTTATCAGCGGACGTTCGAAATTATAATTGTCGGGAATATAATTACTATTTGAGAAGTTGAGAGTTTCCATTTCAAAGAGGTGTTCATCATCCCCCGCTTTCTTAAATCAAAGGACAAGCAAAACCGCACTTGGAAACCAGAAAAATAGGGAGGAAAATCGATAACCGGCACCCACTGTACAAGGTCCACCATACAATTATGACTCGTTAAATTCCTATTGCTTAGTCGCCTCCAAACCACAGGGTAGACCTACATACAGCCACTTTCCGCCCTTTCTTAGGCCTACTTGCGTGAAGTGAAGGAACAGGCATTCGTCTTGCCTAGGCCTACTTGATTTATAATTACTATGGTAATGCATGGGCAGTCTTACCCTATCCTGAGGCAACCGTGATATACTTACCTAAACAGACACGCATACATACAAAGAGAAAAACATGCACACACACGCACACGCACACACGCACGCGCACCCACACGCACACGCACACGCACACACACACACACACACACACACACACACACACACACACACACACACACACACACACACACACACACACACACACGCGCGCGCACACGCACACATACACACACACACGAACCCATACATTACCTCAAACAAGGCTGAAGTCACGGCCACACCCATACCTAAGACTCCGCTTATGACGTGACGGCAGATAAAGTTATGGGCGGAGTTTGCTCAGCCACGCCCTCTTTGTTTGGGCGTGGTCCTCGCACAATACCGTGATTAGGATTAGTAATGTTTAGAGGGGATTTTACCACTCTGCTAACATATCGTTCGTTTTATCATAATTTCATATTTGCGTGTGTATCAGTTTGTATAACAGAATGTCTGTCTGTCTTAGTGTTTAGCTTTTTCTTTTAATATCATGGCAGTGACCACATTCTTTTTTTACTTTCTATTACAACTGCACACACAAATATATACTGCACTTTTAGTCTGCATATCTACAAATCTGCTTACTTATATGTAATAAATCTCTCTATTTATTATATGAATTTCATATGGCCACCATACACATACACAAACACATGTACGCACGCACGCACGCATACACGCACACGCGCACAAACACACACACACACACACACACACACACACACACACACACACACACACACACACACACACACACACACAGTATATTTTATTGATCTAATAAACAAATAAATAAATAAATAAATAAACAATATATATACATAAATATATCGTATATAGTTTGTTTGTTCTGTTGCTATTGCCAGTCTACCATTCTGTTAATCTAAACGACTGCCTTGTCCACTTATCAGAATTCGTCCAGTTATCAAAGCCGCTCCTGACGAAAGGGACCTACCCCCCCCCCCCCTCGATCCCCTTCATCCTACTTCAGACTATCACCA
>NC_061828.1:33954644-33967144 GCF_019202785.1 Penaeus chinensis | reverse complement strand
GGATGGGGAGAGGGAGAGGGAGAGGGAGGGGGAGGGGGAGGGGGAGGGGGAGGGGGATGGGGATGGGGATGGGGGAGGGGCAGGGGAGTGGGAGAGGGAGGGGAGGGGGAGTGGGAGAGGGAAGGGGAGGGGGAGGGGGAGTGGGAGAGGGAGGGGGAGGGGCTCGCTAGAAAGGGAAACCGTTTCTCTCTAGCGGGGTGATTTTCCTTGTTTTTTTCTCTCACTCTTTACTTTTTCTTCCTTTTATTTTTACTTTTTTTTTCTTTTTCTTTTTTAGAATTTATACATGTTGCGAGTTTCGTTACTGGAGTACGTTCTTATCGGAATATAGATAGGCTACGTCTAATAGTTTTCTCACTGTAAGTATTCCTGAATTTCCTTTAACATACGATGGCGAAATGCTAGAAGGGATGATGATGACGATGACGATGACGATGATGATGACGAAAACGACGATGATTATGATAATGATAATTATCATAACAACAGTATCAACACTATTAGTAAAACTATCCAAAAGTAACATCATCCACAAGAATACAATAACCATAATAACAAACCACTAACAACAAGCATCCCGTGATCTATATTCCATATCTATCGAGTGAAATTCGTACCAGTTAAACACATCGAACTGACTGACATTATGAAGTGATAAAAGAGATACGACAGACCATGTGATCTGTTATCATCTGCCAGCATTTCTAATCTCATGTGTAAGATGCGAAAAGACTGTAAAGGTCGAGAGAAAATTATAAGAACTGAGGAAAAACGAATGGGAAAGAATGAAAGAGGAAAGATAAGATCAGATTAAAATGAGCAATAGTATAAAAGGAGAACGGTGTTTGCTTTCTTTCATTGTTGGTACTTTTTTTTTTTTTTTGCTTGCTTTAAGTGTGTGCGTTTGCATGTGCGCTTGTGTGCTTGTGTGTGTGTGTGTGTGTGTGTGTGTGTGTGTGTGTGTGTGTGTGTGTGTGTGTGTGTGTGTGTGTGTGTGTGTGTGTGTGTGTGTGTGTGTGTGTGTTTGTGTGTGTGTGTGTAGTTGAATATTTATATCTGTATGTGTATGTGTGTATATGTGTAAATCCATATATATAGGTACGTATGTGTGTAGTTAAGTCGCATGACGAAGAAGTAACCTTGTCTTACGTAAGAAAACAGACGTAGCGAAGGGTGTGGTCATGCATTGTGACATGTCTATGGACAAATTATGGCTGATCTCATTACGTAAAACGTTAAGAGCATCACAAATTATTAATCAATAATCACTAATCACCTCACGAATCATTATAAAGCTATTATAAAAACCGACCGTAGCCGAACGTGGTGGATATTTGCGACATAGAAGTCTTTCAAATCAACGAGGCAGAATAATTGCCCTTATATAAGTCCCAATTTTGTCTCGGTCTAATTGCTCTATGATTCAAGGTAGTTTGAAGTTTTCGAAAAAATAATTAAGGAAATTCTAAATGTTTATTTAGTGTATCTGGACAGAAAATATTTGTGGTACGATGTTTCTCTCTTTATTATTATCATTATCATTTTGTATTCTACTTTTCCTATTTTCCTATTTCTCTCTCTCTTTGTACCTTTAACTTTAATTATCTGTTTGTCTCTGTTTATTTAGTGTATCTGGACAGAAAATATTTGTGGTACGATGTTTCTCTCTTTATTATTATCATTATCATTTTGTATTCTACTTTTCCTATTTTCCTGTTTCTCTCTCTCTTTGTACCTTTAACTTTAATTATCTGTTTGTTTCTGTGCGTCCCCCCCCCCCCCCTTTCTCCTTCCTCCTTTCGTCTCCCACGCGGGGAACCATGACCTTGCTCGGCGCGCGATCGGGCCTTGAGATGTCTCCGATGAGTCCGGAGTGACGAATGACGGAGGAGCCGCGAGTGATCGAAAGCGACAGCGGAATCGGGAGAAACTCGGCACTCGCGGGCGGGCGGGGGAGGTCGCCTCGCCTTTTCCGTGAAATATTCTGCATTCCTGTTTTAGGAATGTAGGGCTACTTCCTCGGTTTTTCAAGCATAACATAATGTATTTTTGTGCGTGTGTACACGCACACACACGCACACACACACACACACACACACACACACACACACATACATATATATGTGTGTGTGTGTGTGTAGACATACTTTACATACATTTGAATACATACAACATGTGTGTGTGGACATAGAGCGATTATATATGTCTGTGTGAGAACACTTGTATGAGTAAGGGTGCATGTCCGTTCAGGAGCGCGTATGCGAGTACGTAATTGTGCGTATCCCCAAAGCCTCGAAGTGTGCGCATCCCCGGGCAATTAATCCGGCACGAGAGGCGCGGCATCTCCCCTGCAGCGCGGATCAGGGGAGCCCTGTCCTCGTCGCCCCTCTCTCTCTCCCTCGGCTTCGCCTCCCCCCGGGCGCTCTCCAGCTCGCCCATCGCGTACCCTTTCTCCGCCGCGCCGCCGCCTGCAGTCTCTCCTTCCGTCCGCCGCGTTTCTCTCGGAAGCCTTGAGGTCCACGGGCTAATTTATTCCCTCTCTATTTCCCTCTCCCTCTCTCTTTCTCTTTCTCGTCTCTCTGTCCGTCTGCCTGTCTCTTCTCTCTCTGGACCAATCTATCCAAATACCGTCACACACACAAATGCGTGTATATGTGTATATATATGTATATGTGTGTATATATATATATATATATATATATGTGTATATGTATACATATAACTATATATGTATATACACATTTATATGTGTGGAATATAAATAAAATCAAGCATAAATATCTTATCACTCTCAGTCGGTTAACCTCTCCATCGATCTGACTATCAATCTATATACATTTTCCACACACAAAGGACCCGCACGCCGAGGCAGCCGCACGCAATTCCAGGTAGCTAGTGGTTCTGATTCACCGTCTTCACCTTGGGAAAGTTTCCCCTCGAGCTAAAAGCCAAACCCGCAGCCTTTTTCCAAGCTAATGATTAACTTCATTATCCATAAATATTTACATCATCTGTACGACCTTTACATTTGTGCTTCACTCATCGGGAATACGACAGAAAGTGCCATCTGGTATTAACATATGAAGTCGCCGAGCACATTTTGAAACGCGTTGAACAGCATGGGTGGGGAAACCGTTTATAAATTCACACGAAACCAGCACAGTTCTAAACACGAGACTTCGTTTGAGTGGGAAAATGTTTAAAATATCACACGAAGCCAACACGCACAGTTCCTGACGCGGCAAATAGTTGAGTGGGGAATACTTTTACAACATCACACGAAGCCAATATGCATAGCTTCAGACACGGTAACCACCTTGAGAGGGATACTTAACAAAATTACTTGAACCCAATAAACCCAATGCCCAAGACGACAAATACCTCGAGTGGAGAAATCACACGAAGTTAACATGTACAGTTTCAGACACGGGAACCAGTTTAAGAGATATATTAAATTACACGAAACCAATATCCACAGTTCCAAACACGACAAATAACTCGAGTGTGGAAAGCATTTATGCAAAAATATCGCGAAGCCAACATGCACAGTTCCAAACACGGTAACTACTCGTAGTTCATAAAGGAAAACAATAAAATTTCCTTTCGCCTCGTCGTTACTACAGTTACCAGCTTCAAGGTCATTTATCCTCGGGATTACTGTTCCACGGCGGTTGTAAATGAGGGACCCAATAACAGAGAAACTACCTGGAGAAGTGACTAATCATCGGCTCGGAAAGCGACAGGAATAAGACGAATGGGTTCCCCTGCCAAGATCATAAGACGTAATTTCATCTAAAGTTTATTTTTTCGCTGACTTTTAGGATATAAAATTGGCATACCTACTATCAGCAACGCATAAAATAACGGTAATAAATGATGAATAAATACACATAGGAATTTTGACGGCTTTGCGTTGGCTAATTTTCGCCTGCCTCATCAATTTTGTGCTACATTGACTTGCTCTTACATCACTCGAACGGTTTTTAACCGAGTTTTTGTGGGTTAAAATGTGATAAAAACAAGACTTCAGGAGAAAAAATCCTCGCCAGTAACATGTAACACAAACGCGGGGCAGCTTTAGATTAAACTAGATTCCCTTTTTACTGAACTACATAGAAGATATAATAGCAATTTTTTTGCTAATAAAAGTCAAAACCCTCTGCCCCCCTCCCTAAAAAGGGATAGTCATGCAGCTAATTTTTATTGATTACGATATGCAGCCATTCATTCTAAAGACTGAAATTGATATATAGAACGTCCGATAACCGTGACCAATATTTATGATCATTATCCTCTGGACTTTCAGGGTGAATCAGGTGTGTCAAGATACGCCGAGAAATAAATGCATCAGCACCGAATTTAATCTTAAAAACAAACAAATAAACTCTCCATTTCAATGCCGTCCATGTAACAGATTCGCAATATGACGCCATCCCGTTTCTATAAATAGACCTGAGCATAAAATTACGTCACGATTGTTTACATTTGGTTTCGACTCGCGAGACAACATAACCGGCAGGACACCTCACACTTTGCCACTGAGCAAAATGTTACAGGAATTCACCGGAAACTGAAGCCAATATTCTACTTGTACGTCGGCCTGAAATACGCTCGTGGGAATGAAAAATGACCCTTACAGACTCACAACGTTAGGAGTAATGGACCACCACAGGTGTGAGTTCGGCGCTAATTATAAACCACCTGTTCAAT
This sequence comes from Penaeus chinensis, assembly GCF_019202785.1. Lineage (NCBI taxonomy): Eukaryota > Metazoa > Arthropoda > Malacostraca > Decapoda > Penaeidae > Penaeus > Penaeus chinensis. The sequence goes on along the minus strand of NC_061828.1, from coordinate 33,962,434 downwards.
TTAAATGTTCAATGATCACACACAAACTCACTCAGCCCCGGAGTACGTGTGAAGTTGAAACTGAAAATGTGTATTTGGATACGGGATTGGCATAGATCGACTCACTCGTAAAGGGTTGATCAAGTAATAAGCTGTAGTGGCCATCATATCATAAGGCAGTTTGTATTTCTAATGTATAATAATAATAATTATGAAGATATTAAGCGAATATTGATAATCATCATCATAATAATAGTTATAATAATAATAATAACAACAATGATGATGATGATGATAGTAGTAGTAATAATAATAATTATGATAATAATAATAATAATAATATTAATTATAAAAAGAAAAAAAAATAATAATAACAACAACACTAATAATAGCAAGAATAACCATCAAAGACAATGAAAACTATAACGGAATAATCAGCAATCATATACCAATCGTAAAAGAAATAAATCTCAACTGGCTCACGTAATAACCCAAACAAAAAGGAGAAATGACGAACGGCGCATACGAACGTCACGACTCAGACCCTTCAACGTGGAGCCACTAAACATATTATGCAAATTAAATTACGATCTGAAGTATGATTAAGTGAGGTTCTTGGCGATGGCGTCTTTCAACATGGCATTAAAACCGGGCCAGCTTTTAGTTCCGTTGATGTGACCATATGTATTTACGTTACTAATGCTGTTGCTGTTATTATTATTATTTGATTAGCATTATATTATCATATTATTATCATTATTGTTACCATTTATTACTACTATTACTTTACTACTACCATGATATTAGTGTCGCCATTCTCTTCTCTTGCCTATCAGTGAATATCTAACATAATATTTGAAACGTATCTTCAGAGATAATATATATTAAATTATTAGTATTGCTATACAATTACTAATTATCAGTTAAAACGTTGGATCGTGATGCATGGTGTCTAACTTATTCTAATAAGCTACTACATAAACTGCAATATAACCAGCAATTTACATAGAATCGAGAATAACAATTTTACTACAACTGAAAATTACAAATAACCTAATCGAAAGGCAAAAAAAAAATATAAACAAAAACAGACCATCATACATGATACCCGCGGTGAGTCTGTTAACATGTGTAGACTTACCACACTTTTTTTGTGCATTATTTTTCCCCCTCGTATCCAAGAAAGCATGTTATCCATCCCAAGGTCTGTGTAATGTGTAGGTGGCCGTTAGGGTGGGTGTGGTTTGCCGAGCAGTGGTAAGAACGGTAAATGCTGTCGTGTATGAAAATAATCGGAGGGGAAAAACTGAAAATCGAGTGTCGGAGTTACTGACGCATATTTTTGTCCGTCTTCTGGCAGGTGACGATTGATTTAACAGACACACTGAACTGCGATCTATAAGGGTAAACTTGGGGTTACATTATATTCCGATACTTTTTATTATAACCCTAGATCACTTCAAAAATCACTGCAAGCAATTCTTCGATTACATTAGCCATCGTATACACCCTAGTATCCGATACTAAGCTCTGGTCACTTCCTTCCAAAATATCCGTGTTACTCTCTATTATATCATTATTTCATGGCCGCACCGATCGTCAGACCACGAGTCGCATGTCAACTGGCCTTTACAGACATATGGGAACCCCGGCAACAGCTTCTAAGTTGCTAAGTTATGATGACGCATTCATAGACAGGATCTTGAATAATGCTCGACGATGGCTAATTAGTACGGGAGCGTTATCTTTGTCGCATTGGTTTATACAGGGACCATAGTGACTTAGTGTCGCATTAGGAATATGTCTGATATTGTAGTTAGGATATGTTATATGAGTAGCTGAGGCTATATTATACCATAGTATGTAATTGTTATGGTATGTTATAGTCTGCCATACTATTCAGGGTATAGACAGTTAAATTAACTCCCTACCAGCATACACCGTCATCGACGAGGTTTTTATCATTTCCCAGTTATATATAGTGCGTGGGTCAAAATCCAATGATTAGTTTGGGTTACTGATATGATGATACAGATAAGAAGAATAACCTAATTCAAAAAATTAAAATAATCTGTAACATTTGCCAGTCATGGAAATCGTCTCGATGCTGTACTGCAATCAAATGATAAGATTTTTAACATGATAATGCACAACGATAATCTTACCAACACATATAGGATACCATTGTCACTATAAGAGGTCAATAATACCATTGTCACTACAAGATATCAATATCTATTACAATTAAAATAATAATCTATTTTAACAATTGTTAAACACTAATATTACAACCCTAAAACGAATCAGCACAGCAAAATAAATAAAATAATACATTGAAATTGAATGTCAACAGTAATAACAATGTAAAAATAACTATTCTCGAACCTTCGCATAGGGCTCAGGGTGGGGAGGGGAAGGGAGGGGAGAAGAGGGCAGGGCAGGGAAGAGAAGAGACGAGAAGAGAAGAGAAGAGAAGAGAAGAGAAGAGAAGAGAAGAGAAGAGAAGAGAAGAGAAGAGAAGAGAAAAGAAGAGAAGAGAAGAGAAAAGAGAAGAGAAGAGAAGGGGAGGGAGAAGGGAATGTAGTGTGAGGGAGGGGGAGGCGATGTAGCATGATAAAGAAGAGGGAAGGGGGTGGGGGTTTGTGTGCGAATGAGTTTGAGAATGAAAAGGGGAGGGGGAAGGGGCAAAGCAAGAATGGAATGTAGTGTGCAGATGAGGATAGAAGGGGGAAGGGGTGAGGAGAATGAACACGAGGGAAGGAAATAAGTGAAAAGGGGGAGCGAATGTAGTGTGAAGATTAGGAGGGAAGATGGTTCGGGAGGAGGAGAGGGAGGGAATGCAGTGTGGGGAATGGAAGGACGGTGGGTGGGGCGGGGGTGGGGGAGTCAGGCACAAGGCTGTCAATACTTCGTTCTGGAAGCAAGGCAGACTGGGGCGGTATTTACTTCATGTGTCTGGATGTCTTTCCCTCTCTTGGTGTCTTTATTATCATTGCTATTATCATTATATTATTATCATCATCATCATCATCATCATCATCATCATCATCATCATCATCATCATCATCATCATCATCATCATCATCATCATCATCATCATCATCGCCATCACCATTATCGACATCGTTATCTTCATCATCAGTACTAATTTTGTTATCATCAACATCCTTATAATTATTATCATGTTTAATATTACATTACTGTCTCATTATAAAACTATCGCTATATGTATCATTAATATTGATATATGTCACTATTTGTTGCCTTTTTATGCTTTACTATCATGTGTCGGGTATTTTTATTACTGATACCGTCTGTTGCTGTCATTAGTGTTATTATCATGCGGATAATATATTTCGAAATTATAGGCCTACCTGATATCAAAACATAATCTGGATATTGCGTGATTTCTGTTCAATAAGCATATCGGAACAAAATATATACACATTTTCTGATTTCGGGTTAATTATTTTTTCAGCGAAATGAAGACTGATTTTACACTTTTTCATTTCAACAATTTTCTGCGATAGTAACGATTTTCATCCTCTAATTTACACTAGAATCATTCTTGCGTGCAGAGAATAGTTTCCATGAGTAAAACTGAATTTTATATTAATTTAATGGCAGCACATGCACGCAATGTAACCTACGTTCTTCAACATGGTATAATTACATTTTTAAATTATCGCTGCCTTTACTTAAATCCTGTCTCCTAATTGGATGAAATTAATTAGATTAAGCTTTATATGCATTATAGTGAATGTGTAGCTTTAAGTTCTTACCTGTGGCTTGCCTGACACGTACATTGCATAAGTTCTCTTTCCCTTCTGCTTACCTGTAACAGAAAACGAAAAGTTAGTAATGAAAATTATTTTTATTACCGGTATAGCATTGCCGATTATTAATACCATCAGTTCTTACCTATAGATACGAATGCAGTTTTGTCCATAAAACGGAGAGGTATACAATAATCTAATCATTTTCAGACACTACTTCACTCCCACTTCATAAAACAAACCACTAAATATACAGCACCCTTGAGGTGGGACGCATTTTTGTTTGTTTTTTTAATTTGACTGTCTATGGGTGGATCAGGAATTTCTGAAAGTAACGCGGGCGAATGAGGAAGGTTATTTTTTTCTGACCAGCGATTATTTGAGTGGTTTCTCAAATTTCTTGAGTCGGGAAAAAAAAATTGTGGTTTATGATAACACATGTGCATGAGTGCCTTGCATAACCGCGTTGGACACACACGATATATACGCAATCAGATACTATGTCCAATACAAACTTCTTGCAGCTTTCTTAACAATTAGTTACAGGTCTGTTGAGAATAGCAAGTACTACTGAATACCTCTTTTGTATAACCTCTCCAAGAAGTTCTGATGAGTATTATTAGACATAAAGAAAACGGGTTGTGTTAGATGAATGAACCTTCCTTCCAAGGTTAGGAGTCGCGGTAGCTCGCTGGCGGCCAGGAAAGTGTGGAGCTCAGCGTATTTGGTACCGCTGCCGTGTTTGCTTCCATCATTTTTCCAAGTTTGATAATAACTTTTCACCTTTTTTTTATGTGTGTACAAGTTCGCTCGCTCCGTTTAGTAACTTCGGTTAACATATGTCAGCCTTTGCTTTTTGTGTCGTGTGTTCCTCTTGACGGGAATAAGTGATACGAAAATGGTAGGTGGCAACGCGCCGTTTTGTTTTCATTTTCGCGTCAAACGCTTGCTGTATATATTTCGAAAGTACATTTATTTATTTGTGAATGGACCACATACTTGATATGTACGTCATGTAAATTATAAGAAAAAAACTCGTCGTTACTTTAGAACACAAAGAATTCTCCAACATGCAAGAAAAATCTTTCAAAAATACCCCCCAACACGACCAACCGTCCAAAACCTCGTTAATCAGACCCCCCTCCACTTCATACAATGTCCCTAATGTTCATCACCAAATATATGATTCCAAATTAGTATAATCAAGCTTAACACGCAGCAAGGAAGCTATTAGTAAACTATTAACCCATTACGGCCGCAAACGTGACTGTCGTGTGAGGCGGCGGAGTTGCACAAGACAAGATGGTGAAGGGTATTGCAGACGCTACATTAGGTAACAGACAGAGGTAACTGTGGTCGGGCCTGGATCACTAACCCCCAATGTCATCCTGTATGTTAGTTGGGTTTGCGGTTTCGTACACGCTGTAGTGTTGTTTATAACAGTGTTACAGCTTTCATGTTGAGAAAAGGAGGTGAGCGAAAAAAAGGAAACGTATGTCGTGAATCTTTCGACGATATGCAAATTGACCAAGCGCTCGTCACTCATGAGGATAATGAACTACATTGCCAGATTATATATTCTTAAGGCCTAATAAAAGAGGAAGGATGAAATACACGCTTGGGAAGTTTGTAGAAATTAAGCCAAAGCACATCCATCCACATCTGCTTCTGAATGAATTATGTATGTACCTGTTCAGTGATTGATCTTTACCTTTTGCTGAGGAAGTCCTGTTTGAACGATTTATTCCGAACTAGTAAAACAACGTTGCATTTTTCTTTACACGAGGGCATAAGTACATATATACATATATACATACATACAAGTATCTATGTGTGTATGCGTGTGTGTGTGTGTGTGTGTGTGTGTGTGTGTGTGTGTGTGTGTGTGTGTGTGTGTGTGTGTGTGTGCGTGTGCGTGTGCGTGTGCGTGTGTGTGTGTGTGCGTGTGTGTGTGTGTGTGTGTGTGAGTGTGTGTGTGTCTGTGTGCGTGTGCGTGTGCGTGTGCGTGTGCGTGCGTGTGCATGTTTCCAGAAATTGTAACGAATGACGACTTCAGAGTTACCATGACTCAATAACTTACTCAAGATGCAAAATTCCCACGCCACCCCTACCCCCCTCCCCCGACAGCTACCCCACCCCTGGCTGCTGGTTGGTTTTCTTCCCACGTAGAAAGTGTATCGCCGTTTTATAACGCAGACCTGTGTCAACGACTGTATTGCAAATAAGCCAATGGAGTTTCGCAGTTACCGGCATCGCGCCTTGTGAAGGAGAGAAAATGAGATAAGAAAAATTCTTATCAACCTTTTAAGGCTTTCCAGGAAAAAAATAAAATATTCCGTATATCATACCTGTCATCCTCGTACTTTCATTTCCTTTTATTTCTTATCATAGACTAGAGATTTCTTCTTAATGGAACTTCCTCGTTTGCCTTATATACTCTGAGGATATTTACTGCGGTTAAAATTTATGCTTTCACTCTTCCATCATTTCCCTTGACTCCAGTGACCGCGAGATTATTACATTTCGGCAATTAATTCAGCGACATTTGCCCTACTATTGGAAACCATTACGCCATAAAAAAAGGAAGTACTTTCATCATTAAAAGGGCTATTATTATAGTTCAGTTTTTATAAAGTAACCACTTCATTACCTTTTCATTATCAATTCATTTTATCTGTTTTTTTAAAATTGTTACTATGTGGTCCGTTTAATCATAGAATTTGACTCCCTGGTCCTCATATCAACCACATGGCATAGAAAAAATAACAGAGATAAACCCACTTGACTGAACTCCTTTCTTATCAAAACACGAATTATCTTTTAGTGTAAACATACAAGCTTTTAATTTTTCCTCTCACAATGCACGTGGTTGAGAGGTTTACCGAAGCCTGATACATCTCACGGATAATCTAAAGAACGTTTTTTTTTTTTTTTTTAATGATTTAAATAACATTCATATGAAAAAAAAAATGAGGGATTCACCTTCCCCTGTCTATATTTAATACTACCCGCTCGACAGCTTTCTTAACAAACTATTAGTATTCATGGCCGCTTTATCACGAACTTGACCGCACGTTTCCATTTAGTTACAAGGTTCTTCTCTCCCCCTCCCCCCATGCCGCTGCCTGAATCTCCGGATTAACCAGCGTGAGGGCGCGGAGCATCACTCCGTGAAAATGAGCGAGAAAATAAAGGGAAGTCTGTCGAGAGTGTGTCACAGAAGTTTCCAGGGTGATGCAATGCGGGGTCTCTCTCCACTCTTCTTCTGGGTCTTCTTCTTCCCTCTCTTTCTCTCTCTCTCTCTCTCTCTCTCTCTCTCTCTCTCTCTCTCTCTCTCTCTCTCTCTCTCTCTCTCTCTCTCTCTCTCTCTCTCTCTCTCTCTTTATCCATCTAAATATATCCATATATATCCATCTATCTATCTATCTATATCAAATACACACACACACACACACACACACACACACACACACACACATATATATATATATGGCTATATACTGTTTAATATGCATGCATGTGTTATCTAGTAATGAATATATGTATGTTTCTCTCTGTCTTTGTATATCAATAGCATACACAAGAATTTAGTTGTTTATCTGTGTCTTCAAAAGCGTAAATGAATACTTAACTCATTAATCTAATCATTTCATAAACTGAAATGTCATATCTAGTCAATAAAAGTACCATGAGATAGAATGCCGACATAAATCAATCAAGAACTAATTCAGTTTTAATTGAAAAAAAAACAGTAGTAAGTAAAGGATTTAGATAAGATAAAAACATGAAAAACTGTCTTCTTGCACCACAAACCTGCATTACGGTAAGAAAATATTGTCTTTATCAGTGACAGCTCCCCTTCAGTCTAGTGAGTTACTCGTCATAATTTGAATTCCTGCTTCTTCCAAGATGAAAATGTCCGCTCACCAAATTTCTCTCGGCTATTACGTGAGTTACATTAGCTACAAGTAAGGTCAAGTGTTTTTTTTTTTTTTTTCCTTTTAGAGTTCTAAGGCAGATGTCTTGTCTAAGAAG
>NC_061828.1:33934644-33952144 GCF_019202785.1 Penaeus chinensis | reverse complement strand
GAAGAGGCACGAGATGAGAGGTGGGAAGACTTAACCAAGGGCACTCTCGCATTAACCGTCTCTCGTACTTTCTTTCACAACCTTTCTAACTAACAGAGGGTTCGACCTCACCCTTCTTAACCTCTCAAGTGCCATCGGGTTGCGTTATTTGAGTTTACTTCATGATAAGAAGTGAAGAAAGGTTCGTATCTTTAGTAAGAGGGAATGCTTAGTTATTACAAATATTACCCTCATGTTTCAGTAAAAAAAAAAAAGAGGCGAATTTATGTTTGCATTAGTGTTAACAAGGTATTATCTGAGTATTTTCATTACTATTAATCTTATCAGAGTATTATTAGTACTAACATTAGCAATGGCGGGCAATCACTGCTGTTATTGATACTATTGGAAATTATAACGGCAATAAAACTAATACTTTCACTTTCACAATATGACTAAGAATTATGATAACGAACAGTAGCAAAATATAGAATGGCTAAAAACGTGCGGAAAAAGGGTTAAAGGCAATCAGAATAAACAAGAATAACAGTAATCAAAAAATACCTTAGCGGACGAGTCAAAGAAAGAGAAATAAAAGGGAAAGCGGGCAACCTCCTACTCCCCCCATCCCCACCCCCACCCCCACTCCCCCACCCTCCAAAAAAGACATGATTGTGGACGAAGAAAAGAGGGGGAGCGGGGCACAGGGGGAGGAGTGAAAGAGGGGGGAACTGGGGGGGAGTCAAAGAGAGGGTGGCACTGGAGGAGGGGACGGGGGGGGGGGAGGCTGCGGAGGTGCTGGACAAGTGGGCGTTTTATGGACCTGCTGTCTGGCCGTCAGGTCTTCTCGCGACAACTGGCCCTGCTCTTTCCTCTCTCTCGGTTCGTATTTTCCGGGTCTCTTTTTGTCTTTGGGTGATTTTTTCTCTCTCTCATTGTCGTCTCTTCTGTCTGCCTGTTTCTCTCTCTCTCCTTCTCTCCTCTCTCTCTCTCTCTCTCTCTCTCTCTCTCTCTCTCTCTCTCTCTCTCTCTCTCTCTCTCTCTCTCTCTCTCTCTCTCTGTCTCTGTCTCTCTCTCACTCTCGCTCTCCCTCTCTCTCTCTCTCTCTCTCTCTCTCTCTCTCTCTCTCTATATATATATATATATATATATATATATATATATATATTTCTCTTCCATTCCATCCTCTCTCTCTCCCTTTCCCTCTCCATCCCCATCCCTCTCCCTCATCCACCCCCTCCCTCTCCTTCCTCCCAATATCTCTCGTCGTTGACGCAATGCAGAATGAAGTCGGCATGTTCTGTCCCCGCGACTGATCACCGTTTTCCTCCATTCTATTTCCGGATCAACACACAGCCATCACGAGCATCGATTGGCATACATCACACGCGCATTAGCAAGCAGCGTGTGGCAAGGGAGCGGCAAAGGCAGAGGCACGCGGAAGGAGGAGATCTGATAGGGAAATCCGAAAGGGGATACTGATAGGGACATGCGGAAATAGACACTGATAGGGGCATTCGGCATGGGAACAAAAACAGGGGCATTAGGTAGAAGACACTGGCATGGCTAACTGGAATGGGACACTAGCAAGGGCATTCGGAAGGGGACAATGAGAAGGGGCATTAGTAAGGTACCGCTGGCAGGGGCATTCGGAAGGGGACACGGATAGGGGCATGTGGAAGGGAGTGTTGGTAAGCGAGCGGCAGGGGAAATTCTTTACCCTTTCTCTCCTGACGTCCAATAACTGACCAGTTAAGAGAATTCCGTGCAGGAGGAGGGGGGTCATCACAGTGATAGGCCTTCGCTAAAAATAGTTCGATTTTTAGTCAATGGTGATGACAGCAAAAAGGGTATTTGTAAAAAGAACAGGAATAATAAAAGCAACAGTAAGCGTAGCAATCGTAATGACAAATTAACGGAAGTAATAACAGTAACATGATTATAAAAAATAACGTGGTAGCAAAAGTAAAAGTAATGACTTAGTAGCAAGAACACTTATGATAGTGATCATGGTAATAAAAAATGGTCATATTAGTAGTAACAATAAATGTTGATGATAATAATAATACCATAACAGTATTACTAACAGTACTACGACTACTACCACTAATAATAATAATAAAATGATAACAAATATAATTATTATAAGAATAAATAATAGTAATAATAGTAACGACAACTATGATCTAATATGAAAAAAACAATAACAATAATGGTAATACTAATACTATTACTACTACTACAAATAATAATAATAATAATAATAATAATAATAATAATAATAGCAACGATAATAATAATAAAAAACAACAATAATAATGATGATAATGATAATCTAAAGCTGACTGATGACAATCATTACGACTGCCCGAAATCACTGACAGAAATATGTCATTAACGAACCATTAAGATGATTATGACAGCAACTTTTACCATCCAGAATTACAAAGTCACAAAATAATCACCATAACGGAGAAAACCGAAACACGAGGAACCAGACAAAACCCAAATCGCATCAGAAAAAACAATAAATGAAATGCATGAATAAATAATTCAACAAATAATACGAAAAAAGTGAAGGAAAATGGAAGAGCTGTTTGTTTTGTTTTCATCACAGTACGCGCGCACAGCCTTCGACGCGGCCTCATAAATCCTTCATTACGCCCGCTGTCGCAATGGTCGCCGCCCTCACCTTCTGCGATCGGGGTTCACTCTCCTCCCCCCCCTCTCTCTCTCTCTCTCTCTCTCCAGCTTCGATGTCTCCCTCTTTCCCGTCTAACGCCCATAGATTCTCTTTTCTTTCATCTCCCTTTCCGCTTTCCCTCCCTCTTGCGCCGTCTCCCCCCCCCCCCCCTCTGTTTTTTTTTCTCTTTTTTTACTTACCTTGTTGCTTTCTCTTCTCCGTACTCACTTCTTTCCTTCCGTCCCCTTCACCCTCCGCACCTTCCCCCTTTTTCCTCATCTCCACCCATCTTCCTTCCTTACTTTCCCTTTTTCTTCCCGCCCCTTCTCTTCTCCCCCCCCCCCTCCCCTCCCCCGACTCCTCTCTTCACAGCCACCTTGTCGCCTTAACTCAGTGAATGGCTTAAGACTGGATTAGCTTGGCCTGGGTTCTTGCCTTTGGATGCTTGGTGTCCTCTTGCCTTTTCTCTCTTTTTTCTTTTCTTTTCGTAGTGATTTTTCTCTTTTGTATATTTTTTTTCCCCTCTCATTTCTTTTTTACTGCTTGATTACTATATTCTTAGAATATATATTGCATAGTTATATCATCTAGGACTTTCCTCTACGCTTCTATTAAGGAGATTCAGTAAAGAAACTATAAACGTCAGAAAGAAAGATTTTAAGAAATAGCTTTATACATCAGAAATTAAAAATATACTTTTACGTACTAAAAAAAAAAAAAAAAAAAAAAAAAAAAAAGACGAACACATTAAGAAAAAAAGACTACTTTTACACGTCAAGAATAATCATCCACATGCGTGCACCGCTGAAACATGTTCCTGGGTATACTTCCTCGCCTTGTGATGACCCCCTGCCGGAAATCTGCTCGTAACCACGGCAGGGGAGCTCTCAACCCTGCAAAAGCCTCACTCTTCTACCATACAACATGTGTAGTGTGCATGTCACTAGCCCTTATACCGCCGCGGCGCTCGTTAAAGATCATGGCGATGATATTAGATCGGGGGAGAAAAAGAAGAAAAAGGGAGGAGAAAAGGAAAAAAGAGAACGTTTTGGATTTTATGACTTGTTTCTGTGTTGATTTCGATTTGAATGTTAAATTCGCGTGAAATATCTTAACTAGATGCCTTGATGTAAATGCTAATCTCTTCAACACCAACACACTTGGATTATAAGCACATGCTTTGCCGATTCACTTGATATTTAAAAGGTCTAATTTCCTGTTCAAGGACCATCGTCGGAAAGGAGATTGCTGAACCTCCTTTTGGGGGGTCTGAGGGGCGGGCACCTTAAAAAGAGAGGGCACTGGTGGCGACCCTAATAACGGCCACTACAACCACGATGACTTTGTGAATGAAATAATCCTTACGCAATGGGTGTTTATTTAAGAATAGTTAAATTTGATGATATGGGTGTTTTGTATTTATTCCATCTGTTTGTTATCGAGCTATCCATCTCAATTTTCGTCTGACTCTGCCATATTCTAAATTTTTTGTGCACAGTCATGGCTTACTCATTGTCGAGGTTAACCCATATAGATGGGAAAAAGATGACCTTTGTGATAGTCATTCGACTACCTCATACGCAATATTGAATGGCCATATGTCTCTCTCTCTCTCTCTCTCTCTCTCTCTCTCTCTCTCTCTCTCTCTCTCTCTCTCTCTCTCTCTCTCTCTCTCTCTCTCTCTCTCTCTCTCTCTCTCCCTCCCTCCCCATCATACTTCATCACCAAAATCTCTTTACCATTACCCAAAATTCCCGAGCTATGATTCGACGACTGAGCTAAGAATATGATGACTTCACATCTTGCAACACTTCTTACCAATTCGTCATTTCCCACAACTCAAAACGTCTTGTTCCACATACTCGGAAACTTTAACATACAATTATTATTTCCCTGGAACAGTGAGGTTAAACGAACTGTTGAATTTCTGCTTGCCATAAATCAAAAATTATTTGCTTTTTTCCCCCTTCAAGACGTTTTCAGGTGTAATTAACCGTGCATAATTAACCCTCATGATGATTAAAAGAAAAAAAAATTGAGCTGTTCGACCACCTGTTCCTTGAGCGAGTCATTAACTGGAATGGAGTTTCTCGACCAGTTGATGATGGGGAAACTTTGCGTTGGGGGGGGGGGGGGTGTAGATGGGGGAAAGTGTGACGGGAAGAGGGGATGGGGAAATTAAAAGAAAGGGGGGATGGGGGGAAATGAAAGGAAGAGGGGTTGGGGAAAGTGAGGGGAAGCGGGGAGGGGAAAGTGTGGGGAAGAGGGGAGATGAGGGGGGAAAGTAAGGGGAGGAGCAGATGGAGATGGGATGAAGGGGAGACAAAGAGAGAGAAGTGAGAAATGGGGTGTGAGGTAGACGGAAAAAAAATAAAAGGAAAGAGAAAGAGACAACAAGAGAAGAGGAAGATAAAACAATAAGGAGAAAGGAAAGAAAACAGACAGCAAAATTAGGAGAAGAATAGACAAGCAGAGAGAGAGAACAGAAGGAAAGGAGGAGAAGAGAGAGAACAGCAGAGGGGAAGGAGAGGGAAGACCTGCCGTGTTAATTTGGTCACGCACATCCGTGATCTACGTTCGAGGACGCTTAGACCAGTAATCTGTTGTGACCGGTGTGTGGCGCGTAACCGTATGCCGTAACCCTTTTCAATCTGTGTGACGACCTTAATCTGTGTTGCTGTATACGTGCGGACGACCTTTTAATTACCATCGCTGTGCGTGATGACTTTTGGAGTGTCATAACCATGTGTAACGGATCTTACTACATGGTCACCGTATGTAACGAGAATCATTACATCACTACCATGAACATTTCTATTTTAATTACTATCATAATCATGAGAAGTGGTTTTCGTCTGGGCGTTACTATACTTGAGGATTTGTATTGTGTTATGACCACGAGAAACGATTTTTGTCTATCACACTATCATGAGTAATCACCATCAGTTACCATTAGCGCTAGTAATTATTTTCATCTGATCGTTACCATATCTAAAGACTTCTGTTATATCACCATCATGAGTGATGACCCAAAGCGTCTAACGTGTCACTATCATGACTCCTCATCGCATCCCAAGTTTCCACTGTCACTGGGTCATGGACATCAGTCATGCACCCAACATGTTCACGAAACACAGCACGCACTGCACCACCGTTACGACCGGTCTGCATGTTCCGTCCAGAGACCTGCCGTGCATGACTTGACCCAAACTGACCCACTATGATGCGCTTCCCCTCATGTGTAAAAATGAGATGGAAATGAAGACAAGACCATGAGTGAGGAGGGAGAGGTGATATCACGAGTGGAATGGTCACGCTGGAAACAGGCTTCGCTTTAGATAAAAAGGGAGAAAGTGTTGAGTGTCGGGAGGTGCCACCGTTGGGAGGGAGGGAGAGGGAGGGAGAGGGAGGGAGAGGGAGGGAGAGGGAGGGAGGGAGAGGGAGGGAGAGGGAGAGAGTGAGTGAGGGTGAGCTCTGCACTGACGCAAAAAATGATGAAGATGATAATTCTGATATCAATAATGATAGTATTGTTTACAGTGATACGTTATCTTTCCGTGGAAATCTAATATTCTGATTCACCAAGGTTACAGACTAGAAAACACATATAAAATGAGAGAGAGAAAGGGGGGGAGGCACACAGACACGCAAACAAACAGACAGGCAGGCAGACAGATAAACAGACAGATAGACAAATAAATAAGACAAATAAACCGACAACGATAAAACGCAAACATATCTAAAGCACAAGAAGTTAAGAATCGCACATTATTGACCCCGAAGAGACGGAAGAAACACACCACCAATGAGGAACTGACAAGGCATCCACATCAGAAACACTTCTTCCTCACTTCTTTTCCCCTTCTTGCGTTTGATACACAGAAGGACAGAAGCAACGAACCGCACCGTGAACGTAAGATTCCCTACGACCAACCTAGGCATCGAAACTAAATAAATGAAGAAACAAACACGTTTAAAGTGAACATTAGCAAAGAACGTATGGCCAACATATCACGACCGGGGGAAAGAGAGAGGGAGAAATGGGGAAAGAGCAAAATACTGAAACAGAGAAATGCTTCCTGGGTCTTATCGCGTCCCAGTTTCCTCCGTGAACAAACTCCGCGAACAAGGCCTTCATGCCTAGCCGTCTTCACGCCTCAGATGCCTCTCAGGTTAAGGAGATCCATTATTTATTTACACATGCACGCGCCACGTCACGCACGCACGCCTGTAAAGCGAAACACGGGGCTATACGCACACACGCACGAACACGCTCATGAAATATTCACTGCCGCGCTCACACAGACACACACACACACACGCACACACACACACATACACACACGAGTACACAAACATATAGTCTATGCACGTATGTACACATCAACTATCACACACACAAACTACCACACCCGCACACACACACACTCAAACGTACACATGAACACTAACACGGCCATATTACACACGCTGCAAATGTATTAAAACGGCAGAATGCGGACAATGTTAGAGATTGCAAAGACAACGTGTAAGATTACGTAAAATTATGAATACATTTCAAGGAAAGATTGCGCAACTACAACACAATGAACAAACTGTAATAAGGATACTGAGTTTTGTTCAAGCGTAGAACAACAATCAGATCATGTAATGCCAGTCATATAGGGAAATAAACGACGTGCCATTGTTGTCGTTAGCCATCCGTAAAATTTTTAGTCTCATTTTTCACGATATGTATTTATATGTATATATATATATATATATATATATAATATATATATTATATATATATTATATATATAATATATATAATATATATATATATATGTATAATGTATACATACATACACATTCGCATATGTATGTATGTGTGTATGTGTATATGTATGTGTGTGTGTATATATATATATATATATATATATATATATATATATATATATATCCAACATGCATATTTTAAAAGAGATCTTGAGTGTATGGCCATTTAAAAGGAGAAGGAAAATACGATGCAATTATGATCTTTCCATACAAAAATGTAAACAAACTGAAACAGCTTCCATTAAGCGCGAGACCAATCGAGCTGAAATTGACAGCCAGTTCGCAACGAACCTCGAAAGGTCTTTGTGCAATTTGTCGAAATCATTAAGACAAAACGCTAGTGGTGGATGACGGTTGGTGGGTGGATGGCAGGTGGTGTGTCAACACGGATGATGGACGTGGATAGTAAGTGCTAGAAGGAGGGTGGACGTGGATAGTAAATGCTAGAAGGTGGGTGGACGTGAATCACGCAAGTTCGGGGATAGGCAGTGAGTGGGTGGCTAGTATCAAGCGTTGAGAACTACGAAACAATGGACGTGGGTGGCAGTGGCGGGCGTCGAGTTACGGAGGTGGGCGGTGAATAGCTGGTGGTGAGTGGGCGTGGACTGCGGGCGGTGTGCGAGGGTATGAGGTTCGACAGGCCTTGGTCCAGCAACTTCGACGGGCGCCCAAGGGAACTTTCCTCGCCGACGTGGTAATTAGGCTTGGTTTTGTCTCTCAACCTCTGATGTCGCGTCGGTTACGTCACGGGTGTAGTTTCTCCCGTTTCTTTCTTTTTATTCCTCTCTCTATTTTGTCTTGTATTGGGATGTGTTGTTTGCTCAGAAATTAAAAGGACAGCTCTTCTGTTCCTCATCTCTCTAACTATCTTTTCATCTCTCCCTTCTCTTCTCTTCCCGTCCTTTTTTCATGCTGATATGTAGGCAAATTTGAAAAGAAATTCCTTTGCCAAATATAAGAAAAACCACACAGAATAGGAAAATATTATGAATAATAACATAAGAAAAGAGGAAGAGTTCCCATTCAAAACATTGTGCCGCATTCATATCAAGAATTTCACCGGCGAGCTCCCCGCCACTAAATTCGCCTACCATTACAGGGCAGTCACGTGTTCGCGCTGCCAGAATAATTTAATAATCAATGCCGCGTTCAAGTTTGCGACCTCGCCAGCTTAGAAGCATAATCGCGGTCGTGCAGGTCGGTTCGCAACGGTCGCTTTTAAGTTTCTCGCCTTTCGAATTCGAATTTTTGGATTTCCCGCCATTTTGGAAAGGGTTGCGTCCGTATCCTGCGAGATCACGGAAACCACTTTTTTAATGTCAAAATTTACATCTTAAAGGACGGAGATGCGGATTAATGTGGGTCTAAAAACGCTCATCAAAAGTGAAAGTGGAATGATTTTTACTTCTATCTGAATCTCCACCGCCGCTAAGAATTTTCTACTTGAAGGAATTAGGCCTTCATGGTGCGCCATTTTTCCTCCCATTAGGTTTCTCCGTAAAAACGAAACCTTAAACCAAGCGGCCGTTTCCCTCTAGTACTTCTGGCATATTTGGTGAATGTGGCCATCTTTAATCAGCCGAACACCGCAGAGGGCAAATTATGTTCCTTTTTCCTCAACCGCAAACCGAGGACATTGAGACAGCGTTCCGGACGCGTTGGTCTACCGATATCTGATCAATTATTGTAGTTCTGTTTGCCATACAGACTCGTGTATTTTGTCTGAAATGTGAAGATTGTATATGCCACGGAAATATCATTATGATATCTAAAATGCCCCTCCCCCCAAAAAAATGCATATTGTATTTACTGGGGAAATGTTATTAACTTATGCAAATTACCAAAATTGTTTAAGAATAAATGCACTGTTATTATCAAATAACATGAACAAATTGAGAAAAAAGAAATAAAAAGCTATTTCACAAACCTCGGAACAATCTTATATCTGTATGTTAATCTTTATAACTATCTATTACTCCCACTATCCATCTCTCTCTCATCATTCACTCTAACTCTTTCTCTTTCACTTCTCACCCTCTCTCTCTCTCTCTCTCTCTCTCTCTCTCTCTCTCTCATTCACTCTCACTCTTTCTCTTTCACTTCTCACCCTCTCTCCCTCCCTCCCTCCCTCTCTCCCTCTCTCCCTCTCTCTCTCTCTCTCTCTCTCTCTCTCTCTCTCTCTCTCTCTCTCTCTCTCTCTCTCTCTCTCTCTCTCTCTCTCTCTCTCTCTCTCTCTCTCTCTCTCTCGCTCCCTCTCTCATCGCAGAACAATACGTGACGTAAGAGCCACCAGACGATAATGACTCACGTAGAACTCGACCCTCTCATCACAGGGAATTTGCGAAGGGTGGAGATGCAGCCTCACTCCCTAGCATCCGCTCCCTTGCACGATCTCATTACTTAACAGAAATTCACGCAATATATGTGAAGAGAAAAAGAAGGCAGGGAGGAATGGAGGAAAAAGAAGGGAGGGAGGAAGGGAGGAAAAAGAAGGGAGGGTGGCAGGGAGGAAGTCGTACGAAGAGGAGGAAGAAAAAAAGATGGAGGATGGGGGAGAGAGAGAGAGAGAGAGAGAGAGAGAGAGAGAGAGAGAGAGAGAGAGAGAGAGAGAGAGAGAGAGAGAGAGAGAGAGAGAGAGGGAGAGGGAGAGGGAGAGGGAGAGGGAGAGGGAGAGGGAGAGAGAGAGAGAGAGAGGGGGGGGGGGATTATAGTGAAGTGGAACAGACAAGTAACCCTCAAGAATAAGTGCCTCTTTGTTAATCTACAAGTAATACTTAGATTTCAGAACTGCATTATCTGCATTATCTGTACTGCAATGAACCTGAACTCTCATAAGAAACGATGCCATTATTGCAATTTCTAACAACTGTCTTTTGGTTGAAAAAATGGAATCTTGTACATAACCTTTTTACAACATAATGCATCGTTCACGCAAACCTGTTGAACAAGCTTGAAAGTTCATTTACAACCAAAATGCACCTTGTAATTATTGCAAATCAAACCCACGAAAGAAAGAGTACCAATTACACAGACCTGCAATACCGAACAGGCTTTATGCAATTTACTTTAATTTGCAATACTAAAACTATTCGTGCAATTTTCACAATCTCGGTTCTCTCACTGCAGTTCCCATGGTGCAAGCGTCAGGCGGCCCAGGCAGCGATGCATATCCAATGTAGATCTGTCATTACGAGAGCTAAAGAAACAGGCATTGACGTGACCGGGTTGTCGAGGTAACGTTGTATATTGCACGTCACTATGTTGCGGAGACAAAAAAATCACTACAGTTACTTTTCCGATACACGGATACATATACTGATAAGTATGTACGTGTATTTGTGTTTGTGTGTGTGTTTGTGTTTATGTGTGTGTTTGTGTGAGTGTGTTTGTGTTTGTGTTTATGTGTGTTTGTGTGTGTGTTTGTGTGTGTGTTTGTGTGTGTGTGTGTGTGTGTGTGTGTGTGTGTGTGTGTGTGTGTGTGTGTGTGTGTGTGTGTGTGTGTGTGTGTGTGTGTGTGTGTGTGTGTGTGTGTGATTGCGCGTATGAGGGGTTGTGATTGGTGAGTGCCGATGAAGAGCAAAGTTAACTTGATTAGTATAATGTCAGAAGACTACTGGTTTCATCTTCGCACCATCAGCAAGTATTGCATCGTTATTATCATTTTTGTTGCTATCACTTTTATTATCGAATAAAAAAGAAAAAAAAGAAAGATTGCCGACTGAACACAATGGTGACGATGTGCATGGCGCCCTCGACAAAAGGAACCAACTGTAGATAAGAATCAAATGAAAGATACTTTGAACGCATCTCCACCCCATGAATGCTCGCACTGAAAGGGATGAAAAGATGTGGGGAGATATTCATGAAGAAATTTGCATGAGTAAAATCAGGCTGTTACGTATTCACTTTCTCTCATCAGATGACCTGCTGTCTGGGTAGCTGAGATGCTGTACTTCGATCACCGATAAAGAATTCTTGTCATTAAGTTGATCTAGCTGTTACATCTGAACATAAAAAAAAAAAAAAATAGTTTAAAGATTCATATAGAAAAGGTATAAATGAAATTGAATAACTGATGCGTTCCGATTTGACACCTCAGAATTAAAAGCCGGTGACATCAGAACGCGTCAATTACATATTTTGCTTATTCATTTTCGACCATACCTTCTTTTCATATGTCACAATGAACTTTCACTTTTTTTTCAAAGGTGCAAGGCCTCCCTACAACTCCACTTGTCCACATCAATCAGTTTCATTCAGCAACTAACTTTAATATTAAGAGAATCAGCTTTATTTCACGTCCATCACGAAGATATCAGATGAACAGAACGACATAAGAGGGTGCGATGCGTGATGCAGTCTCGTGTCTTCTGTAACGTTCGTGATGTGATACTCTATGCTGTGCTGCTCGTGCTTGATGGTCTGCTGGGAATTCAGTCCCTCGGTCTGAAGTCACGAGACCGCTAACACGTGGCTTGATGAAGAAAGCAAATATAGTGTGTCGCCTAATTTTAAGAACACACGCAAGCACGCGCTGTGTACATACATTAGCGTCCACAGCTGCGCATATGTGAAAAGATATGTACTTGCGTTTTATATTTAGCATTTGCCTGGGCTCTTAAAACACGTGGGAAAAATGTACAAGAATATGTAATGACTTGAACGACAAAATTAGAAAGTAATATTTTGTAATTACAAAGGCTTAAAAACAAGAAAAAGTTTGTTTCATATACTTTGAGAGATGGCCCATGTTTCCGCCTGCAGATGTAGCCAGGTGTTTTTCGTTACTCTCCTAATTGCAAAACAAGCAATTACATGCACAAGGCTTTGCTGCAGCCTTTTGTTTGCTTGCCAATTTGTTACACCACTAAAAAAAAAAGTATACTCTCCATGCACGTGAGGAAAAAGAACGTAAATGCAGAATCTTAAAGTAGACACGAATACCTCTTCTTTTATCTATCCATTCATGTGAACTCTGGCCGAGGCTACCTGCGTGAGGGGAACGTGACCTTGACCCACCGCCCCTCAATTATCCCCGTCTCGATTGTTCTCCCAACCTGCTTTGACCTTGGGAGAAGGAGTCTTCCCTGGTCAAACGCTGCTGCACTTCTCCGGAACTCGAGGTTTCTCAAACTCTTCATAAAAATAAAGAGATCAGTGACTTCAGGTCTTCGTTAAAGATGTTCAGTCAGTTACATTTTGAAGTAAAAAGATCAGCTAAGGAGAGTTTTTTTTTTTTGTCCAATTTAGATTCACTGATCGGATTAACCCATACCATTGACACTTCCAACCAAACACGGACCTTATTTTCACCTTCTCCCTCCTTCTCCTCCGCTTCTCTAGAGAATATTCCATGAAAGGTCACATCAATTCTGAATGTGTAGTGATTGGTTAAGCCTGAGAATATAGCAGACAGTTTTGACGAGCGTGGTGAAGGCTGCTGAAGGTGAGGGCGGAAAGGCTACCGCGACGCATATCGATGAATTGGTGACGTGTGGAGGTGTATTAACCCGACCTCGGTACAGTGGAAGACATTGCTATTAGGCAAACCTTATTAAGAACATCTTCCTTTGTGATCCGCACGTACCGGCACATTTGCAACCACACGTCAGCCACAGATGGTCGGATTGGTTGCGTGTTCGGGTCAGAGGTCGGGTTCTGGAAGCCGAGATTGTTCCCGAGCTGACATTACCGATACAGGGCCATTCTTTAGCGATATGTGTCTGGAGCTCGACCATTGTTTCGGGTAATTCTTCCACTGAATGAACATCTGTCTTCTGTCTGTCTTTGTCTCTTTGTGTCTCTGTCTCTGTCTCTGTCTCTGTCCCTGTCTCTTTCTTTTTCTTTCTTTCTTTCTTTCACTCTTCCTTTCTTTCTTTCTTTATTTATTCATTTCTCTCTCTCTCTCTCTCTCTCTCTCTCTCTATATATATATATATATATATATATATATATATATATATATATATATGCATACATGTACGTGTGTACATGTATACATGAACACAAGCAAGGGAGCAGAGCCGTTTTATTGACCCGTCTCAAGGAAGCCACCATGAATGGGGCCCGAGACTCACTGAGGCGGCGGAGAGGAGTCGGGAGACCTTGTTTAGATGACATCAAAACGTACCCTCAGCTTTCATCATCTGTTTAGCGTGAAGGTCGGCGGCCTGATCGCTCTAAGACCCGTTCCCATCTTGAGTTTTTTTAGCGAACTTGAAGGCAAAGTTACGTAAGAGTGTCAGCCTGTTTATATCTATTTATCATTTGCATTTCATGCAAAGAAGATGATCGTTGCAAACATTCAGTCATCATTCGTATCTGCATGGGCATTGGCGATTACGATACATGCAAAGCAGCAATTTAAAGCCGACGTCCTGAAACCATTTCCTGGTCTGCGTCTCTTCGTCTTCCTGTGGAACCCTCCAGCTCGCGCAGTCCGGTAATGGCACAGGACCTCCAGCCGTGACAGTCAGGCAGTCAGTCACGGCATCATGAGTCGACGCTGGACGCGTGGAGGCCGGCGGCAGCGACGGAGGAAACAAGGCCTTCAGCGCGTTTCACATGATGTTTCCGCCGCTTGACTGGCCTCTAAGTGACAATTACGCGAGGTGTCGGCGTGAGTTACCTTTGTTTTCACTCGAAAGTGAATTGTCATGCTAAAGGCGCCAGACTCCCGGACTCGAGTTCGGATCTCTCGTGTGTGTCGTTCGTGTTGGTTCTGCACACGTGTAGAATACACGTTGAACAAATAGTTACTAAAACAACGAAGAGAAGAAAAAGAAAACATGCGTGTTTTCTTGTTCTTCCATTCGGTGTTGCTTTTTTTATTTACAATTTGATTCTGCACTTACGGGAAACTTTTCTTCTACATCGCCTTACCCTTCCACATGTGGGTATCTAGTATGAGGCAGTTTAGCTCGGGAATCTTCGCCCATATCCATGTGCCTGATATTACCCCATGTAGACCCTCTTAATCTTAATTTAATTTAGAGATTTTGTCATGCTATTGTCCTTGCTCCATTTTCGCTCCAGTTGCTTCCTTTTCTTTGGTCCGGCGCTGAGTGAATGAACTTAAGTCAAACAAGCACAATGGCCTTCCTCGCCGAGGCCGCCGCTTCATTCTCAGCGCTGACGTACTTTCACGGTACTTGCTAAATACCTCATGTAAGTCTGCATTTCTATGAAAATCAAACATTAGGAGCATAAAATCAACGAAACGAGTGTCAGAATCATATTCCAACCAGCCTTCCCTGCTGCCATCAAACCGCACCAAACACAACTCGGGTTTCCGGATATGTTCCTTTTTACCGCTCCATCCTCCACTCTCAGTTCACTGCACCAACACGGTATCAAGGCTTCACAGGAGACGAGATATGCTCTTACTCACAACTCCAAACCCTGATTTCATTAACCAACACACGCCGCAGCTTCAGTATCCTAACAAAACGTATTTTTTATCATTATTGTCATACATCTCTCCGACTGGTTTACCTGAATCGACATACTAATGAAGGAAGTCTCACTCCTCTTTCGAAGGCGTGAGACTTCCTTCAAAACACGCTGAGACAAGGCGCATCCGTCACTCCCTTTCGTGTTGTCGATTTTCGTGAGTTTTTTCGTTTATTCTATTTTTTGTGCTATTTCTGTGTGTGTGAATGTGAGTCATCATCATTCGCGAAGTAAAACATTATTTTTTCTATTCGTAATATATAAAAAAGGAATATCTTTGGCCTGAATACTGGTCGCAAATACAAAAGAAACGAGACAGTTGTCAATCTTCAAAACAGTATAGTGTTATACTTTCTTCATACTTTTATTCGTATTTTAATATCTCGCTTAGTCTTACGATGACACACTTCGCAATAACATCTGGAAATCAAATAAATTTAGACCTAATAGGGAAGCTTGATATCTTAATTCTTACAAAAATCAAAGAATGGAAATCTATAGCCGGCCTAATCCTATCCCCGGGTATTCCCAGTCATCCACTTTACTATGTAAATTCTTGCTTTGTTCTTATATTCATGAAAGCATTAATTTCGTTGAACTATCGACAGCCAATGCGAAAGTTTTCTGTATCGTTACAAATACCTGATGACATTCGCTGTAAATAATCTATACACATGAGACTTGCAAATAACATTCAAGTAATAAGATGAAATGATAATAGACCTCTTTAAAATATCTTTCAAGACGTGATTGTGAAGAAATTACCAGCTTATTACATGAACCACTGCAATCAGCGTTTTTCTGTTGCTGCGCGAAAAAAACAATTTTGTCAGCATGCCTCTCTGACGCCGCCTCTCTCTTATCTCATTCTTGCTCTCCTTCCTCGGTGCCAGGCCAGGAAATTCCCTGCCTAGCCTGGCGCCGCTGCAGGACCCTTCCAGGACACTGCCACTGGATCAATGTAACGTCTCTCCCTCCTCCCTCCCCTCTCCCTCCTCCTCAGTCCCCTCCCCTCTCCTCTTCTCTCCTGTCCATCCCCCACCCTATCCTTGCCTCTCTACTCCCTCCATCCTCTATCTAATCCACCCCCTTTTCTTTTTTCGCCCCCCCCCCCCACCCTATCCTCTCCTCTCAACTTCCTCCTCTTTCCAATCCATTCCCTCTCTTCTCCTCTCCACCCCTTCCTGTCTCCTTTTTCATCTCTAACCTCTCCTCTCTCTCATTGCGCTGCCGCCCATTGCCGTATCCCTGTATTCCAACACCCCCACTACCCCCCGCCCCATCCCCTCCCAATGAGAGATGAGAGGAGAAAGACGAGGACGAGAGGTAAGAGTGACAGCAGTCTTCTTAATTCTAGAGAAGACGATTGAAGCGACCTTCGTCTCCCCTCCCCCCACCCCCTCGCCATCTAAAAAAAGGGAACCTGTTAACACTGCAGCAAAAAAAAGAAAGAAAAAAAAAATGTTTCTGTAAAGATAATTAATTTTTATTTCTTTATCTCTACTTCCTGCCTTCTTCCTCTCCTTCTCCCTCTTCGTTAAATGTAGATAACTCTTATCTCTTTATCTCTTCTCCCTGCCTTCTTCCTCCCCTCACTATCTTCCACCTCCATCTTACATTTCACATCCGCATTCCGGGCACCGAATGCTCTTCTGAAATAACGAATGTGCTTGCGTGTTGATGTACGTATAATCGAGTTGCTCAGCAAATCAATGGTTATGTTTAGAGACTGAGGACTCGCCGTGGGGACGAGGGCAACGAGCTCTCAGTTCGCGCTTACAAACAGCCTCTTGTGCACTTGAGGTGAAGAGCTTGATTTGTTTTATTAATGTGATTTTTTTTTTTTTTTTTTTTATAAAAATTGGTAAGGTATGATGATGTTCTGATGAAAATATAAACACCAGCTAAACTTACGATAACAGTAACAATAACTGTATGCCGGAGGTTGGAGATTTGAAGATTACTATGATGTTGAGTATTGTGGTGATAAAAATATTTAATAAATGATGGCACTTACGTGAAAATATAAACAACTTATATCTTAATATTAGTATATATAAAATATAATATATAATATAAATATATAAATAACTAAACAATTCCAAAGGTGGAGATTTCGTAATTACAATGGGTAAGGTATGGTGTAGGTGAAAATATAAACAGCAATAACAAACGATAACTAGTTACATTTTTTTGTGATACTGAGGAAACAATACTGATAATAATAATACCTAATAACTGGTTATTGCAGCATCATAGTTAGTGAAATCTTTACTACCTTTTAATTACCATCATTATCAGTGACATTGGGAACACTATCATTACAATAATTGTTGTCATTACATCCAAGACCATCGATCAATTAACAACAATTATAAGGCTTATCAATTATCATAAATTCTAATAAATACCAGTTAAGTCATATATCGGTTGATTCTCCCTTCTTTGAACCTCTGAGAGCGCCAAATATTTGCACGAAGAAAACGCAAATCGCTGAATTCCCAGATGAAGGTTGGTGTATCTTCGTGCGTGTTGTGTAAATCTAGTTAATATTTTTCACAGCAGTGT
>NC_061828.1:33927144-33932144 GCF_019202785.1 Penaeus chinensis | reverse complement strand
AACTATTCGAAGGCAGAAGATCGCCCGATGCGGTGGAACAGGAAATTTTCCCGGACGCTAACAGACTCGCGCCCGCTGCCTCCTTCCTTCCCGCCCTTCGCCTATGTAAATTGCGACAGCGGCCCCACGCCAGCAAACCTACGGGACGAGTCTTTCCTTCCCGCGTTCTGTTTCTCTTGTTCTTTGCTTTCGCTTTCTGATTCTGTTTCTCTTTCTCGTTTTCTCTTGCATATGTTTTAGCTCTTACTTTTAAGATCGATCTCGCTTCCGCTTTCGTTTTCCGCTCTCTCTCTCTCTCTCTCTCTCTCTCTCTCTCTCTCTCTCTCTCTCTCTCTCTCTCTCTCTCTCTCTCTCTCTCTCTCTCTCTCTCTCTCTCTCTATCTCTCATATCGGACTCTGAACAAAATATTTGCAATCTTTGCTAAAGCAAGATGTGCTTAACCGAAGGCATGTGAGGTTAAAAACAATGCTGCGAATGTAGTTGATACGACGCCGGATAAAATGAAACGATCGAAAAAGATTTACTATTTATTTCCACTCGGGTTGGAAATACTGCGCCTTCTGTGTTGGTGTTTCAGCAACACGATTATGGAGAATGGGGTGGGCAGGAGTGGTATGGGGGAGGGGGGAGGGAGGGTGCGAGGGAGGAAGAGAGCAGGGGAGTAAAGGAAGAGGGGGGGAGAAGGAAGAGAAGGGGAGAAATAAATGGAAGCGGAAAGGAGGGAAATTAGAAGGGGAAGAAGGGGGGAAGAAAGAAGAAAAAGAGGAAAGGAGGAGGAAGAAAAAGGAGGAGGAGGAGAAGGAGAAAGGGAGGAGGAGGAGCAGTGAGGGATAGGAAAAGGAGAAGGGGGAAGGGGGAGGAGAGGAGGAAGGCGAGAGGGGGGGAGGAGGGGGAGAAGGGAGGGGGGTGAAGAGCTTCGTGAACACCACCAAACTTTCACTGTTACGTCAAGGCCAGAGAACATACTCTGCTCTTTGGTTATTTATTTTTCTTTTTTCTTTTTCTTTTAAGTACGTTAATTAGACCTATTTTTCGTGACCACAGTCTTCCCCAGAGTGACAGGTAATGTACGATTACCGGTTGTACATATCTCGTAATAACCGACAAGGTGAAATACGGTATCGATTGCATTTTATATATGACATTAATTCGATGCAGACTGATACGGTTTATATATAGCTTTATATTTCTGTCCGTATCTGTACCGGAATCCAATCCACCGACGTTCCTATTTTATTTAATCTGAAGTTTATCTCTAAGTAAAGTTATAATACATAAGTGATGTATAGTTTTAGTATAAATGATTCCGAAAACGCTACTTGTGATAAAAGTCAAGGAATTCCGCATCCATGAAATTCACGTGCACTGAACTCCACAATACAAACGCACCTCTCCCCCCTCCAGCTGATACCCTCCTCACCCCCTCCCCTTTCCTGCCTCCTCCCCTCCCACCGCCTTCACCTCCTTTGAGTGCTCCCACATCCTTTGCCACCCTCTGTCCCTACCCTCCCCCTTCCCCTCCCCGTCGCCTCCCTCCCCCTTCTTCCCTTCCTCCCCCCCTCATTCCCTCACCTCCTTCGCCTCCCCTCGCCTTCGCTTCCCCCTCCCTCCCTCCCTCTCTCCCACTCCCAGTCCTCTCTTCTTCGTCTCCCTCCCATCTTTCCATGCCCCCGCCACCCGCCCCCCTTATCGAGCCGCACTGGTTGACGTCCCAAGGTTAATTTCCCTCCCGCAAGTCAATGCCAAGGGAAGGTTCGGCTGATGACGGGCGGCGCGACGGCTGACAGGCGTCGTCGGTGTTCATTACGATGCTCCATAATATAGATGAATGCTTCGCATATTCGCCTGCGTCTGTTTTCGGAAAGGATTGTCTCTGGAATACTTGCAATTGCACGGAAAACAATGTAACAAGACTGGGCAAAATAATGCGAACGCACTGGCATCTTAATTGACTGGGCTTCAAAAATACTAACTGTTAAAACCGCCCTCGGCAATAGGAAAATGTCACGCTTATGCCACCTGTCGTCTGATCCCGGCATCTCTCGCACTTTCAAATGCAGCATCGGGTTAATCGGTCCAGATCTCACAACAGTGCGTTCCAATACCAAGGCACAATGCGAATTCTGTGTGATTTGACCTTTGCTGCGTTTTATGATCGATCGGAAAAAGACTCCTGTGTTGGCAACCGGAAATGCACAGTCACAGTCGCTGCCAACACCTGTTATTGCAAGTCATGGCACGATTCCCTACATATCGAATGTCAACTATTTAATTGGCTAGAGTAAACACCAACTCACGGGTGTAAGTACGTATTTTTTGTCGCATGTGGGCTGTTTGCATCGCTCAGTGTACATCTAATACGGACGTGTGAATGCGTTGCCATGTGTGTAAGTCCACAATTTGCTATCGTGAGCGTATGTTTACACTGACAGAGGCGCACTTAAGAGGAATAACAGCGACAGACTCTGGGGCGATGCCAAGTACGCCCGACACTGACATCTACGAATTGCTGGCCGTCTAACCATTAAGGCAAAGAGCGGCAACATGGAGGCTGTGTCATGCGCTTCATCAATCTGACTAATAGATTGCCAGACTTTCATTCTTTCTCTTTTTTAATTTTGCAATATGATTTATGATCAGTATATTTTGTGACCTTGGCAGAGGAAGACCGTAGCTCTCTCCTCAGCGCAACATGGCATTGATAAAATCGACATAGACACACAACAAACAACTCTCTTCCTGCGTTTCGGTTTCCCTGTAGTTAATGTTATACGATACATTCAGATACTTGCCCTTGATCCACTATCTCTATATCTGATATGTTCCCATAAGCGAAGTCTATTTTTTTCCCATTTCTCCCTCTCCTCTTCTAACCTCAAACGAGCGGAGGGAATCTCCCCCGCCAGCGAGACCGGTAGAGGCCGTTCTTACCCGTAAACTCGGCTGATCGACGGGACTTTCCCCTAACGCCAGACCCGCGAGAGATTGGGTTTTCTCCTCGAGCATCTCTCGGTGTTTACCTAGAAGCTTTCCCTCCCCTTCCCCTTCTTCTCCACGCCCTTGTCCCTTCTCCTCTCCTCCATTTCCCTTCCTTTCCCTTTCCTCTCCCTTCCCCCTCCCCTGGCCCTTCCCCACTCCCCCCTTTCCCCTTACCTACCTTTCTACCTCCTTCTCCCATCCCTTTCTCCCTAACCCTATCACTCCTTCAGGTAGATGTACCCCAAAAATTCACTTTTTCAGGTGATGAATGCATATTCGGGCAAGTACTATGAATCGCAATTTATGGCATTACAATGACAGGTTACCTCAGATACAAAGGGGCAGGTGAACATAAAGCAGCAACTGACCAGCATACTTCTTAAAACAATAGTTCCAGCCATGACTTTCGAGTCCGTTGTTTCGTACAATGAATTAGATATATCGCGCAGAATTCCCCAGCCACCCCCATTCTTTTCGGTAATCTGTAGTCTGAGCTTACGCCGGAGATTTCTACCATACCTATCAGTCTTTAGCTACGTGATTTCATGCAATTTTTGCAATACACATGCAATGTAACAAGCTGTACAGTTGGCTGTTCTGTTTCATTTTATTCAGTGCATTTTTGCAATATGCAAGCAATGTAACAGGCTGTACAGCTGGCTGTTTTGTTTAAATTTTTCAGTGCATCTGCCGTTACCTGAATTAATTAACTTCCGGCCATTCTGTCTCTCAAATCTTTGTTTCAGTGCATTTATTTTTTACCTGTACTTAACCATTTATCTTCTTTTATCATTCCTCTTCGATATGTTGGACGTATAGCAAGCCCATCTTCACCCATTAATCTGACGCAGGTAGCATTTCTACAGAAGCTCGGCCGCATATGCAACGCGGGCGGTTCAACTAATATAACAAGACGCTAATACCCGGTCATGGAGCATTTAGTCGGCAGGCGTCTCAGCCATTCCCTCCACGTGTGTCTTAAACGCTGGTAATTTTTACTTTAAATTGCTGCAGATAGATTCTGAGACACCTGTAATCATGGCTCCACAATGCACTGACCAATCCCGTTTCATTATCAGTTTGAGCGGCAAACTCTCTCTGAATCACAATTTAGCTGCCATGGGCACAGATCTCGAAATCCACCGAAGAAAAATGGTCACTGACTTTATCGTCGAATACTCCTTAGAAATCTCGTAATTGATATGGTTTTCAATATCAATCTGCAACTGGATATAAAAACTGGATTTGGTTGCATCTATCAGCTATAACTTAAAAGGTACAAGGTATAAATGGTGGCGTAGACACACCCGGCCTTTATTTTTGTGGGTGGCACCAAAAGGTTGACTGGCCGACCCAGGGTGCCTTGGTTTGCCCTTCTAGGAGGCTCTTCATTTGCATAACAAGAATCCTACGATTTTTTCTACGCTTTTATACGTACTAGACAGTGATTAGGATCGAGTAACTTCACACTCCTTTAAGGTGTCTTATTTTGGATGAAGGCTTGTCATTGTTGTAAAACGTTCATTCACTTCCAGTTTTATTTTTACATTCGACAGCCCGAATGGTCGCTTGGTATTCCTTTGTCTTTTATTGTACATTACAGGTATCTATTCTCATATTGTTTTGGTCATCTTCATACTTTCTCTCCAAAATGACGGTAAACACAATGTCTACCCTTTCTCTTCTTCGCCTTTCATTGCACATCTCCCTCCCTCTCTTTCTCTTTCCCTCCCTCGGCCGGCATTCCTGACTTGCCTTTCTCTCGTTATCTCGCGGCATGTATCGAGACCCGCCAGCCAGTTTCAAAAGGTCGTTGCGTTCCCCGGAGTCACAAATACAGTTCACTGACACCCCGACCGTCAGCCATCATGACTTATTGGCGAGCGGGAAAGGCTTGGGGTGAGGTTCTACCTTCGGGGTGAGCCAGCGACGACGGTGGCACCCAGGTGTTTTTTATATAATTTTCCAGTTTTCCGGTTCTCGAAATTATGTTGAAGCCGAGAGAAGGGTGTGGGAAGGC
>NC_061828.1:33874644-33889644 GCF_019202785.1 Penaeus chinensis | reverse complement strand
AAATATTCTTTAAAAAATTACATATTTATATGGCACTGTGATTTTTAGTAAAAATAAAGGTACATGCAGTATACATTGGGTTATTACATTTTTTCAAACTTTTTAATATTTTGTAATCCACTATATCAATTACATCAACTGAAAATTTGCAAACCTCTATAGGACAACCCTTTTCTTTCTGATGAAATGTATTTTATTTAAGTCTGAAAAGAGTTTTGTTATAAATACTTTCCATTCATGTAGGTATATACAAGCATCTTTTAGCAAAAGTTTTACATTTCAATAATAAACTAAAATCACTTGCTTATGGTTCCTGTTAATCATTCGGAATGACAATGCAAAACTTCATTTTTTGGTAACTCCCCGTTTCCCAAGCAGAAACTTCCTTTGTATGAGAATGTACAAGTGGTGCATCAAGCCCAGCAGAGTCTTAATTTGCCTTATTTGTACATTTCTGTCAGATTTCTTCCAGGCATGCAGAAACACTGTTCTCTGTCTTTAATTATGTGGCAGTGAAACCATAATCACACATACTAACTCAATGCTAATGCAAATTTGTGCAGGGCATTGACTGGATGGAGGCAGGATGCAGCTCTCTGAATAATAAAGCTGAGGCATTACTGTTATTCAAAAGACATTCAATATCTCTCATCTGCTGAAAGTTTTAAAAATCCATATTCATTCCACATAACATATAAAAGAGGTGAAAAGTCAGCTTTGGAATCTCAGAAACTTGACCTTTTTTTTTTCTTTTAATAATTTTATATCATTTTGATCTGGCACTTTCAGTAATGACTGGTGACACTTTATTTCTCCTGTGATACTGCTGCATCATCACTAATCAGTCACGTAAGGATCAGCCACTGAATTGTGTAGGAGGACTTTTTATAACATGTCCTTCTCAGTCTCTTTTGGTTTAAAACTTTAAACTTTAGATCCTTTGATTCCAACAAAACTGTAATAATGCATCCATTGACACCAAGGAAGAGAATTGTAAAATAAAAAAAAACATACATAAACATCCATTTTACTATCACAAAATGAGCCTTACAATATATTCTAATATCATGACAAACATATGGAGAAATCATATGAGAATAAAATATATATCTGTTCTGTCAATGTCATACTTGGTAAATACAAAACAGATTCTCTTTTTATTTGAATTATACTTCATCTTCATTTAGCAGCATATTTGGAATGCCATTGCTGATTGGGAATTTTCTCTTAGTTTCTGGGCATTCCAGGCAACCGTTGACCACTTCCACCTGAAGAAAGAGGGAAAAAATCTGAGTCAGACTTATCATTCATGTACTGATCATAATTCAGAACTTACACAGTATTTAGTTCCAAACATGTTGGACTTCTTACTTCACAGAAATATCTTTTTGAAAGGATACGAGATTTGAACCCCTAGCACATAACAAATGCAAAAATATTTGTGCAGCTGCTCTTCTGCACACTGTGCAACCAACCATACAAGTGTTCTCACCCACTGTATGACTATATACAAGTTTACCATGATACAAAAATGTGTAATGGTTCAATTTCAACTCCATATTTCTATAAAAGTCATATTCTATCTGAGTTTGAGGACCTTCCAAGAAAGATTCTCAAAAATCATACTCAAGCCCAAAATTCATCCATTTACATTTTGAGAAAACACACAAAAGTAGTTTCCAGTCTGGTAAGGATATTGTCAGAATTGCTAGATAATGAGACCGAATAAAACCATGAAACATTCTTTCAAAAAGAACAGCATAAAATGTAATGCAACCAACACATAATGTGAATGACCTGACACCCAGAGCTGCGTCCAAGTTGGCCATGACGTAAACAATGTGTCCCCCAGAGCTACAACCAAGTCAGCCATGATGTGAACCCCATGTCATCCGTAGACTTTGAGTTAATATGTGAAAATACTCATAAATATTTCAAAATACACACTTTATTTTTGAATATGAGAATTTGACATCTAGTGTGTAAAATTTATGAGGTGCTAGTACCCAAAATTTGTCTTAGTGAAACTTTAGCAGTTGAGAGGACAAACAAGATGATTTTCTGAGGGTAATAAAATAAACAAAAAAATCTCAAATTTCTTTCCACTGCTGTATTAGCCTGTTGGACTTTTCATCATGAAAAAAATTGGCTGAAGGGTGGGTCATGGAAATGTTTTGATGAAAGCCAAGGTTGCAGAAGAGATCTTGATGTGAGATATTGTTGCTGAATGGCAAAATTTGGCTGAAGGCCAGGGTGACAGGGACATCTCGGCATGAATGCACAAAGCTTATGGAAGATTTGACTTCGTAGGACTTTAGGAAGTGGCTCTTACATCATTTCCACAGGTAAATGAGAGTGGAGTGTATCATCTGCGAGCCATGTCTGGGAGAGGCTCGTTCTAGGGAAGACATTATTTTCATGTATAAGAACCTATTCTTGCCTACTCTGAACACAAGGAGTTATGGAAAACTGAATAATATGGGGGGAGAGAGAAAGGGAGAGAGAGAAAGGGAGAGAGAGAAAGGGAGAGAGAGAGAGAGAGAGAGAGAGAGAGAGAGAGAGAGAGAGAGAGAGAGAGAGAGAGAGAGAGAGAGAGAGAGAGAGAGAGAGAGAGAGAGAGAGAGAGAGCCCTACTCAAATAACGCAATCTTACTAAACGTTACTGTTATTACAGATAACCTGGAGTGATAGTATAAGAATGCCAATTGCTATCACGATACAGCATAACGAATGACAAATGTTAACTGTGGAAAATGGCAGAACAGCAAAAAATGCATCTGCAGAAAAAAGGCTAATAGCAATGCAAAGAGGAGGCAAGGAGTCTTGATAGAACACAGCAACACCTCTGGGAAAGTCATCACTCAATTAAGCCAAATGATGGAATTTGGTCCATGTGCAAGGTGTGAGCCACCCAGAGCCAACATGATTTGCAAGCCAAAATGCCTTTACTTAAAATGGGCCATAAACATTGTATGTAGCAATTAAAACTTGTACTACTTGAAAATTAAAGACTAATCAGTGTAGTGATGCCTCTGGTGTGTGTATTATAGTGTGTATATATATGCACACACACAGACACAGACACACACACACACATATGGGCATATGTATATATGTATGTATATGTATGTATATATACATGTATGTATATATACATGTATGTATGTATGTATGTATGTATGTGTGTGTGTGTGTGTGTGTGTGTGTGTGTATGTGTGTGTGTGTGTGTGTGTGTGTGTGTGTGTGTGTGTGTGTGTGTGTGTGTGTGTGTGTGTGTGTGTGTGTGTGTGTGTGTGTGTGTGTGCGTGCGTGCGTGCGTGCGTGCGTGCGTGCGTGCGTGCGTGCGTGCGTGCGTGCGTGCGTGAGAGTGTGTGTGTGTGTGTGTGTGTGTGTGTGTGTGTGTGTGTGTGTGTGTGTGTATGTATGTATGTATGTATGTATGTATGTATGTATGTATGTATGTATGTATGTATGTGTGTGTGTGTGTGTGTGTGTGTGTGTGTGTGTGTGTGTGTGTGTGTGTGTGTGCACAGGTCACTGGCAGTCCACAGTTTAACTCCTTGGATCTGATTTCACCTTTCCTTGAGTTTGCAGGATTTTTTTTTTCTTTTTACTATTGCTATTGACATGCTGCTATTATTATTATAGACAATATAATTATCATAATGTTCTTGACATGATCAGCAATACAAGATACCAGAAAATATTTCCAAAAATCAAGAAGGGTAAACAAGTGAGATTGGCAGTACTTGTAATTGGAACACTGGTAACTTAGTACTTGTGGAGCCATCTATGTGTAAAGGCAATCAATAAACTAAACTCACAGTGGCATATATATATAAATGCCATCCCTGGCAGCATCAGGCCAATCTAAACTAAACTTAAATGACTGCAGTGAAACTAATGATCCCTTACAGGTCTAACCAGAATATGAATTTACTAACTACATCCACTCATTCTGAGAAACACAATGGAAATGAAATACCTCTAGCAGTATATGATGCAACTTCTTCAGGAGGTCTTCATCATTATCATAACTCTCAGGCAAGGTCTCTGGGAGGTCTTCCTGGTGCCCTACCTGCAATGGATAGAAGGGTTAAGCAACACTCGTTATCTCACTGGTGTTACAACTTCCATATAACTTTCGAGAAAGGTCAATGTCTATTACCAAATAGATATATTTCAAATAAATCAGAGTAACTGAAAAATAGAATTGCACACTTACACACTGGGCTGCAAATATGAGAGCATTCCAGTCCAGCTTTGGTATAGTTTTAGAGATAAACTCTCTATCAAAATCAATATCCACATTTCTCACTTCCTCAGCCTGTGAAGAAAAGAAGCAAATATAAAAAAATATCAACTAATAATGAAGACGATGAAGAAACAGGGGATAGTAATTGCAGAACTATGGTATACAATGCATTATGATAAAATCAAATCGAAAAGGAAAAGGCTAATTCACAGAAACCCTCAGATGTATACTTCTCTCACTCACTCACTCACTCACACTCACTCACACACACACACACACACACACACACACACACACACACACACACACACACACACACACACACACACACACACACACACACACACACACACACACACACACACACACACACACACACACACACACACACACACACACTCACACACACACTCACACACACACTCACACACACACTCACTCACTCACTCACTCACTCACTCACTCACTCACTCACTCACTCACTCACTCACTCACTCACTCACTCACTCACTCACTCACTCACTCACTCACTCTCACACTCACACACTCACACACTCACACACTCACTCACTCACTCACTCACTCACTCACACATTCAACACAGGTACCTGAAGACATTGCAGTTCTAGAAATTATATTGTATCAAGCATATATTGTGCTGAGGTGATACCTCTCTTGAATACTGCTTTGCTATATTACATATGTTTCACTTTAAATTTCAAAATATTTAATATAAAAATTGCAGCATCAAAACAAAACAGACTCTGCTGCAAATGACTTACAAAACAGATTATGTTCCCTAAAGGATAAAAGGGCTGATTAACAATTAACTGGAAAATATTAGTCTCCATTGAAAATAGTTTTACAGATTGAAGTGCACCTTGTACACCATAAAACATGGTTTGTTATCTGTTCTGAGTTTATGGGCTGTAGGAATATAAGAATAAAAATCTTTAAAACTCATACACAAACTTTAAGTTTTAGCAAGTACTTCTGACTGATCTATTCATGTCTGTGTTTTATATATTTGTTTCCTAAACTAAACTATTGGTGCTAGATGCATACACCATCTACTGTAGCATTGTTTTGTTATTATAATTTTTTTTATACAGTGTTTAGTCACCAAGGACCCAATTACTAGGCCTACCAGACCTCACCTGTTACCCTGTTCCTTAACTCATTGCCACTGGGGAATATGAATAAAAAATGGGGAAAATGCTGTGTTCATTTTTTATATTTTTTGTGAAATGTCTCTGTACATAGATGGCTCTGCTAGTGCTTAGCCATAAAGGATTTCACCTTTCCTTGAATTGGCTGGAAAAACGTATTTTTACTAATGCTATAAATATAGTGTTATTTTTATCATAAACATTATAATTACTATAATGTTATAAACATTAGTAACAGCAAAATAAGATAATGTTAAATATTTTCGTAAATCGATGAAAAGGGTGAATGGGCAAGACAGGCAGTACTCATAACTGGCTTGCTGGTGACTTAGTACAAGTGTAGCCATCTATGTAGAAAAACAATTAAACAAGTAAACTCACAATGGGCATTACATATACCTACATGCCATGCCCGTTGGCAAGGGGTTAAATTCTAGGGAAACGAGTTTAAATTTCTAATACAAGTGTTATCATTATTGATGCTATGATTATAGCCATTATAAACATTATAATTACCCTAACCTTAGAATAGTTATAAAAATAACATCTTTCTTTTAAAAAATCAAGGCATGGAGTAAGCAAGTAAGATCATTGTAGGCCTAGTAATTGACCCCTGAGTGAGTAAGCACTTCTTGAGCCATCTATGTGTAACCAAAATAAAAATTAAATAAAATAAGGGTGGGCAGGGCATGTGTACTCCTGATATTGACAGCTTCATTAACAGTAAACCTTGAACAGACCCCCAAACTTTAGCTCTGAGGAGAAATACATTTCCAACATTTTTTCTAAGTACTCTATGAGCCTGAATCAGTACATAAAGAATATGCCAAAGTCAAATTTCTGTCTTCTTTTGTCCTTAGCTCCAGTAAACATGTAACAAAGACTTTACAGCATGGAAGTGATAATCATTAATATTGGTTATCATTTAACATCTTCATTTTTAACAGTGTAATTTGATTTGATCAAGTAGGAATCAATCCAATCTTTGTTTTGCCTGAATATAGGTGGTGGAGGTTTGTTGGCATCTTTGGAACACAAAATGTGACCACAGCCTCCACTAGATACTTTGCCACTCTCAGACCTCAAACTCAGGATAGACGTCAAAGATCACAAAGTTTTAAGAAGATTTGGATAGAACACATCTAATATACTTATAGTCTTATAGTCTTATTCTGAAAGGAGCTGAAGATGTATTTCATCTGTTTGCCAATATGCATATCTGCTATCATGCTACAACATAATATAGCAAACTTACCATTGGCAGAAAAGGTCACTGATTGATAGACCCACAAGCCAATACAGTAACTAACCTAAGTTGTAACTGGCAACTCTAACAGTAATTGAAACTAAATTAGCCACAGACAGCAAAACTTAAGCTATATTCTATATTCTCGTGAATACCTAGAAACCAGGTCCAAATCTCATGTTTACTATGTCTGGTCACTTGCATGGTATATAAGTTTGTTAGACTACTGCAATCAATAACTTTTCTGGAATGTTTCATGCCACCACTAACAGGTCTATATCGTTACAAACTATAGAAATACTCCAAGTAAGAATCAGACAACAAGCAATTACCTCCTGTCATGTCTGGCAAAGCTTGACAAAACCTGACAGTATATTCTTGCAAGATGGACTTTATAGTCCTACTTGGCAATTTGACATCAATTTACCCAATGCCGACGGGCATGATGTGTACGTACGTGCTATGCCTACTGTGAGTTACTTGTTTGATTGTTTTTACACATAGATGGCTACACTTGTACTAAGTCACCAATGAGCCAGTTTCAAGTACTGCCCGTCTCGCCCGTTCACCCTTTTCTTTGATTTATGAAAATATTTTACATGATCTTATTTTGCTGTTACTAATGTTTAAAACATTATAGTAATTATAATGTTTCTAATAAAAGAAACACCATTGATATTCATAGCACTAGTAAGAAATACGTTTTTTCCACCAATTCAAATCAGGTAAGGTCACAAGGTCTACTAATTGACTCCTTTGTGGCTAAACACTAGCAGAGCTATCTATGTGCAGAGACATTTCACAAAAATATAGAAAATGAGAACAGCATTTTCCTCAATTTTTATTCATTTTCCCCGGCGACATTGGGTTATGGGAATAATCCAAGCTCTAACTTGTGGGTAAACATGTGGTAAAGGTTAACCTTAACCATTGCTTGATACTACATTCTATTTACTGGCTCTCATGGAACCTTGATTAGACTAGTTCTCCTAAAGAGGAACTCTATAGAATGGGCTTACAATCTATAATTCAAGTCAAATTTGTAAAACCTATCATTACCTAGCTGTACAGCTTGCATCAAAAGCAGTCTCTCAACAAGTACTACATTATTGGTGAAGTAAAGCTCTTTTACAGAATCCCATTACTACTAATATGCATGGGGTAAATAAACTTGACAAGCAATCCATTCACATCAAAATTTGGGTAAATATTCAGAATACTTTAAAATGACTGATCATGAAGATATTGGTATCAATTGATTACTCTCACTCTCTACTTCCCAATTATATATGCCGTGGAAATCCCCCAATACCCACAATCTTGGCTTCAATAGCAGCGGAGGACATTAGTGGTATCAGGGAAATTGCAGGTTAAAATATGAATAACAAACAGAGAACTGATCAATATATAGTCAAATGCATAGGGTTACTGCCCCCCATCCCCTGCCCTGGAAACAAAGAATCCACCACAGTATTCTGACAAGATGGAGCTTAGGACAGACTGTGTATCAGGCGCTCCAGCATCTCGGTCAAACGCTCTACCCTGCCGTGAATACGAGAAAGTCTCTTTGTATTCTATTGCAGGGTTGGGGGTGGTAGCCACCCAGAGAGCACAGCTCCCTGCATTAAATAATATAGTGACTGATTCTGTGTATATTATTTATATTATACACAAAAATTTTCCTGTTACCTTCCCTAGTTAATCTTTATGGTATGGATGCACTAAGGTAGGGCAAATTGATATTCTTGATATTCTTGAATGATTTTCTTTTACTCATTTGTACAAGAAATAATCTGCAGTTATAAACAGTAATGCCAAACTTAACCTCTCAATGACGGTATCAAAAAACTCTTGGTGTCATTGACTCCAGAGGCTTCTGGCAACCGTCCTCTCATTTGGACCTAGTCCACTACATGTAGCAGAACTTAAAGCGCATTGCAACGCCTATAGCTGTTCCCAGCATAATGAATTGGTTTGTTATGACCGCTATAGGTGTGGCCTGGCAGATACAGGTTTAAGGAAAAATATCGCAGAAAGCCCCACTCACAACCTAAGTCTACTTAGTGCTCCTGAGTTCAGCTCTCTCTTGCTGTCCATGCTGAGGTGATGACAATGTTTCCTGGGGGGTTTTGGGGGCAGAACCCATCATCAACCCTCCCCTTGGGTAGTGACTGAAGTGTATGCTCAGTCATGGTAACTTAGATTGTTGAATAAATTTTGTGACGTGGAGTTGGGCACTTAGTCTCTGGTGAGTGCATACGTACTCTAAAGAATTACCCCTCCTCTACTACTGGAGCCGAGAATGTGGGTTGGGTGTTTTCTGCGGCAAAAGTTCTATGCATTGGGTAGCAGGGAAAGAAAGAGAAATCCATCGATACTGATATCGTCATAATTGGTCATAGGTTTTCTGAATGTGGCATTTGTTAGCGAGTGCGGCGCACCCTCCAGAGATGAAGTCCCAAAACCAAAGTATAATGTGAACCCAAAATCCAACTCTAATTCTTCTCATCTTCTATTTATTCCCTGCAGGGGGAGGGCAACCCCCTGTACCCACCTTTATTAGCAATGTGTGCCAACTTACAGAAAACATGATCTTAAGAACTCTGGCTGTGGGAGTGTGTTGTGGACTAAGTCTCTGAGCGGTGATATACAGCAGATATTTCTATCATTTTGCAATAAATATGAGGCTGGAGCAAATGTAGCTATAATGTTTATGACTCTATTTCTTATACTATATAAGATGGCAGTGTTCATTTTCCTCCCTTTCTGTGCACTACGCTCGGCAACATCAACCGCAAATAACTTATCAATATCAGTAATGCAGGATCAATAACAAGAAATATTTAGAATGACTGATGAGATTTGTATGGATGAGGAAATGTGTAAAACAAGCATGTACTACAACATTCATTCATAACACATTGTCAGATAAGCAGTATATAACAAGAATAAACGTACGCACGTAAATCTATACGCAAGAATGAACATAATCCTATCAATCAGTCAATTACCATCAAAATAAATAAATAAAAATATTACCTGTATTTTTAGTGGAAATCCTTCTTTTACGTTCTTTATCCCCTTACTCGTCAACATATTATGCGTGATGAGCTTCATTCTCCTGATAACCGTGAGTAGAATCTTAAAAAGCTTGGGAAATATAAAGACGGGCGTTAAATACTGTGTAGTTTTAGGCCTACACAACACATGTAGTATTTTCGATCTCGGGGAGAAGGATCGAGACCCGGCGCTAGATCAGGGTTGTGCAAGAGAGTTTTTTTTTCGCATTGAATGTATTTTATGTCTTGATATTTTATCTGAGTGTGATATATTTGAAATTTCATGAGTGTGTGAATTGGGGTTTTATTTTTTTGCGGTGGGTTATATTCAGAGACTAGGATTGATTTCAAATGTGGTATCGGAGTTTAGATTTTAGGATACTGATTTATGTACTGATTTGCATATTTATTGTACACACTTCTAAACTTCAAAATCTAGCTTCCTTTAGAATTTATATTGTTTTTTTTTTTCCTTCCTGTAATGGACACTTTCCTGGGGGGAGGGAACTGAAAAAAACGATTAATTTTAGGTGTAATGAACAAATTTAGAAAATTAAAGCATTCCCCTCTTCCCTTAGTTATATTTATCGGTCCTTCCTACTGACGATGCAGGGGGTAATACTAGACATTTCTCGGCTTTGGTTTAAAAGACTACATCAAGCAGTTTGTGACATCTCATGTTCCCAATAGCCTTTATTTGTTAGAGTAAACAATCTTTTACATCCAGTTTTAATTTTCATTTTATATTCATGTCAAAATATCTGAGGTACAAAAGCTTAAATTAATATCATGCCTGGGGAATGTCCAACCAATTTCTGATGCCTTTTTTTTTTATTTTTTATCTTAGGCAAATTCTAGAGAGGGCTATATGGGAATCATGAAATTCGACCCAAGGTCTATGAAATAGAATAAAGACCTTAGTCCGAATCTACCCACGACTCGTATAAGCTATGGCTGCAGAGAGCCATAATCTGTATTTGTTTTGCTTTCCCTTGCTCGTTATTGTTACTTAGGGGCGGAGAATGAGCCCAATGTAGGGGATCAGCCCTAACTTCGACCTCAGCCCTCGCCTCAGCTAAGGTTGTATGGGCTTTTCTTCCCCTTTCCTTTTCCTTTTCTTCTTCATCCACATCCTAAGATGCAGAAAGGACGAAAGGCTGGCTCTGTGTCAGTCACTTAATGGAGCCATGGACACGGTGTTCCCTTAGTTAATCGCCTAGCCCTTATTCCTTATGGGGTCCCTAGGGGCCATTGATAAAGTTTGTATTACCCTTATTGGAGATATTAAGACTTGTCCCTTCATCAACTAGCTTATCTAAGTTTGATTTGTTCTGGTTTCCCGACCTCTGTCTCTCCCTTGACCACAGCTCCGACCAGTTACTTATACCCCCTTCTTATATACTTTGCTGTCAACTCTATCCATCCCGAATCATCCACGCAGGTCTTTACTCAACCTTCAGAATACACCCCTTCCTCTCTCCCAACATCCTCCACTCCATCTCCTACTGTACAGTCTTCTTCATTGTCTACCCCCTTATTGTTACTCTTCATCCTTATTGTCCTCCCCCCCCCCCCCATCATCCTCCCACCCTCGTCCTTCTACTGCGTCCACCTCTTCGAATCTTTTGAATACCACTTTTGGCCCAGCCAAATGCCATCGATTTTTTGTGATTCCCCGTATAGAACCATACTTTGACGATACTATTCTGTTCCAGCGATGTCTCCAAAACAAGTAGGTAAAGTTCCTTGCGTAGTCGTTCTGATCGTTCACGCCTTGTCACAGGTACATTTAAGTCTCAAGCTTGCGCAATATCTACCATGACTGACCTCAATATCAGAAATGTTGGCGTTTTGGCCACCCAGCCAAACACTGTTGCTCCACATCTCCCTGCCTTCTCTGTACCCAACTGGGTCATGACCGTTCAAATTACTCTACTCAGTCACGCACGTGTGCCAATTTTGGTGGCTCCCATACTGTATCTTATAGGAGCTGCCCTGCCCACAAGCTCGAATCTGAGTTAGCAGTTCTCAGATTCAAACTAGGCCTCAATCTACACGAGTTTGACAAGAAGCACGCCGACGAGTTTTTCTCTTTCTACCTATTCCAAAACTGTACTTCACTCCACTCCCCTCCCATCTTCTTAAGTTATTTCTTCCCTCTACCTCGAACCATCCTAACACTACTCCCCCTCTCCCCCAGTCAAATTCCTTTTCCAGTCTATATCCAGATACTCTCCCTGTCACACCAAGCAATCTAAACGTTCCACACCTTCTACCACACCCTCGCTTACACTCTCCGTCTCCTCCTCGGAAATCTAATCTCTCTCTCCCTTCTTATAAAAAATCTTCCTCCCAATCTCCCAAAGAACACCCCATCCTCCTCCTTCATGTGCATCTCAATTTTCTCTTCCTTCCCTACTA
The DNA here is from genome assembly GCF_019202785.1 of Penaeus chinensis. Lineage (NCBI taxonomy): Eukaryota > Metazoa > Arthropoda > Malacostraca > Decapoda > Penaeidae > Penaeus > Penaeus chinensis. Next base: position 33,877,494 of record NC_061828.1, on the reverse strand, counting down.
TCCTTACCACTCCCACTTGGATGCTCTCGTGACTTCCTTATGTCACAAAAATGTCCTTCTCCGGATTCCTCCCCTCCTGACCTTTTTCCTGTTACTTCACCGCCTTCCCCTGTTCCTTATCCCATTCTCTAGATTTTTCTCCTACTTCTCCAACTATCATTTCTACCCGTATCACCCGTTAATTGTTTCATAATGACTCATTTGCAGTTTTCCTCATACAGCGTTACTCTCCCTTCCGCGGACACGTCCTACAACACTCTACAACCTTTGACATCTAACACATTTTATTCTAATGTTTAACTCACTTCTCCCCTTTTCGTCACAATATTTTACCAAAGTACTATATGACATTTGATGTCTAGTACATTTATTCCTTCAAACTCTTAAAAATTAACCATTACCATGGTTACCACTACAGTTGATCTGTTAAACTAGTTATACGAGTGTACATGATTTATTTTAGAGCTTACACAATATTACACAATATCTTCTCTTATTTCTGAATATTAGAATTATTTTAAAAAGGCAAGGCCTTTTTATGCAAAAGCTATTTCACATGAACATATAAGAATATCATGTGTGAGGAAAAAATATTATAGAGGTTATTTATCTAGTTACTTATTTTTCATATTTAATTTTGATTAAAGAATCAGTCAAGGGAAATCTGCATATCATTTGCATCTATGAAATAGATTTTTGCTTGATTAATTTTAGAGCTGGTATCCTGCTTAATTTTTTTATGTTCGAGCGAAAAGAGGACACCTCAGGCCAGTAGAATCTGCAAGTAATGGTCGCAGAACGCTCAGATCTTCATCTTCGTTGACGGTTAAACACTTGTTTTATTTTTTTTAATAATGTACTAAAGGTACTAAATGTGTATATATATACATATATATGTATATACATATAAATAAATATATTACACACATATACATCTATATATACACATGTGTGTGCGTATATATATATATATATATATATATATATATATATATATATATATATATGTATGTATTAATGCGTGCCTGTAGATGTATACATACATATATATGTGCTTGTGTGTGTGTGTGTGTGTGCATTAAATACATGTCTATACATATACATATATACATATATTTATGTATATATACAACATATATGTATATACATATATATGTGCTTGTATGTGTATTAGTTCTGTCAGCATTAGTGCTGTAGTTTTGAACATTTCCAGTTCATTCCCTCATAGCATGATAGCTCACTTTTACCAACGGTTTGCAATATGGCTAGTGGTACTACGACTGCTAACTGATAAAACAGAAGTTAATGTTACAATCCATATTTTCGTGTTAGTTAGAACAGGTCGTTGAAAGTCATTCCTCTCTACCTCTTCATTAATTATTGATCACTTTCTGGCATGTTTTCGTTTAATCTCATATTTGTCTCAGCATTGCAAATGGCTGTTGGGTTGTATGGATAATTTTCTTGTTACGAAAATTAGCTTAGATGGAGTCCTGAGGACTCTGATACTAATATGAAGCTCCGCCTACTTAGAGTAGCTTTCATATATCACAAGAAAGTTATAGCCGAACTGACAGTAGTCTGGGGGATAACAAGGAAAATATAGGCTGGAGGCAATGTAAAGACAATTTTCTTGAAAGTCTGAACTTTTACTGATTTGGATAACATTAGTTGAACGAAAGAAAATATTGCAAAATAGGCAATCACAATGCCTAGCAGAGCAGATGGCGCTCAGCTGATAACAGTAAGTGGCTTCTCGAACATTCTCGACTATGTAGAAAAGTTCTTGAAATTAGTTAAGTGAACTTTTGTGATTCATTGCCTTGTTTATCTTATTACCAAATTATCGAAAATCCCGTGAATGTGAACTGTATTATGCTTTCGCCTTGAATATAATCTTCATTTCTGTTTGTGAAAGTTATCGTCATTAATGAAATACCGTCGGTGTCATGTTCCGTAGATAAGACTGACAAATGGTATTTCACGCAAACTGATCAAACTAAGAATATCCTGGGTAAAATTTAATAGTGTGAACTGTCAGTAGTCTGGAGGATATCAAGGAAAATGATATAGGTTGGATCCAATGTTATGACGATTTTCTTGAAAATCTGAACCTTTACTGATTTGGATATAAATTAGTTGCATGAAAGAAAATAATTACAAAATAGGCAATTACAATGTCTTGCAAAGCAGACGGCACCCAGCTGATAACAGCTGATAAGTGGCTTCTTGAGCAAGATTCTATCGTCAACTCGAAAGTTCTAGAAGCTCATAGTTCTTGGATCATGTCAGTCTAAAATCGGTTTTGTCAGTTATGTCGTTATGTTATACGCTCGAATTACGATCCACGCAGTAAAGCCTCTTCGACGCCAGTGTTATTCTTCTTTGGGTTCGTTTGATTTGGGATAAATGGTGATTTGACGTTATGCTTGCTACGTAATTTCCTCCAGGAAATGACGTCACGATATCTTCTTGCTGCCCAGTAAGTAGTGTTACGATTTTATGCACGCCTCTAATGTAGTCTATTTTGCAGTTGAATGGACAAGAAAAGTTTTTTCCAAGTATATAATGAGTAGGTTTCTGTTGTACTGCACAGAGTGATGCTAATGATAACCCTGTGTATTTTGTTAACGTGATAGAGAATGTCCCGAATGTTCTTTCCTTTAGATTGCAATTACCCGTGCGCATCCCCCCACCCCCCACATATATTACTCACACACACGTATTTCTTAGCCTGTGTACTTATTAGACAGAGGACACATGCGCGCGCTCATGTGAAACGTATTGAAACACGTTTGGTAAAATAGGAGTGAATGTATTGCGTCACGTTTAGTTAGTGATAAATATCAA
>NC_061828.1:33854644-33857144 GCF_019202785.1 Penaeus chinensis | reverse complement strand
TTTTATTCAGTTTGGGGGGTGGGGGGATCAAATACTGGGTAGTGCCGTCTTTGCTGGCGTCCCTGCACCCTTTACCTGCTCAGTGCATCCTTCCCAGAACAACTCGTCCATTTCTGCATATTGCCTTTTCAGGATGGAGTCAACTTCCTTAAAAGAGCAGTTCATGACGTGCATCAACCATGACTCCCTTTCTCTCACACAATTTCACACAAGAGTGCCTGTGTAAGGGCTCTTGAAGATGTGACCAGCGAGCTTTGTCGGGTTGGCTGGTTCAAGTTTGGATCAAGCCTTCAGGGAAGGAGTTGTGGGCCAGGACTGGAGAAGTTGGATGGCATTGCCCTTTCCTCTGGACATTCCCTTAACCATGAGATCAAAGTGTTTTGTATCATAGCTGCTTTCTTGCGGAAGTGTAGAATTAACTGTTGATCTGCTCTTCTCTCATGCGTGAAGCATCTCCACTACCTTGATGGAGCAGGACACATTTAACTGCTGGTGTTCTCCAATGCTGAAGAACTTATAATAAAGGGAAGGTCTACCACACTTTTACAGCTTCCACATGAGTCGTCGATGGGTTTGTCATTGTTGCTGATGTGAGATTGTAGACTCCACAAGTCGTTCAGACTTTTTTAGTGTTAAAGGTAGTTCGATCTCTATGTAGCCATCGTGAATGTTGGCCTCCACAGCCATTGATGTTACAGACCCTTGCCTTGCATTCTCGGAAGTAATGGTTGTCTTTGAGGCATATGAAGCACCTCTTCTGCGCTACTACTATACTTCTGTGGTGTTCAGGTTGCAGTGACTTAAACACAGGGCACTTGAAAATGGGATGAGACTCTACATATAGGCAGCATCCCCTACTAGTTTGAAATGTCCTGCCGTTTGCGGCTAGACTTGTGTCGTTAGTGTGCTGTTTTGCCGTAAACTTGACTGTTTGCCTGGGTGGAGCATCCTGGTCTAGGCTCGCATTGATGTTTGTCATTGGAAGATTGTTAAGGTCCCTACTGCGTGCAGCATCCATAACCTTCTGCAGGATTTGTTTTACATCCTTTAATTGAGGGAGTTTTGTTTGCTTCTGATCAGTCCAGACTGTAAACCACTTAGATTGCAGTCGGTTGTCCATTCTGCTAACCAGACCTCTCACAACTTGTGAGTTATCAGTGTGGGCCAGTGTCCTGGTTTCCTTTGCGAACAGAATGTAGGAATCCAAAGTTAAGCACACCTGGGAGATAACCTCGTAGTCACCTTCCCTCACACTTGGCCCACTCGTCAGCTCTTGTCCTTTGCGTTCCATGTACAAATGTTTATCCCCATACTTAGTGTCAAGGATTTTCATTGCAGTCTTTAGACCCTTCTTGCTTGGTAGTGTCATGCAATGAAAAATGTACTTTTTTACCTTTACATCACAAAGATCAAACAAGAGGCTCAGTTTTACCTGTGAGGACATAGATGTGCCTAGTATTTGCTTAAAGTGACTTCGGAATGCCCAGTATTCTTCAGGACTGCTCCCATTTATCTGTGGACAATTATTCTGCATCATCAGCATTACTTCAATTAACATCTGCCTCTCAGTGTCTTGTGTGACTGTGTGGTGGAGCGGCACCTCCTGCACTGCCTCAGTTTTTGCTGCTTGGACCGTTTTGCTGTCTTGCCATCACCACTGCTCGAAGTTTCTGAAGTACTGTGCTTTTGTTGTCATTTGGATTTCCAATTTGCCTCGCTGTCTACATCCCAGGGGGATTCTGACGCGGTGTCCTGGTCTTTATTGCTTGAGGACTCTAATCCTTTGCACTTTCGTTGTCTCGACTTCCGATTCGCCTCGCCATTGTCGTCACTTGAGGATTCTGATGCGGTGTCCTCATGACCTCTTTTCCTCTCAGTGGCTCTCCGGAGCCTCTTTAGTTCCTCCATCACCTCCCTCAGCAAGGTTCAGAGTCTTTCGTGCTACTTCCAGGCTGGTCTGGGTATGGTTCGCTCTGGGTAGAATTAATGATAGCTCCGACCTGGGGGTTCTGCTCCCCACTTTGGTCATTCACTGGTTCGGACGTTCTAGAACCGAAGGGCATCTCTGTTGCCTGTTCATTCACACATCACGTACATGTCCTCTTATCTTTGCGACAGTGCTTTGGACTGTGTTCATTCCCGTTTCCATCTCATAAGGGAGCCTCTTTAACCGGAGATGTGCTATCTGATATCCCAACTGTGCCCAACACAGCTTTCTCTGCTGTGATCAGTACAGCCTCTTGACTATCTGTGCTGTGCCTTATATAGCAACTTGACTTTCTCTGCTATACCTAGCACTGAACTTTGACTTTCTCTAATTACCTAGCACAGAACTTTGATTTTCTCTGCTGTACCTAGCACAGCACTTTGTTTTTCTCTGTTGCGTTTAACACAGCTCACTGACATACGAATAAGCGTGTGCTCTTGATAATACCGATGCAAGCAAAACACTGATTCTACCATAACCTCACGTGACACTAAGTCGTTTCTCACTTCATGA
>NC_061828.1:33839644-33847144 GCF_019202785.1 Penaeus chinensis | reverse complement strand
TTCTCATGGCCGCCATAGACTCACACTCGGTCTTCTCCAGGACATCAAGATCATTTCGTCAGCATCTTCTCTGACGTTATTCGAAGCGTCAGAACTGCGATACCGCTATGGCGACACCACGGAGAACATCACCGCAATAAGTCTAAGGGTATAGCATATTGTACATGGGTTATTATTATATTATTATTTTTTTTTTTTTTTAATCAGTTTCCGGTGAGATTCTAGAGTAAGAAGGAGGAAAGAGGGGGGGGGGGATAGAAGGAGGAAGGAGGAGGGGGAAGGGAGGAGAGAGAAGAGGAGGGGGAGGAAGGAGGAAGGAGGAGGGCGAAGGGAGGATGGAGGAGGGAGGAGGGAGGAGGGAGGAAGGAGGAAGGAAGAAGGAGGGAAGAGGGAGGAAGAAGGAGGAAGGAGGAAGGGGTGGAGGGTGAAAGGAAGGAGGAGGAAGGAGGAAGGAGGGAGGAAGGAGGAAGGAGGAAGGAGGAAGGAGGAATGAGGGAGGAAGGAGGAAAGAGGAAGGAGGAAGGAGGAAGGGGTGGAGGGTGAAGAGAAGGAGGAGGAAGGAAGAAGGAGGGAGGAGGGAGGAAGAGGGAGGAAGGAGGAAGGGGTGAAGGGTGAAAGGAAGGAGGAGGAAGGAGGAAGGAGGGAGGAAGGAGGAAGGAGGAAGGAGGAAGGAGGGAGGAAGGAGGAAAGAGGAAGGAGGAAGGAGGAAGGGCGAGGGAGAAGAGAAGGGGAGGAAGGAAGTAGGTGGAGGAAGGAAGAAGGAGGAAGGCGGGAGGAAGAAGGAAAAAGGGGGGAAGGAGGAAGGAGTAAGGGGGGAGGGTTAGAGAAGGGTGGGAAGGAGGAAAGAGGGAGGAGGGAAGAGGGAGGAGGGGGGGAGGGAGAAGGGAGAAGCGAGGAAGGAGGGAGGAGGGAGGAGGATGAAGGAGGAAGGAGAAGGAAGGAGGGAGAAGGGGAGAGGAGGGAGTGAAGCGGGACGAGGGAGGAGCTGGAAGGAGGATAAATTTAGACAGGATGATGGAAGGAGAGAGAGAGAGAGAGAGAGAGAGAGAGAGAGAGAGAGAGAGAGAGAGAGAGAGAGAGAGAGAGAGAGAGAGAGAGAGAGAGAGAGAGAGAGAGTGTAAGAAAGAAAGAAAGAAAGAGAGGGGTCGAAAGAAAGAAAGCCTTAAACTTTTCTACTGTACACCCGAGAAATTCTAAACTCCACAAGAAATTCCACACACTCGCGTTTCCCTGTAGATTCTGCTGAGACGTCAGTACGGAGCCTACCTCTTCACCACCTTCCTGCCGTGCTGGATCCTTGGCGTCATCGGCTTCGGGACCCTTTACTTCAAGAGACAAGACTTCAGGTTAGAATATACCGGGATTGAAACATCGATTATTCTTTTTATGGAAAAGAATATTCAAATAGAGAGATAAAAAAAATAATGATATATATCGTAGTACTTTTATAAGTTCAGTTAGGTAGTAAAGATTTTATTTTTCCTTTCATCCTTCGCAAGATTTCTTTTTCTTCCGTCTATCATTAACTACAGCAACTTTGACGGTGACAAAAATGTTCAGTCAGAGGCAATATAAAGAATATTGATAGGTCTCCTAACGATATAACCTCATATATTAGGTAAGCTAGGTCGCCAAGACACTTTTTTTCTCACCCTTCGCTAACTACTCTGATCTCTGACAGTGACCGGATTGGCGTGACTCTCTCCTGCCTGATCGTCATCGCTGCCCTCTTCTCTCAAATCACCTTCACGATCCCGCAGTCATCCTCCCCGAAGGTCATCGACGTCTACTTCTTCTACTTCATCGTCCGCCTCTTCATCACCTTCGCCCACCACGGCATCTTCGCCTTCCTCCGCGGCGCCAAAGTCCGGAAAATCGCCGACCGTGAAGACAGCGGCGCGGAGGACCCGCCTCGCGTCACGAGGAACCACCCTCACGTCGGAGAGGACTTCGAAAAGGAGAAGTTCGACGTCCTGGCGAGCGACGGAGAGCCTCATTTACAACGAAGTCCTATAGCAACGAAAATGACTCGGAAAAAAACTTGGAGAAAGTGTTCTTGTTGTCTCCGAATGCCGTCGTGCGTAACGCATCGGGTTTGGTCGTCCGAGATGCCGTCGTGCGCTCAGGCCTTCAACGTCGCGGGCATCGTCTGGTGCATCGCCATTGATCTAGCTTGTATGACCCTTTTATTTTGCTGGATTTACAGTGCTCGCCAAGGAGCCGCGCGCAGCTTTGAAGAGAATCGACTGTAACGGTTTACTTTCTGTCATTTTTAATGTGATTTGATTGTCTTCATGGCTTATGAATAATCCGATTTCACTCTTTTTGGTCGTATAGAAAATTCGATTTGCCAAACGAGTATGCAGGAAGCTGCTAATCATCAAAGATGTAGATATCGGCAGCAGTCGAATGTAGATTTAATGATTGTATCGAAATCCCCCAAATCATTTCTGATTTCGATGATGACACACTCCATCTCGATCAAAACAGATAAAAGGGGTGAATGTACTATACCATAATGTCACGTGCTGCGCAAACTGTGAACCCGAAGTTTTTTTTTTTTACTTTGCTATAAGCAGCTTAACATTAAAAAGGCTTCCGTTTGAACAAGAATCGTGGATGGAACCGGAAGAATTTATAAATATGTCTATGTCTAAAGGAGTCTGTTTCCAATACACATTTGTTTCGTCTTGTATTGTTAAAAGAAGAAAGGTGTGAACAAAGAACTGTGAATATATCCCATTTATATGCACGCTATATGTTATGAATATACAAATATATACATTATCTCTCTTTCTCAATCTTTCTCTTTGATGCTCTTTGATGAATAAATAGATATATGAATAGATGGATGGATGGATGGATGAATGGATGGGTAGATAAATGAATAGATGGATAGATTTATAGATGGAAGATATATAAACAGATAGATAGATAGGTAGGTAGGTAGGTAGGTAGACATATAGATAGATAGGAAGATAGATAGGTAGATAGATAGATAGATAGATAGATAGAGAGAGAGAGAGAGAGAGAGAGAGAGAGAGAGAGAGAGAGAGAGAGAGAGAGAGAGAGAGAGAGAGAGATAGAGATAGATAGATAGATAGATAATAGAGAGAGAGAGAGAGAGAGAGAGAGAGAGAGAGAGAGAGAGAGAGAGAGAGAGAGAGAGAGAGACGTTTAAATCTGTCTTTTTATAATTCTTATATCCTTTCTCTCTCTCTTCACGAAGACGTTAAATCCCACACATAAATCGTGTATCTATATGAGAAATGTTATTGTGCGTATGGAACATATGACTAGACAGGCAAGCATGTTGCAACACCTGCCGCTGAACCTGTCATGAAATCAATATAATCCAGGGATGAGTCATACAGTACGCTCATGACTGTAGTGCCATTTCATTCGTCGTTGTATTCGTGTAGTTTAGGAAATCAGACAATAAATCTGGAGACATCTGAGGAGGAGGAGGAGGAGGAGGAGGGGGAGGAGGAGGGGGAGGAGGAGGAAGAACAGGAAGAGGAGGAGGAGGAGGAAGAGCAGGAGGAGGAGGAAGAGGAGAAAGAGGAGGAGGAGGAAGAGAGGGAGAATAAAAATAGCATAGTGTCCCCCTTAACTCCGGGCCGGTTTTCTGTGTCTCGCGCGTCGTCGAGTGCTGCCACCTGAGCGAAACAACGCTAAGTAATCCAGGTGAGCCGTAGTTTGAGTCAGTGTGTGCTGAACGTGTGTGTAGTGATGACCGACCAATCTTTTTAGACTGTGTTGAATGTATTTTTATGATTTGTTAACGACTTTTATTTTTTATTTCGAAGAGCATCAATGGAGCGTCGCATAATTCTAGGTGAGTACGTTAGTGGCGTGTGGAGGAGAGTGTGGGAGTTAAAAAGGACGAATTTTTAGGCGTGTTTACCTTTCTTACCTGTATGGAGGCAGGTAGACGCTCAGGTCGGGCAGGTGGTTGTGGGAGGCGCCGCCGCTAGGAAGGTGTGGCTAGGATTCTCGATCTAAAAGCTTCCTATTAAAAGATAAGGGTTATGCAATTCTAATTTAATGGGGGAGATGTTAACTGAGGGATAGAGAATGAACTGCGGTGCGTGGGGCGGCGCGACAGGTAGTGAATCTGTGCGCTGGAAATGTGGAAGGTAACTAAAACTTTTTGGGTTTGAGGGAAGGGTTCGAAATGCTCTTGAGAGATGCATCAAGGGTGATGACCACTGTCGCTCGGGCATTGGTCATCAACCTTCAGAAAAGACAAATGCTCGTGTTTTATATAGAAATGCGATTTTTTTTTAAACAGTCCTCGTCCGTTTTGATATGCCTCGTTCTTACCCATCGAAGAATAAAGTTGAAGGTGAGGCCAGTGGGTGGCGCGGGCATGGCTGTTCCGGTAGCGATGCCCGAAGATGAATTATGATGCGGCGCCCATGGTGATGAGATCTCCCGTCCTTGGGCGACGGTGGTACGAGGGCGTGCACACGTGTTGATGGAAAGTATTGAGAGAGAGAGAGAGAGAGAGGAACTGTAATGAGAGAGAGAGAGAAAGACTATAATGATTGAGAGAGAGAGAGAGAGAGAGAGAGAGAGAGAGAGAGAGAGAGAGAGAGAGAGAGAGAGAGAGAGAGAGAGAGAGAGAGAGAAAGAGAAAGAGAAAGAGAAAGACTATAATGATTGAGAGAGAGAGAGAAAAGCTATAATGAGAGAGAGAGAGAGAGAGATAGTGAATGAGTGAGTACGTCTGTGTGTATGTATTTTTATATTTAATTTTGTATGTAGATGGTTAGCACCGCAGATTTATTTTGGATAAATTCTGTTTTGTAAATACGCCGATAGTCGTGTTGTGTAATGCGTGTGGCTCACTTTACTGTTTTTACGATATTTTTTTACTTTAATTAACTTTAGAGATTTCGTTGCGTCATGCTTATCTTGGGATGTGATACAGCAAAATATCTTATCTTGAAGTGTCTTGTCCATTGATAACCCAGAATGCGAAATGACTTCAAACATTAATAGCTGTTTCGTAAACAGTGTTATTATATGATATAGATTATTAACAGCGTTCAATTTAGTGCTTTTTCTCTCCAAACATGAAAACTATCATGGGCCTGTATATCCTTTCAGTGTAGGCGAATTGTAAATCCTTTAATTAGGCAAAATACAAACCTTAACCTCACCTGTATCTCGAAATTGTCAAGGTAAAGTGAATTCTTCATTACAAGATAATCATACCGATTTCTGACCTGACTATTTTGAACATAGCCGTTATACGTTAAGCCCGACAGGTAGGAATGTTATATATATGTGATGCTAGATAATTAGGAAGGCCGATGTTGTGTTGTTTTTTGTTTTATTCGTTTTTTTTCGGATTTTGATGTTTGGCCGAATGTTTGTGTTATAAATGTCAGTAGTTGTTGACCTTCCAGGTAAGCGTGACATATTGTGGTTGAATCCAGAAATCGGTTGACCTGAGGGCAGAGGACAGTCGGCTTGGGTGACCTCAGCCAGGCGACGACCTCATCTGACCGGGGGGGTGGGAGGAGGGAAGCGCCAAGGGGGAGGGGGGTAAGCGGGGGCGAGTGACAGGGAGAGTAAAACAACCCCCTCCCCCCCTCCACGCACGCAGCCTACCGCAAGCTTGGTCCAGTTTGAGGTGTGGGAGTACTGGCCAGCGTCTAGGGGGCTGGGATTCGTCATAGGCCTATCCGATCCGGTGTCATGGGCTGCACAGACAGGCGTCAGAGTAAAAAGAAGGGGCGCGGCGGTGTAAGTGACAGGGGATGGTGACCTAATGGAACAAGAATTAGACGCGGAGAGGGAGGGAGAGAGAGAGAGAGAGAGAGAGAGAGAGAGAGAGAGAGAGAGAAAGAAAGAAAGAAAGAAAGAAAGAAAGAAAGAAAGAAAGAAAGAGAGAAAGAGAAAGAGAAAGAGAAAGAGAAAGAGAAAGAGAAAGAGACAGACAGACAGACAGACAGACAGACAGACAGACACACAGACAGACACACAGACAGACACACAGACAGACACACAGACAGACACAGACATACAGACACACAAACATACAGACACACAAACATACAGACACACAAACAGACAGACACACAGACATGCAGACACACAAACAGACAGACAGACGCAGACAGACAGACAGACAGACAGACACAGAAAGACAGAAAGAGAAATAGAGTCGGGAGGAAAGGGGAGGGGAGAGGAGACGGTTGTTGGGGGTGACTGAGATCATAAAGCACACGACGAGGTGAGGGAGGGTCAGGGAGAGAGGTGAGCCGGGGTCAGGGCACACGGTCGCGCTAAAACACAAGTCACGAACTTCGAAAGTTGATTGCGGATGTTTCTGCATTCACGGTTAGGGGACCCCGTGATTGTATGCCATTTAAATATACCTAAATGGTGGCTACGCTAACCTATGTCACAATAGAAGCGGGCAAACTCCGTGCCACGTGGACGGTTGGAGATGCCAGGAACTCGCCCAGACAACCTTGTGTACAGCGCGTAAAGTGAGTTGGAAACTTTCAATTTCTGACGAAAGGGAGGGAGGGAGGGAGGGAGGGAGGGGGAGAGAGAGAGAGAGAGAGAGAGAAAGAGAAAGAGAAAGAGAGAGAGAGAGAGAGAGAGAGAGAGAGAGAGAGGGGGGGGGGGGGTATGCCTACGAATAAAGATTACGGATAAAAAAAAATAACGTATTTATGTAAGTAATAGTCCGGCGTTGGAAGCTGGGTAGGAAGAGATCACATTCCCTTTTCCCTGTTCCTCTTTTGTATGGCCTGGAATCAGGTTTGTGAAGTGGCGTGCCCCGCTGGGCCCTCGCCATTGTCACGAAGGAGCCGCCTCGAAGGAGCTCCCCGGGATAGAATTTCCCCGAGGAAGGTGTACGAAGACGCGGGAGGTGGAAGGAATGGCCGTGATTAATGGCCGCTCAATGGAACGATGCCCATGTGATCGAGAGACTATGGGCTCGGGAGGGATCGAGGAACCTTTGTTTACGCAACGAGTTCGGGCTTTCTAGGGGGGAGGGGGTGGTGTCACGGTGTCCCCCTCCCCTCCCATCAGAAGGTGCTCTCTCTCTCTCTCTCTCTCTCTCTCTCTCTCTCTCTCTCTCTCTCTCTCTCTCCTCTCTTCTCTCTCTCTCTCTCTCTCTCTCTCTCTCTCTCTCTCTCTCTCTCTCTCTCCCTCTCCCTCCCTCCCTCCCTCCCTCCCTCCCTCCCTCTCTCTCTCCCTCTCTCCCTCTCTCCTCTCTCCCTCTCCCCTCCTCCCTCTCCCCCTCTCCCCCCTCTCCCTCTTTTCCTCTCTCCCTCTCTATTTCTCTACTTCTCTACCTACCTCACTACTCTTCTGCCTCCCTCCCTCCCTTTCCTTTTCTCTCTCTCTCTCTTTCACATTCCCTCTCTCTACTTCGCTCTCTCTCCTTCTCTGCCTTCCTACTTTTCTCCCTCTCCCTCTCCCTCTCCCTCTCCCTCTCCCTCTCCCTCTCCCTCTCCCTCTCCCTCTCCC
>NC_061828.1:33832144-33834644 GCF_019202785.1 Penaeus chinensis | reverse complement strand
AAATGTAAAGACTATTGAATTGCAATATTGAAGATTAGAGAAAGTGTTGAGGCTTGGGATGGAGAAAAAAATATTGATAAGACGCGTAAAAAATGGCAAGTGGAATGGGAGATAAGCGAGACAAGCAGATATATTAGATCGAGGGGAGAGAGAGGAAGAGAAGGAGAAAGAAAGAGAGAGAGAAAGACGAAAGAAAAGAAGAGAGAGAAGAAATAAAATAAGAAAGAGAAGAAAGAAAATAAGAAAGAGAAGAAATAAAATAAGAAAGAAAAGAGAGAGAGAAGAGAAAGAGCAAAAGAGGGAGGAGCAGGTAGAGCCAGGTAGAGACAGGGAGGCACATCCTTGCAAGAGGGATATACATGGATGGATGCTTTGAGTGGATTCTTCCTCCTGTTTGACATAACACCTCTCCACCTTTTGTCCACAGTACGCTCTCCGTCTCCCCAGACCCTTCCCTTAAGCTCTTCTCCCTTCGTCTTCCCTTCTCCTTCCCTCCCCTTTCCTGTCTCTCCCTGACGCTTTCCCCTTCTCTTTTCTTCCGTTCCTTCTTTTCTTTTTGTCTTTCCTCTCCCCGCTTTCCCCTTCTCTTTTCTTCCGTTCCTTCTTTTCTTTTTGTCTTTCCTCTCCCCGCTTTCCCCTCATCCTTCCCCTTCTCACACCTTTCCTCGCCCCCTGTCCTTTTCCCTTCCTTCTCCTCCTCCCTCTTCTCGCTCTTCCCTTCACCTTGCCTCCCCCCTTCTTCCCCTTCTCCCCTCCTCATCCTCCCTCCTCATCCTCTCTCCTTTTCCTTCCTCCCCTTCTTTCCTCCTCATCCTCCTTAATCTTCTTTCCTCCTCTTCGTCATCCTCATCTTCCCTCATCTTCCTCCCCCCACATCCTCCCTCCTCATTCTCTCTTTTCATCCCCCCTCCTCATCCCCCCTCCTCTTCCTCCCTCCTCTTCCTCCCTCCTCTTCCTCCCTCCTCTTCCTCCCTCCTCTTCCCCCCTCCTCTTCCCCCCTCCTCTTCCCCCCTCCTCTTCCCCCCCTCCTCTTCCTCCCTCCTCTTTCTCCCTCCTCTTCCTCCTCCTCCCTCCTCTTCCTCCTTCCTCTTCCTCCCTCCACTTCATCCCTCCTCTTCTTCCCTCCTCTTCCTCCCTCCTCTTCCTCCCTCCTCTTCCTCCCTCCTCTTCCTCCCTCCTCTTCCTCCCTCCTCTTCCCCCCTCCTCTTCCCCCCTCCTCTTCCCCCTCCTCTTCCTCCCTCCTCTTCCTCCCTCCTCTTCCTCCCTCCTCTTCCTCCCTCCTCATCCCCCCTCCTCTTCCTCCCTCCTCTTCCTCCCTCCTCTTCCTCCCTCCTCTTCCTCCCTCCTCTTCCTCCCTCCTCTTCCTCCCTCCTCTTCCTCCCTCCTCTTCCTCCCTCCTCTACCCCCCTCCTCTTCCTCCCTCCTCTTCCTTCCTCCTCCTCCTCCCTCCTCTTCCTCCGTCCTCTTCCTCCCTCCTCTTCCTCCCTCCTCTAACCCCCTCCTCTTCCTCCCTCCTCTTCCTTCCTCCTCCTCCTCCCTCCTCTTCCTCCGTCCTCTTCCTCCGTCCTCTTCCTCCCTCCTCTTCCTCCCTCCCCTCCTCCTGCATCCTACAACCCAGTCCCCATTCCCAATCACGTCCTGCATTATTGTTGGCCACACCTTTCCTTGTATCAGCAATCCATTCTCCTTGCAGGCGAGTCTACCGCTCCCTCGCCCTCTCCTCTCCTCTCCTCTTGCCTTATATGTCTTCTCGGGGTCTCCTTCCCCTCCTTGCTTTTCCTTCTCAGCTTTCCTCTTCGACCCACGCCGCGGGGCTCGATTCTCTCTTCTCTTTCTCGTTCTTTCTTTCTTTTTCGTTTTTTTTTTTTTTTTTTTTAGCTTTCTCTTTCTTTCTTTTTCCTCTTTCTTTCTGGCTGCTGGGTATTCCTCGCGGTTTCAAAATATTCAGATTATTCACGTTTTTTTTGTTTTTTTTTGTTTCCTATTATTTTATTATTATAGTTGCGTGTTTGTTTCTCCTTCGCCGCTTTCTTTTCCTTTCTTCTCGTCTTCCTTCTGCTCCAACCCCCTTCTCCCCTTAACACATTATCCTTCTCTTCATCCTCACCGCCCCGTTTTCCCCTTTTCACTGCCGATACCAGCGCCGGCGTCGCAGCGGCCGGACCACCTACATGACTAATTCAACAGCCCCACCCCCTCCCTGTGCCCCTCCTGTCCCACCCCCCCCTGCCCTGTCCCCGTGCTGTTGACCATGTGCTGTGGAGTCCCCTTGGCGTTGTCACCGCGGACGCACGCACGCTCCCCTCCCTTCCAAGGGCAAGAGTCAAGCTGTTTTGCCCTTTTTAGGGATCTCGTTTCCCGGAAGGAGAAGGGAAAAGAAGAAAGGGAATTGTCTGTCCTTCGTTTGGTTTAGGTTGGCGGTGTTATTTAGGGATTAAATAAAATGTCGCAGAGAAAATGTGATAATACCAGGATACGGCATTAGCAAAGTTCTGTCCAG
>NC_061828.1:33824644-33827144 GCF_019202785.1 Penaeus chinensis | reverse complement strand
CTTTCTCCTCCCTCTCTCCTCCTCTCTCCTCTCTCTCTCTCCCTCTCTCTCCCCTCCGTCCTCTCTCTCTCTCTCTTCTCCTCTCTCTCTCTCCCCTTCTTTAAATCGTCTCTCTCTCTCTCTCTCTCTCCCCTCTTTTTCTCTCTTCCTTTCTTCTTTTCCTCCCTCTCTCTCTTTCCTTTCTCCTCTCTCAACTTTCTCTCCTTCTCACTCCTCTCTCGTTTCTCTCTCTCTCTCTCTCTCTCTCCCTCTCTCTTTTTCCCTCTCTTTTCTTCACCTCTCCTCTCTCTCTCCATCTCTCTCCTCTCTCTCCCCTCTCTCTCTCTTTCTCCTCTCTCCTCTCCTCTCTCTCCCCTCTCTCTCTCTCTCTCTCCTCTCTCTCTCTCTCCTCCCACTTCTCTCTCTCTAAATCTCTCTCTCCTCTCTCTCCCTCCTCCTCTTTTCCCTCTTCTCTCTCTATATTCTCTCTCCTTCCCTCCTACCTTCTCTCCTTCTTCCTCTTCTTCTTCTTCTTCTTCTTCTTGTTCTCAGCTTATTTGCCTTTTTTCCTTTCTCCGGGCGATGATTTTGAAATGAGCTTCGTTGTGGGTGCTGGTGTGGGTGCTGGTTGCAGGTGGTGCGTCCTTTTTTCCGCCGAGGTTTTGAGTGTACCAGCGGCGAAATGGGCGCTGTCGGTGGGGGGGGGGGCTGGGCGGCTGGTCGGCTGGTCGGCTGGTCGGCTGGCGAGAGGGGTAGGCTATAGATATCCGTTGAGCTGTGATGCGAGGGCGGTTGATCCATCTTGCTGTCGGGTTAGGGGGTCGGGGAACGGGAAGGGTTGAGTGGGGGGGGGGGGCGGGGGCGAGGATGGGGTTAGTGGAGTTTAGGAGGTGGGGGTGGGGGGGAGGGATGTGGGGATGGGTTTTGGGAGATGGGGATGGGGAAGGAGGCGGGGTTAGTGGAGTTTATTAGGGGGTTGCGCTTGGGAGAGGAAAGGGTGGGGGGGGTTTTGGGGTGAGGTTTTGTATTTTGGGGTTTAAAGGATGGCTTTCCCCGCCCCCCCCCCCCCACCCCCCTCTCCGGGTGAGTGTGACCCATTTGCGCCCCCTCCGGGGGTAACCTTTCCCTTAAAGTACACCACACCTTGACCTTTTAAACCCCATTTTCCTTTGCGCTCCTGTCCCCTATCCCTCCCTCCCTCCTCCCTCCTCCCTCCCATCTTCTCCAATTTTCCTCCCTTCCCCCTTTTTTCTTCCCCTTTTTTTTTTTTTAACCCCTTTCCCCCCTTTTTTCCTTTCTTCCCCCTTTCCCTTTCCTTTCTCCCTTAAATTCCCCACCTCCTTTTCTCCCTTTTTTTCCCTTCCTCCCTTTTTTTTCCCCCTTTTTTCCCCTTTTCCCCCCTTTTCTTTCCCTTTTTCCCTTCCTCCCTCCTACCTCTCCATCCTCTCTTCCTCCTCCCTTCCTTCTCTTCCTTTTCCTTTCCTTCTCTCCCTCCCCCTCCCTCCCTCCCACCCCCTTTCCCCCCCCCCCCCTTTCCCTCCCCCATCCCTCCCCCCCCTTTTCCCTTTCCCCCCTCGGCCCTTTAGTGAAGTACCCCCTCCCTCCTATTGGAAAAGGAAAAATCATTAACCCCTTTTTTGGTGAAATGGGGCATTCTTGTTTTTTCTTTAGGCCTATTTTTTTTTTTTTTTGGGGGAATTGGGCATCGATAATTCCAGATCTCCCCCCCTCCAACCCTGCCTCCTTCCTTCCTTCCTTCCTTCCTTCCTTCCTTCCTTGTTCCCTTCTTTTCTTTCCAATACCCTTTCCCCCTTCCTTCTCGCCTTCCCCCCTTTTTCCCTCCCTCCCTCCCTCCCTCCCCCCCCTTTTCCCTTTTCCCCCTCCCTATCTCCCTCCCCTCCCTCCCTCCCTCCCTCCCTCCCCCCCCCCTATCTCCCTCCCTCCACCCTCCTCCTCCCCCTCCACCCTCCCTCCCTCCCTCCCTACTCTTCGCCATCACCCCGGCAAAGAAATAGATAATAAAAAAAAAAAAAGAGATAAAAAAAAAGTTTTAGGGAGGATGTGAGAAGGAGGTTGAATTTTGGAAAAGATCCCTGTGTAATGGGGGGGGGAGGTGGAGGTGGAGGGGGTGGTGGAGGTGGAGGAGGAGGAGGAGGAGGAGGAGGTGGAGGAGGAGGGAGGTGGAGGTGGAGGTGGAGGAGAGGTGAGGCGGAGGTGGAGGTGGAGGGGGGAGGTGGAGGGGGAGGTGGGGGAGGAGGTGGGAGGAGGAGGTTGTGGAGGTGGAGGTGGAGAGGAGGGGGGGAAGGAGGAGGATAGGAGGGGGGGAGAGGGAGGAGAGGAGGAAGAGGAGGGGAGATGCGTGGAGGAGGGAGGTAGGAAGGAGGTAGTATTAGGGGGGACAAGGTGATGAGTGAGTAGGAAGGGGCGAGGCTGGGGTGCGGAAGGGGGGCAGGAGTGGTGAGGGAGAGGCGGAGCTTATGTGTGTGGGAAAAATAGAGCTGTTGACTCGGAGGAGGGGGGG
>NC_061828.1:33807144-33819644 GCF_019202785.1 Penaeus chinensis | reverse complement strand
CCCCCTTCTCCCTCCTCCCCCTTCACCCTCCTCCCCCTTCACCCTCCTCCCCCTTCACCCTCCTCCCCCTTCCCCCTCCTCCCCCTTCACCCTCCTCCCCCTTCTCCCTCCTCCCCCTTCACCCTCACCTACTTACCATCTTCCCTCTTCCCCTTCCCCTCCCCCTCCCCCTCACCCTCACCCTCCCCCTCCCCCTTCCCCTCCCCTTCACCCTCACCCATTTACCCCCCTCGACCACCACCACCAGATAATAATGGTACCCGGACGCTCCCTTAATAAGGGTAAACGAGTCGGCGCGAGGATGTCAGGGCGTTTGCTGGCGATTGAATTCTCGTGACGTCATGAGGTGGAAGATCGAGACATCTGAGAGTCGTGTTTGGATAGGACGTCGAGTGCTGTTCCTGCGCTGTCCCACCGCCCTGTCCCACCGCCCTGTCCTCATCCATCCCGCTGTTCCCTGCTGGGTGAAGGAGCGGGGCAGCGGTGTTGGTTTATGGAGACATGGGTTCCTTTTGGTGTTTGTGTGTTCTTAATTAAGGGGGGGAAGATGAGGGATGAGATGGGGGAGTTGGAGAAGGAGGAGAGGGTGAAGTTAAATGGAAAGAAGAGAGGGAGAAGAGAAGGTGGTGAGGGATGGGAGATAAGAGGGCAAAAAAAAAAAAGGAGAAGGAGAAAGAGACGGAGAAAAGAGACTACTACGAGATCGTAAGAACCAATACGGAAGAGGAAGCAACGATAAAGAAGAATATATAACAACGAATAATAGGAAAAGCGCCGATACATCGTTGATGAAGCGGATGCACAAACGTAGAGAAAAAAGAGAGAGAGAAAAAAAGTTTCTGTAATTTCACCCTGACCAATCGACTTCTCACTCACGCAAGAACGAGTCAAGGAAGTGAACTTCAAAGTTCTTTTTTTTTTTTCTCTCTCTCTCTCCTCTAAACAGCAACGGCTGTTAAACAGTGAGAAAAAAATCGTACTGCAACATGACTCACTCTCACAAAGCGCCGTTGCTAATTTCGTTGAGTTACGAATTTCGGTATTTTCGATAGTGAGGAATGATACTGGGAGATAACACTGGAATTTTAAGTGGCCCTTTAATCGCCTGGTTCATTAAGGAGCAAATAAAGTTCGAAGTTGATTAAAGGAACAGGGGATTTCGAGAGCAGCACTAAGGTGTTAATGGCTTATTTAAGAGAATGGTAGATAGATGAATTCGATAGGTAGGCAAATGTGTAAACGAAATTTATATCGATATATTTTTTAAGCTTTTATTTCTATAGATGAATCGACATGTAAGCAGACAAATAATTTGAAAACTAATTTAGGCTGCTGCTGTCTTTGATAGGTCAGTATAAATGTTATTTACGTCATTAGATATATTAGCAGGTAAATGAATCACAAAAAAACATTAACGTCATGTTCGACAAGCTGATGTTCATAATAGTTATCCAAAAATTAACACAGTATAGAAGGGATAAGACGGGAACGTGGATTTCGGCTTACAGTACGAGTGTTGACGTGCCGGTGTGTTTATCTACGGCGGGGCGGACGAGTAAGGTATGTGAGAGGGAGGGAGGGAGAGAGAGAGGGAGGAAAAGGAAGGGAGAGAGAGAGAGAGAGAGAGAGAGAGAGAGAGAGAGAGAGAGAGAGAGAGAGAGAGAGAGAGAGAGAGAGAGAGAGAGAGAGAGAGAGAGAGAGAGAGAGAGAGAGTGAGAGGGAGAGAGGGAGATATAGAGAGTAAGAGAGGAAAAGGAAGAAATTTATATATAGAGAGAGGAAAAATATAGAGAAATAGGAATAGAAAAAAATAAGCGGGAGACAGAAACAGACAAGAAATAAAGAGCTAAGGAAGGTGCTTCGCTGTGTTGACGCCGCGCCGCCGCCGCCGCCTCGTCATGGATGTGTATTTACGGCCCTGTTCAAATCCCCGGCTTGTAATTTGTGGCCTTTGCGAAGGATGACTTGCTTTGGTCGCGGAGTCGAACTGTGTTTGTGCTTTCGGAGGGAACTCTCTCTCTCTCTCTCTTGGCTTGGCAAGTTTGGTGCTTTGATTCGCGTTTTGTTTGTTTGTTTGAGCTTGTGTGGTGAGGCGTGTGCGTATCTGTTTATCTGTCTATACTAACACTCATATTCGTATTCGCTCTCTCGAACACGTACAAGCACACGCACAAGCATGCACACGCACAAGAGCACGCACAAGCACACACACAAGCACACGCAAAGCACTCACTCACTAACCACTCACTCACTCACTCACTCACTCACTCACTCACTCACTCACTCACTCACTCACTCACTCACTCACTCACTCACTCACTCTCTCTTACCCTCTCTCAGTCAGTCATTCAGTCTTATCTTCCTATCTATCTATCTATCTATCTATCTATCTATCTATCTGTCTATCTGTCTATCTGTCTACCTGTCTACCTGTCTGTCTGTGTCAACATTCGTCTTGCTCTCTTGACGCACTCACACATTTGCAGAAAAATAAGTTCATGATCGCAGAGAATGAAGTCCGGACATTGCCGTTGTCTGGAAACCGTCTCTCGTGTCCAGCCTTCAGGTAGACCAATGGGCGTGGCCGCGTGTAGTATGGGGATGGGGGGGGGGGTGGAAGGGGGAATTTAAAGGGGTAGAGAAGGGGGAAAGGAGGAGGAGGGGGGGTAGTGATGGACATGATGGACTAGCAGTGCGTGTCGTACGGGCGGTCGGACCTGTAGCAGTCGTCGTGCATACATGCTGTAGCCCCTGGGGTTTGAGGGGGGAGAGGGTGTGGGGTGTTGGAGGAGAGGGAGGGGGTTGGGGGGAAGCCGTGGGAAACTACAGACTCCGGTGGTGGTCTGTTGGCGATGGGGGAGCGTGGGGAAGGAGGCCTTGTAGGGGGAAGGCGGTTGGAGGTGTGTCTCTTGCTCTCCATTCTTTCTCCTTATGTCTGTCTGTCTTTGTGGCTGGTGTGTGTGCTTGTCTTTCTGTTGTTCTGTCCCTCTTTAGTTTTTTTTTTTCTTGCTATGTCTGTGTTCGTTTCTTTTTTTTCTTTTGTCTGCTTTTCTTTCTCTCTCTTTTCTTTCTCTCTTTCTTCTGTCGGTCTATTTTCTCTCTCTCTTTTCTTTCTCTTTTTCTTATGTCAGTCTCTCTCTTTCTTTTTGTTCACTTTTGTCAGTCTTTTTCTCTCCTTTCTTTCCCTTTTTTATTTTTCTCTTTCTTCTGCTGGTCATCATTCTTTACTCCACCCTCCTTCGTTCAATCTTTCTCTTTTCCTCTCCTTTCTGTAACTCCCTCTCCTCTCTGCTGTCTTCCTCTCCGTCTTTATGCCTCGTTATCTTGCTCTTCTCTCTCGCGATCTCGTCCAGTTCGCTCCCCCAAGCCGGGCGCGGGAGATCAGGTGCTTGTTATCGAGACCACTCCTTCTCCCTGGCTTTCTGTTCCTCATGTTAAAAAGGCAGGACATTCAGATCCCCCACACCTGCGTGCCATCTTGCTTGTGTTCTGCATGAATGAAGAGGGCAGACATGAGGGAGGGAAATGAAAGTAAATGAAACGTACTTGCCTAATGTAAAATGTAAACTAGAAATGTATATAAAGTGTCGTATATTCATGTATAGGCCTGTGCACGCGCGCGCGCGCGCACACACACACACACACACACACACACACACACACACACACACACACACACACACACACACACACAGAGAGAGAGAGAGAGAGAGAGAGAGAGAGAGAGAGAGAGAGAGAGAGAGAGAGTGAGAGTGAGAGTGAGAGTGAGAGTGAGTGAGTGAGTGAGTGAGTGAGTGAGTGAGTGAGTGAGTGAGTGAGTGAGTGAGTGAGTGAGTGAGTGAGTGAGTGAGTGAGTGAGTGAGTGAGTGAGTGAGTGAGTGAGTGAGTGAGTGAGTGAGTGAGTGAGTGAGTGAGTGAGTGAGTGAGTGAGTGAGTGAGAGAGATAGAGATAGAGAGAGACACACAGAAACAGAGACTTATAATGATGCACACATACTTGCACTTTCATATGTTGTATAATGTGCCCCAGTGCATACATACATAATAATTCAAACCTGCACTCATATAAACAAGACACACACAAAGCAGTCCACGGAGGCTTGTGAAAATGCTGACGGGTGCACAGGCAAGTAAACAAGCATGCAGGCAGACGGCCAAGCGAGGGAGCAGGCAGGCAGTCGGTACAGAGCCGTGGCGATCATGGGTCATGCACCGGGCAGGCAGGTGGCCGGTTGGTAAGGCACGCACCGTTATCATGCGCTGGTAACTGCCCTCTCACACCTCGACCCCCCCCCCTCACTCCTCACTCCCTCACACACTCCCTAACTCCTTCGACTTCATGTTCCCTCACCTTCCCTCCCTAACATTGCCTGCTGCTTCCCCTCCCCCTACATGCTGGTCTACCACTTGCTCTCTTCCTCTCTCTTGACTATTATTTTCCTATTCACTCTCCTACTTCTTCCCTTTTCTTGCTCCCTTTTTATGTTGCTCTCACCATTTCTTCCACTATACCCTCCTTCATTCTCCCAGCTTGCCTCTTCCCCTTCCTCCCTCTCTCTCACTTTCATCCTCCTTCCTCCCTTCTCCCACCTCTCCCTCCCCCCCCCTTTCCTGCATACCACTTCCCCTCCTATCCACCCTGTCTCTCTCCTTTTTACTTACTACTTGAGATGATCTACTCTCTTTTGTTATAATTTCTTTCAATAATTATTTTTGTTTCTAACTGTCTTTTTGTTCTTCCTCTCCCTCCCTTCGTCCCTTCTACACTCCCTTTGCTCCTACCTTGTCTTCCCACCCTCTCCCTCCTTCCCTCCCCGCTCCCTCCCCGCTCCCTCTCCCTCTCCCTCTCCCTCTCCCTCTCCCTCTCCCTCTCCCTCCTTCCCTCTCCCTCTCCTCTCCCTCCTTCCCTCTCCCTCTCCCTCCTTCCCTCTCCCTCACCCACCCCGCTCCCTCTCCCTCCCCGCTCCCTTATATCTTCCCTCCCCCCACCCACCCCATAAAGTGACAAGTTTGGGCTCCCCCCCCCCCCTATCCGCCCATTTTAGTAGCATCGCCCATTTACTTGAAACTCTGACGGAACCAAAACCCACGCCCGCGTTCAGATCAAGTTTGTTTCTCCTTGTTTCTTTTCTTCTTTTCTTATTGTTTGTCCTTTTCCCCTCTCCCATCTCGCCTACCCACGTCGTTACTTACGTGTCCTCCACTCAGCCTCCACCTCCCCATTCCTTTCCCACCCCTCGGGCCATCTCTCCTCTTTCCAATCCCACTTCCTATGTTTCTTCATTTTTTTCCCTCGTACGCACCTACTTGTGACTCTCGCCTACAACTTTGTCCCTCCCCCCCATTCCCTCCCTTACACCCCTCTCCCTAAACGCCTACAGCTTTCCCTCCCTCGTTCCCCCAGTCCACCATTTATTCCCCCACCTCCCCCACCCCCCTTTACCTTTAGATGCCTTGACCTGACCTCTTGGCGTTATACTTTTCTGTTTGCTTTTTTCCCTCCGCGTTACTGGTTGACCTTTTGTGTTATTTTCCTTTACTTTTTTTTTACCACCAACCTCGTCTGAAGTTACGTGAGTTTACAGGAAAAACGAGTTCGCATTTTTGGGCGGGCGAGGTGCTCGGGCGGATTTTAATTGGATTGTTTGCGGTAAGACTCAGCGCACGCATGCAGGCATGTTCGGACGTGCATGCAGCACTGTACTAAACACGCACTTGCATACCTACATGGATTTGTGCAATTACACGGTTGGTTGTACACATTTGCAGATGTACACATGTATATGGTAGGAGGTTGGAAAAAGTGGGATAGAGAGAGAGAGAGAGAGAGAGAGAGAGAGAGAGAGAGAGAGAGAGAGAGAGAGAGAGAGAGAGAGAGAGAGAGAGAGAGAGAGAGAGAGAGAGAGAGAGAGAGAGAGAGAGAGAGGGGGGGGGGGGCAGCATTGTTGCGGGCGAGAATGAGAAGGAATGAGAAAGGGAAAAGAAGAGGTAGATGAAGAGCGTCGGAAACAAAGAAACAAACAAAATAGGCCTATCAGCCACACCCTGATTAGCACGTCCTTCAGAGTGGAAATAACAGCCGCGCCGAGCTCTAGAATCCGGCCCATTCCGCCACCCTCGCGCGAAAGCAGACGTGCGCATTCCGGGAACGTGATTCACGCCTGCCTACGAAGGGTGTTGCGCCACGGTGAAAACGAAGGCGTAAGCTGATGCGGCGGAGGGGGAAACATTACTTCGCTTTGGAGAGGGTTAGGGGAAAGTGGGGGGAGTCCTGGTGGGGGTTAGGGGAAGTTGGGGGGAGTTCTGGTTAGAGGAAGTTGGGGGATATTGAGAGGAAGCTACAAAAGAAACAATATGAAAAAAGTCTTACATATGTCAAAGAGGAAAATAATAGAAAGGCGAAAAAAATGGGGAGAAAATTGACAATGAAGAACAAGAAAATAAATGAAATGAAAAGAGTACAGAAACGGTGGGATGAAACAAACCAGTATGTAGAACAGTATGGGTTCTGATCCCTCCTAATGAGATTTTATTTTGTAGAACACTCATGGGATATCACGAAGCCTCTGCTGTTGCCGAGTGCCTGGCGCAAAGGACCTAAATTTTATACCGACAGTTAAGAAAAAAACATGAGGAATCTATCACAATTGGATCACGATGCTGGCTAGAGTTTTATTAAGGAAATTGAAGAAAAAAAAATACTTTGTGTTCTAGAAAAACACGTTATTCCGTTTTATAGTTTTTTTTTTCTTCTTGTTTTTCATTCTCTTTTTTTTTCCTTCTTGAACAATCTCGTAACAATCTCGACCCGGAGCGGAACAAAGCCATGATTGCGAAGCGGGTTTGGCGGTTGTGCGGAACCTCCGACGGCGCGAGAGTTGGAAAGAAGGAAAAAAAACGAGATAAAAATAGTTTAAGAAAATCATGACTCTTTTGGCGGTCGTGTGGAGTGCGAATGAAGTGTGTGAGTAAGCATAGTGTATGTCTTTTGTGAAAGAGGGAAGAAAGAGAGAATAAAGATAGAAAGAAAGATAGAAAGAGAAAGAAAAGGGAGAGGGAGAGGGAAAACAGACCGACACAGACACCGCAAACCGACACACACAACAGTCAGACGCACCCAGCCAGACAGGGAGACAGAGACACCGCGACGGGCACGAGGTGGAGGAAAGCACACAGGCGCTGGCACAAGCAGAGGCGCGAGAGGAAAAGGGCAACACGACAGTCGATACTTGGGTTTAGGCCAGAACCAGTTATTATGACACGGGTTCTCTGACCCTCTCACATGCGACGCTTTTGGGGGAAATGAGGTTTTTTTTTTCACCTCACAGCCATCGAAGGAAATTCGCAAAGGGGGGGAAGGAGAGGGAGAGAGGAAGGGAGAGGGAGAGAGGAAGGGAGAGGGAGAGAGGAAGGGAGAGAGAGAGAGGAAGGGAGAGAGAGAGAGGAAGGGAGAGAGAGAGAGTGGAAGGGAGAGAGAGAGTGGAAGGGAGAGAGAGAGAGTGGAAGGGAGAGAGAGAGAGTGGAAGGGAGAGAGAGAGAGTGGAAGGGAGAGAGAGAGAGTAGAAGGGGGAGAGAGAGAGAGAAAGAGAGAGAGAGAGAGCGAGAGCAAGAGAGAGAGTTAGAGAGATTAGTGTTTTTGCTCTTTTAATTCTGAAAATGGATGCGTGATGAATCTCTCTTCACCACGCAGTAAAACCGACTTTCTCGTATCATATTTTGGGTACAGACACAAGGGTCAAAAGAACCCTAATACGGAGAAGAAAAAACAAATAGACAGTAAATTACATTAAATTACATGGGTCGGTCTCCTAATCAAATGAACACAGAGTGGCAGAACGAAACAGGGGAGATAAATATCGGGTAAACGCGAGCGAAAATAAACAGCAGAGGAACATCAAACAGCAAAACATAAAACAGGAGTATCATGTGATTCCCCTTGTGACACAGGATATTAGCCTGGGATGGCGTGGTACTGCTCAGCATCTGTAATCGAGCACCACGGAGGGCGGTTGTGTATACTCGGTTTTTAATAACTTCGAAAGTGATATTCGTCTTTTATGTATATTTTTTTTTGCTTTTTTTTTTAAAGAGGGATTGGTACGGGGAGAGTTGGTGGGGGAGGGGGGAGGGGTAGGGGTAGGGAAAGGGGAGGTTGGGGGGAGGGAATGCGAGGTGTTTGGGGTTCGAAGTGGTTGGTTGGATTTTAAGTTATTTTATTTATTTTATTTTATTTTATTTTTATTTTATTTAGTTTTATTTTTTTGTGTGAGGTTTGTGTGATTTCTTTTTAAGGTGTGTAATCTCGACAAACTTAGATGTGGGCCATCTTTTTAATGGTTCGATACTTGATGAAATAAAATCTTGATCTTGACTGGTAAGGAATCTTTCTTTATTTTCCTTTACCGGTTAACCTGGATGTCTACTTCATGAACTTTGCAAACCGTGCATACTAAAAACTCTCGCGTTTCCGGTGCGAAGGAATTGGCATGTGACTGCGGCTTCGGCTTCGTGCAGGGAAGGGGGTTGCCAGGTTATAATTAAGTGTTGTAGCGGTAACCGATCTGCGGGTCAAAGGTCACGAGGCGGGGAGAGGGCTATGGGGCCGGGGGGGGGGGGGGGGGGGTGGAGAGGGCGCACGGTCACCATGGTAACCGCAGATGCAGGTACGCCCGTTATGCCGAAGAAAAGAAAGAGGAAAAAAAACATGATTGGTGAAAGAGAACGACGGTAACATGATTTTATTTTATGATTTGAAGAGGACGACCGGTCACCATGGCAACCACATGCAGGTGCAGCCGTTATACCGAAGAAGGAAAAAAATAAGCGAAAGAAATGAAACAAAAAAAAGGTAAACTGAAGCTTAAGAATGGAAGATAAAACACGATTTGTCACGCGAGCACCGTAATACCACGTTCAGTTATCTGGCTTTTTTTTATAAACGGAGATCGCATCTTGTTTTTTTTTCTTTCTTCTATCGTCTTAGGAAAAAGTTGCAGAAGCGTTCACGGCGATGGTAATTGGAGCTTAGGGTGAATAATGATAGCCAGCGGTGACTCGGCAGGTTAATCGGATCCGAGCCCTGCGGACTGGCCGGCGGGCGCTGCGTGTGGGCGCGGGCGGGCGGGCGGTCGTGAGAGAGCTCTTATGCATCGTCTCTCTTTCACTCGCTCTGTTACTCCTTCCTTCCTGTTTTCCTTTCTTCTCTTCCGGTCTTCACTCACGGGCACTCTCTCTTACGCACCCATTGACGTGTCCACCGCCCGCCGCACGAGAGGCGATTCATTCACACTAGAAAGTTGCCGTTTACAGTCATCACCAAATATAGAAAGAAAGAAAAAAAAAAGCAGGCAGGATTCTCTTACGTCATACGAAAGGAGAAGAAAGGCAGAAGACCGAAAAAAGAAGACGAAGAAGAAGAAAGAACCAGAAAAAAAGAAAGAAGAAAATGAAGAACCAGAAAAATAGGTAAGAAGAGGAAGAAGAAGAACAAGGAAAGGAATGCCTCGCTTCACACGACCAACGAGCAAGAATTCAGCCCGTAGGAATAAGCGTCGCACTCCGAACGGCGTCGTGGCGGGTGCGGCGGCGTTGGGCGCGTCGGTCCTCAGCGCAGGGCCTTCGGGCTGGGTGTTCCTGCCTCCCGCTCGCGTATCGCACATATTAATAAGAAGCCGTAGTAGAGGCAGGGGCGGGGAGGGGAGGGGAGGAGAGGGGGGCAGTGGGGAGGGGTGTTAGGGTAGAGGGAAGGGTGGAGAGACGGCGTTCGGAGGGTAGAGGGTAGGGAGTGAGGGAAAGGAGTGGGGGAGTGGGGGGAGGAAGGGGGAGGAGGAGGAGGAGGAGGAGGAGGAGGAGGAGGAGGAGGAGGAGGAGGAGGAGGAGGAGGAGGAGGAGGAGGAGGAGGAGGAGGAGGAGGAGGAGGAGGAGGAAGAGGAAGAGGAGGGGAAGAAGGAGGAGGAGGAGGGGAAGAAGGAGGAGGAGGAGGGGAAGAAGGAGGAGGAGGAGGGGAAGAAGGAGGAGGAGGAGGGGAAGGAGGAGGAAGAGGAGGGGAAGAAGGAGGAGGAGGAGGGGAAGGAGGAGGAAGAGGAGGGGAAGGAGGAGGAAGAGGAGGGGAAGGAGGAGGAAGAGGAGGGGAAGGAGGAGGAAGAGAAGGAGAAGGAGGAGGAAGAGAAGGAGAAGGAGGAGGAAGAGAAGGAGAAGGAGAAGGACGAGAAAATGGAGGAGAAGGACGAGAAAGAGGAGGAGGATGAGGAGGAGGAGGGTGAGGGGGAGGGGTGAAGGTGGAGGGACAGATAGGTGGGGCTCGAGCGTAGTACTTGCGGATGCACGAAGGGGAGCAGGGACGGGGCTCGTCTTCCGCCGGCCGGACAGAGGAGGGGATTAGGTGGACACGCGAAAGGCAGGCCGATGTCGGTCCCCGTCTCGGTTCATGAGCTGGTTTTCATCTTTTCAATCTTATGTCTTCTTTCTTTTATTTGTTCTTCTCTTTTTCTTCTCCCTCTCCTTCTCCTTCTTCTCCTTTTCCTTCTCCTTTCCCTTCTTCCTCTTTTTCTTCTCCTTTCCCTTCTTCCTCTTTTTCTCCTTCATCTCCTTCTCCCTCTCCTCCTCCACCTCCTCCACCTCCTCCACCTCCTCCTCCACCTCTTCTTCTTCTTCTTCTTCTTCTTCTTCTTCTTCTTCTTCTTCTTCTTCTTCTTCTTCTTCTTCTTCTTCTTCTTCTTCTTCTTCTTCTTCTTCTTCTTCTTCTTCTTCTTCTTCTTCTTCTTCTTCTTCTTCTTCTTCTTCTTCTTCTTCTTCTTCTTCTTCTTCTTCTTCTTCTTCTTCTTCTTCCTCCTCCTCCTCCTCCTCCTCCTCCTCCTCCTCCTCCTGACCTCTGCAGTCTCTCCGGAAGGGCGGGACTACAGAGGTCAAGTGTTAATGATTTGTTTTTTTTTACATATCTCTTTCCCGTTTATTTTTAGTCATATAAACACTCCGAGATGCCACGTAACGGTGAGCTCTGGAAAAAAGAGAAAGAAATAGCTTGCGGATGCGAGACAAAGAAAGAGGTTAGTAGGGTCGGGAGGAAAGAGAGGAGAGGCGAAGGAGAGGGAAAGAGAACAGGTAACGCGGCCTCTGGCACGGCGATAGCGATCCGCGGCGTGGCTTCCTCCTTCTCTTCTTCTTCTTCTTCTTCTTCTTCTTCTTCTTCTTCTTCTTCTTCTTCTTCTTCTTCTTCTTCTTCTTCTTCTTCTTCTTCTTCTTCTTCTTCTTCTTCTTCTTCTTCTTCTTCTTCTTCTTTCTTCTATCTCCGCCCGCCCGCACGCACGTCCGCCCGCACGCCCACTCGCCCCGGATCCAGACCGTTACGCCCGTCTCAACCCACCATCACCATCGCCGCCTCCTTCTTAACCCCCCCCCTCTCGTCTCCCTCCCCACACTCCCCCTCCTTCCTCCCCATCCCATCGAGTAAGCCATTGAAGTAGGTTGCGTGTGTGTGTGCGTGCGGGCGAGAGAGCAAGAAGACGCCCGTGAAGTCTTTAGCCCGAGTGTCGCCGCGGGTTATGCACGCTCCAGAAGCCTAGAGGATTACCATACCGTGTTACGCCTTCGCCTTGCACGCCTTGCCTGCCGGGGGGGAGGGCGGCCGGTCGCTAGCTTACTGTCGCGGGCGTATGGGGCGTGGGTGTAAATACGCAGGTGTATGGTGCTGGGGGAAAGGCTTTGTGTGTGTGTTAGTGTGTTTGTATGTTTGTTTGTGTTTGTGTGTTTGTGTATGTGTATGTGTATGTGTATGTGTGTGTGTGTGTGTGTGTGTGTGTGTGTGTGTGTGTGTGTGTGTGTGTGTGTGTGTATGTACATTTCTCCTTTAGATAATCAGAAATGCCGGCGGGAATTCAATGTCTCGAAGAAATTAGAAAAAAAGGAGGAGGAAGAGGAGGAGGAAGAATAAGAATAAGAATAAGCGTGAGAATAAGAATAAGAAGAAAAGAAGGGGGAGATGAAGTAAGAGGGGTAGAGGTGGGAAGGGGAAGGGGAGGCGGAGAGGCAGCAACACATCTTGACCTGTGATTGCAACGGCATAAAAAGAAAGAATAGACAAAGGAAAATCGCCTCTTAGTCCAGGGCGCTCCCGCGGGAGGGGCTGCAGGAAGGGGGGGGAGGGGGGTAGAGAGAGAGAAAGAACGAAAGAGGTTAAGAAGGGTGTGTGTGGGGGGTACAGAGAGAGAGAAAGAGAAAGAGAAAGAGAGAGAGACAAAGAGAGACAAAGAGAGACAAAGAGAAACAAAGAAAGGGGTTAAGAAGGGGGGTGAGGAGTAGAAAGAAAGAAAGAATGAATGAAGGAAAGAGGTTAAGAAGCGACGGGTTAAAAGGAGGAGTAATCGGAGGGTGAGGAAGAGGGGGGGGGGGGGCGTTGTTTTGCAAACTAAGGAATACCAACGCTCCTGCCTACATCCCTGCTCTCTTGGTGTTCTTATTATTCTTATTTTTTTATTATCATGTTGTTTTTATCATTACTATTA
>NC_061828.1:33797144-33802144 GCF_019202785.1 Penaeus chinensis | reverse complement strand
TAAGAGCGAGGAATAAGGTGTAGGGGAACGTACGGAGGGGAGGGGGTAGAGGGAGGGAAGAGGGGGGAAAGTATGTCGGGATTGAGAGATTCGTCCGTAGTGAAGGGGGCTGGAGAGGGGGGGGTTGAGGGAGATAGGGGGGGAGGGAAGGTCGAGGTGTTTAGGAGACGTGGAGGGAGATCGGGGAGGGGGGGAAGAGGAGGCTGAGGAGGGGAAGATCGAAATGTCTAATGGATATAAAGTTTATTGGGTAGTATTCAGGTGTTATATAAAAGAAGCGGAGGGTGCATTCCTTCTGAAAGGTTTGAGAATTCTACTGTCGATGGATGGCTCTTAGCCCCCGAGGCAGCGGGAATAACAATAGGGTTTACATACAGCCTCTAGGTGTCAACTACATGAATTAGAGAATACGTTGTTTTACGGGTTAAACAATGCGATGTTTTTATAGGTTTGTTAATGCGTTGTTTTATGAGTTTGTGGCCCGTTGTGAGGAAGGTACAAAAGTTACGTTCGAATGTGTTATAAACGTGCATTCTGGGATACCGATATAGCCTGCGCTGGGGGTAATAGCATGCTAGTGTGAAGCCCTTAAAGTTCGAGTGAGAAGATTGTAGACTGTAGGAATGAAGGGCCGGCGAATGTCGTAACTCCTTTTGTTCTCCCACTCGCGTGCATTTCTGTGTATCCATGAATGGCGAGAAAGAAAGAGAGAAAAAGAGAAAAGTTTGTGGAAAACTTAACAGGAAGTGTCGTTAATCATGTTTGCTGTCGGCCCTCTCGCTAATCCACCGCCCCGACGACGCGGCCACGACTCCAGACGCGGCTCTCTTACACATTGTTTGGTTATTTTCTTTTCCTAGTAAGTCGAATGAAAAAGAGCAAAGAGCAGTACAGAAAAGGAATTGGTTGGGGAGGGACGAGATGGGGGCGATTCCTCACGAAGACCGCACTCTCCCCCTTCCTCCTTCTCTTCCTTCTCCTCCTCCTTCTTCTTCTTCTTCTTTTTCTTCTTCTTCTTCTTCTTCGTCGTCTTCTTCTTCTTCTTCTTCTTCTTCTTCTTTTCTCCTTTTTTTTCTTCCTTTTCTTCTTCTTTTTCTTCTCCTCCTTTTCTAGTCCTTCTTCTTTTTCTTCTTTTCTTCTTCTTCTTCTTCTTCTTCTTCTTCTTCTCTTCTTCTTCTTCTTCTCTTTCTCTGTCTTCTCTTCCTCCTCCTCCTCCTCCTCCTCTTCATCATTATCATCCTCATCCTTCTCGTTTTCGCCCTCCTCTTTTTCCTCCTCACCCTACTTCCTACTCTTCCTTCTCTTCCTTCTCTTCTTCCTCTTCTTCCTCTTCTTCCTCTTCCCCCTCCTTTCTCCACTTACTTCCTCCTCTTCCTCCTCCTCCTTCTCCTTCCTCCTCCTCCTCCTCCTCCTCCTCCTCCTCCTCCTCCTCCTCCTGCTCTTCTCCCTCTTTTCTTCCTTTTCCTCTTCCTCCTCCCATTCCTCCTCGCCGGCGTCTTCCCAGCCGTGACGTTCGCCAGAGATAAGTCCTGCAGGGGTTAAGTGTTCACCCCCCCCCCCCCGCAGCACGAAGCCATGCACAAAGCCCACACGTTGAACGGCCTACGAGTACGGACGTCACCCGACCGAGAAGCCGTGAGCCAGGCGCATGGGAGAGCTCTGACGTGGTCGCATGATTCCGAATGTTCCCAAAACGTTGCGTAACTCGATGTCCAAGAGAGCTTCAAAGGAAACGTCAACAGCAGCGGAGGTTCAGAAACGTTGCTTTGGAGCGGCAAGTCGAATGATCATTTGGTATCGGCGGAGATGAGCTTCCTTGTGCACGCAAAGGAAAACGTTTTGTGCACATGTCGAATAGTTTATCGCAGCGAGTCATCAGAAAAATTGCCTTATTTGTACGGACGTGAAATACGTCGGTACAGTTTAGATCGTTTAGTACAATTGGCATAGGAAAAAAATAAAAATAAATGGTTTGTTCGTAAATAGTACAAATTAGATAGTTTAGTACAAGCGACAGGTGACAGGAACACTTCGAAGAGAGGCAAAGCAATTATGTGCTTGCTGATGCAGACGTACACAGAAGAGGTCGGGAAGAAGGTCATTCGAGGAGTTCATTTAGTGTTGATGCTGAGCTCGGCGAGTCAGCTCGGAGGAAGAATGAGGAGCTGATTTGTTGATTAATGTGTGTTTGAAGATTGATTTTTTTTATGTTGCATGGATTTTGTTTGTTTGTTGTTTATGTACTTGATCTGTATGTTTGTTCGTGGTGGTCTTTAATAGAAGGATCTTAAACACACACACAAAGGTTCTTTCTAAATTAGTGGAATATATTAACTAGATATACGAATAGATGGGTGAGACTAAGACGTAAATAGTTGTTTAGATATATAGATAAATTAAATATATCAGAAACAAAGTATATCAACAAATGGAACGTATTTTTCCTCCTCCACCTCCTCCTCCTCCTCCTCCTCCTCCTCCTCCTCCTCCTCCTCCTCCTCCTTGTCCCCCCACCTTGTCTCAGCGGAAGAAAACTTTGAGGTTTTCTCCTGCGAGTCATTTTCTAATCTTGCTTTTATCCCTGGCACGTGTTGCTGGCCGAGAGGGTGTGTGGCATAGACCTGAACGTGTTATTGATAGTGAAACTAGCGGTTTTGATGACGGTAAGGTTGATGATGCTAGAAGAGAGGGTGACGATGGTGTTGGTGAGGATAGATGGTGATTATGAGAACTAGGATGTGATAGCAATGGCGATGATAATGTTGATGATAATGTGATGGTTGGTAGGTGGGGAGATGTGGGGGGGGGGGGGGGAAAGGAAGGCGTTGGGGAGGTGTGGGGACAGTGGTGAGTGAGGGGGGGGGCGGTTCGTGGAGTTTTGTGGGCGTGGGATTCCTGGGAAAAGCAGTTTGAGTTCAGGGTAAGCGTTTGAGTGGGAGAGAGTTCCGTGATCGGGAAATTTTAGGTGAGGGCTGTTTGATTTTATTTTTATTAGTGGGAGGGAGAGAGGAGAGAAGAGAGAAGAGAAGATATATATATATATATATATATATATATATATATATAGAGAGAGAGAGAGAGAGAGAGAGTGAGAGAGAGAGAGTGAGAGAGAGAGAGTGAGAGAGAGAGAGAGAGTGAGTGAGTGAGTGAGTGAGTGAGTGAGTGAGTGAGTGAGTGAGTGAGTGAGTGAGTGAGTGGGTGGGTGGGTGGGTGGGTGAGTGAGTGAGTGTGTGACTGAGAACCTTAGAGCCTGAAAGAACAATAGACTGAGAGAAAGACGAAGAGAAAGAGAAGATACAAGAACAAAACTGAAAGAGAGAGAGAGAGAGAGAGTGATTGAGCGAGTGAGGGAGTGAGTGAAGAGAGATAAATGAATGGTGGGAACGAACAAGGGACAAACATACTTGCGTGACTGCCAGTGTTGGTCGGCGAACCGTTAAGAGAAAAGATGGTTTGTCTTTATCTTAAGACGGGAGGGAGTCTGAGGAGGAGGAGGAGGAGGGGGGGGGGGCGCTGATCCTCCAAGGATAAAGTCTTAAACGTTGGGATGGGATGCTTGGCTGTCCGTGAAGATTCCTGCACCTTCCATCCTTGTGCTCTTTGTTTGTTTTTCTCTCTGCCTCTGTATCTCTCTCTCCTCTTCTCTTTGATTCTCTTCTCTCTCTCTTCTCTCTCCTCTCTCTTCTCTCTCATCTCTCTCTCGTCTGATCTCTCCATCTCCTCTCCTCTCGTCACTCCTCATCGTCTCTCTCTCTCTCTCTCTCCTCATTCCTGCTCCCTCTTCTCTCTCTCCCTCTCCCTTCCCCCTCTCTCGTCCTCTCTCTCCTTCTCTCTCTCTCTCCTCTCTCTCCTCTCTCTCTCTCTGTCTCTTCTGTCTCTCGCCTCTCTTCACTCCTCCCTCTTCCCCCTCGCTCTCCCCTCTCTCTCTCCTCTCTCTCTCTCATCTTCTCTCTCTCTCCTTCTCTCTGTCTCTCTCTACTCTCTCTCTTTCTCCTTCTCTCCTCTCTCTCTCTCCTCTCTCTCTCTCCCTCCTATCTCTCTCTCCTCTCTCTCTCTCTCTCTCTCCTCTCTCTCTCTCTCTCTCTCTCTCTCTCTCCCCCCTCTCTCTCCCCCTCTCTCTCCCTCTCTCTCTCCCCCCTCTCTCTCCCCCTCTCTCTCCCCCTCTCTCTCCCCTCTCTCTCCCCCTCTCTCCTCCCCTCTCTCTCCCCTCTCTCTCCCCCTCTCTCTCCCCCTCTCTCTCCCTCTCCCTTCTCCACTTTAAGTAACATAAAGTAGGAAATGGCAAAGCGCCAAGAAAAGGACAGGAAACGCCGTGGCAGTGATAAGGATTCCTGCCGTTTTGCATCAACACCTCATCGCATTTTGCTCTTCGCGGCGCCCGGAGGAACTCGTGTTTCGGAGAAGAGCCGATTTATTGTCCCTCTCTGGCTTCCCGCGACCCGTTTCCTGCATGCCTGAAGCCCGGCTGAAGCGAACCCCGAGTAGCAAACGTTTTGGGAGAAAAAAAGTAGAATGGCGATTCCAACTGCCCGGTCTTTGGCTATCAATAGAGGGAAGGGGAAGGGAGGGGAGCGGGAGCGGCGTGTGGGCGGGGTGTGTTGATCGCGTTCACAATGGGCGGTCGAAAAGGGTTTCAGTTTGGGGGGGTAAGATTGATGGAAATAGGGGTTGAGTAATTGAATGGTTTTAATCGACCGAAGAAAAAGTTTCACTAGAAGAAAAAAAAATAAAAAAGAGGAGAAAAGCTGATTAATTGCTAAATGAAAATGTTTCATCAGAGGCAAAAAAAAAAGAAAGAAAAAAAGATACAGGGGAGAAAGATTGGGTAATTGATGGGTGAATATCAGCCGTCCGTTGTTTAACTCGGATGTTATGACCGTTAAGGGGCACGTTTCCCGTAATTAGCCAGGTTGCGCGACTGCAGGCATTGTGCTGCGTTGGCGTAACTGTCTCCGGGGACCTCGGCGCTGCGACAGGCCCCTTCCGCTTACTGCTTGTTG
>NC_061828.1:33774644-33787144 GCF_019202785.1 Penaeus chinensis | reverse complement strand
CTTCGCCTGCTTGGGATGAATAAACCCGATTGTTCGCGGGGAAGGAAGGGCGGCGCGTTTCGGATTTCGTGAGTTTTCGGTGACTCTTTCGGTGGAAGAGGAGGGGGACGGGAAGGTAGGGAAAAGGGAAGAGGAGGGGAGGGGAGCGGAGGGGAAGAAGAAGGAAAAGTTAAGGGGAGGGAAAGGAGCACGAGGACGAGGACGAGGCGACGTAAGGTCTATAGGGGAAGGGGTTAGGGTCCTCGTGATCTGAGAAGCATGACGTCAAGGACAGAGGCATCTCCACCCGTCGCTAGACCGCCAAGTATCCGGCCATGTGATGAGGTATAAGGTCTAATACTTTCGATGCTTTGTTGATCCCGCCATACACTCGAGGCGGCACGATGTATATCAGGAACCTCGCCCCGAGTCCTTTTATAGAGCAAATTATGTGCTAACCGGGGGACCGTGGTGGTGTCGGTGGGCGAGTACCCGGTAGCCCCCGGGCAGGGACTACATACTCATGGTGTATTATCAAGTTTATACCTGGTAATCTCCGTGTCGAACTCGCAAACCGTAACAAGAATCCAGATCGTCTGTGTGAGAGCGGGAGAGGGGTTAGAGGGGGAGTGGGGTAGGGGGAGGGAGAGGGGAGAGTAGGGGGAGGAGGAAGGCAGAGGGAGAAAGAGGCAGGCATAATTTGCGTGAGAGAGAACAGGGGAAAGATTTATAAGCCTTGACGAGAACGCTTATGGAAAAATAATAGGTTTGGTGATATTCTGAATGTATTATTGAGCATAATTTTTGGCGATATATAATTCAAATTTAGGATTCTGAGTGGAATCCAAATAATGGAAAGTTATCATTCGTTTGTTCACGGGGCGACGGCGTTTTTACGTCGAAATGTTTTTGGCGGTTGCAGAAAGTTGCTCAGTGAGACGACAAGACGAAGGGAAATCCGAGATATACGACACCTCTTTAGCTCCTCCCCCTCCTCCCTCCTCTCCCCTCCCCCTTCCCCCTTCCCCCTTCCCTCTTCCCTCTTCCCTCTTCCCCCTTCCTTACTGTCAAAAAAATTCAAGGTCTTTGGCGGAGTTATGGGTGGTTGTGTGCTGTTATGCCGTCAGCGCGATGGCGATGTGCACGTTAATGACGCTTTGATGATACTCAAGATGCATTATGTACAAACGCGAAAACGTGCGAAAGGGGTTCGATCGCGCACGAAGGTTTCTCGGGAATGTCTCTCTTTCACTTTCGTTCTCTCTTTCTCGGGAATCTCTCTCTCTCTCTCTCTCTCTCTCTCTCTCTCTCTCTCTCTCTCTCTCTCTCTCTCTCTCTCTCTCTCTCTCTCTCTCTCTCTCTCTCTCTCTCTCTCTCTCTCTCTCTCTCTCTCTCTCTCTCTCTCTCTCTCTCTCTCTCTCTCTCTCTCTCTCTCTTTCTCTTTCACACACACACACACACACACACACACACACACACACACACACACACACACACACACACACACACACACACACACACACACACACACACACACACACACACACACACACACACACAATCTCCCTTCCTTCCTCTATAGGTTTACCTCGCCAACACCACCCCCCTTCCCCCTCCCTCTCCCCAGAGACATACGCTATAGATAAAGCTTACATATCTACCAGTATTGATTAATGACAGCCGGGCAGTAGTTATCACTCCCCCCCCCCTTTCTCCTTTGGTGTAATTGATAATGAACACCGAGATATGGCGAGTGGGAATCTTATCGGGCGAAAAGATAGGGCCGTTGGGGGAGGAGGGGGAGGGAGGGAGGAGAAAAATGATAGGAGGAAGAGAGGGAGGGAGGAGAAAAGTGATGGAAGGAGGTGAGGGAGAAGAAAAGTGATGGAAGGAGGAGAGGGAGGAGAAAAGTGATGGAAAGAGGAGAGGGAGGGAGGAGGGGAAGGGAAGATGAAGGTGACTGAGGAAGGAGAAAGAGGAGGAGGGTGATTAAGGGGAAAAGGAGAGGGAAGAGGAAAGGAATAAAGGAGGGAGAATAGGGAAGAAGGAGAGGGAGGGAGATGTCATAGGTAGTAAATCGAATGCTAAAACTTTAAGCAGAGAAAAGATGCAGAAGGAGAAAGATAAAGGAGACAGAGAAAAGGAGAAGGGGACACAGAAGTAAAACAGTAATAAAGAGAGGAGGAGGAAGGAAAAGAAACAAAATAAAAAAAAGAGGAAAAGAAGATGAAAAAATAAAGCAGTACACAGGTAAGAATTAAGGAAAAGAACGATAAGAAGAATTAAGGAAAAAGGGAGAACGATAAGAAGAAATAAGGAGAATCAAGAAGAGGAAGAGTGCCGGCCCCGGTTGCAAAACGGGTGACGTCACTGGGGTCTTGCGGCAGAGGCGGAGGCGGGGGCGGCGGCGTGCAACTTGCAAGCGGCAGCGCAACATATTTTCGGTGGTGCTTCTTCGATTTTCCTCTGTTCGCTTGTTTATTCATTGATTATTCTTTGGTTGGTCGCCATCGCTGTTTTAGGGTTTCTTTGTTGTCATTTTGTTTATTACCGATTTTGTTTTTGTTTTTCTGATGATAATGATGATGATAAAAATAATGATGACAGTTATTATTGTTGTTGTTGTTGTTATTGTCATTATTATTATTATTTATTATTGTTTATTATTATAATTGTTGTTGTTGTTGTAGTTGTTGTTATTGTTATTGTTATTGTTATTGTTATTACTATTTTCATTATGATCATCACTTTTATAATCGTGTTTGATTGAGTGGGACTTACTAGAGAATTGGGTGTTTGGAGTCGTCGGTGACTGTATATGTACGTGCACATATGTATGAGTATGTATATACGCGTGTATGTATGTATGTATATATGTATGTATGTATGTATGTATGTATGTAAGTATTTATGTATGAAGTATATGTATGTATTATGTATAAGTGTGTATGTATGTATGCGTGCATATGCATGTGCGTATTTATGGATTGATTTTCCTACAGTCACCCAATAACTGCGGCCAATCACACAAGAAAAGACAACGTGCATTGCGAACGCCGTTGCAGGTCCTCGAGACTTTACCGCCACCGTCCTGTTGCATAAATCGGCGTCTGCAATGTGACCATTCTCGCTCGGGAAGGAGGGAACGCTCGGGAGACACGCGGGGAGAGGTTATGCCAGTCACTAGCTCCTTTGTTTTTCGTGTTTGTTTTTTGGTTATGTTTTTGTTTTGAGTTTTATGTTCTTGTTTGTTTGTTTGTTTGTGATTTCGTGGGGGTATGGTTTTTTGTTTTTGTTTTATTATGTTTTTTTTTCTTTGTTTCTTTGTGATTTCGTGAGGTTTTTCTAGTGTGTGTGTTTCTTGCTTCATTATAACTTTCTTTGTGAGGTTGTTAGTAGGATTCTTTTTTTTTTTTTTTGGGGGGGGGGAGGGGAGAGGGTGACATTTATTTGAATGGCGAAAGAATTTGTTTTGGTGATAAAGATATCTGTAAAATAATCTGTTTTAGTATAGTGAGATTTTCTGCCATTGATTTATTCCACTTGCTTATTTCATTTTATTGTATTATTTTATTTATTCATTTTTCTCTCCCCCTTCTGTCTTGCGCGTGTTCGCTATCACCGCTTCTGACTCCGTTCCCCCAGTCGTCTCTTCTCACCGTTACTCCTTCGGTGGAATCAGTGCGGGTCGCTCACTGTTGGGTTCGTGGCAACCGTAGGGGAGTACGGTTGTCACTGCTACTCTTCACTGTCATTCACTGTTGTTGGGATCACTCTGTCGTTTCTTGTTCCAATCTCTTGTTGCGGTGCGTTGGACTTCGGAAAGGGAAATGGGAAATGTATTTCGTAATCTTGTGTGTGTATGTGCGTGTGTGTGTGTGTGTGTGCGTGTGTGTGTGTGTGTGTGTGTATGTGTGTGTGTGCGTGAGTGTGTGTGTGTGTGTGTGTGTGTGTGTGTGTGTGTGTGTGTGTGTGCGCGTGCGTGCGTGCATGCGTGTGTGTGTGTGTGTGTGTGTGTGTGTGTGTGTGTGTGTGTGTGTGC
Source organism: Penaeus chinensis (assembly GCF_019202785.1). Lineage (NCBI taxonomy): Eukaryota > Metazoa > Arthropoda > Malacostraca > Decapoda > Penaeidae > Penaeus > Penaeus chinensis. Next base: position 33,783,123 of record NC_061828.1, on the reverse strand, counting down.
TCACGCGTACTTCTGCCTGTCTGTCTGCGTGTCTGTCTATATGTGTGTGTCTTCTCTACTCTCTCCCCTGTCTCGCATCCTCCTATTCTATCCTTCTTTCAATTTCCACCTTTGTCTCTCACCTGCCTTTCCAGCCTTTCGTAATTCTTCATTTCCTTTCCTCCTTCCGCCAGTCTTGCCTGTTCTTCGTATCGCAAGCGACTGACGCACGATTCAGGAACGTCATTTTTTTGGCTCCCACGGTCTAACACTCGACGGCGTCCAGAATCCACGTGGTTGCCCTCTCCCCCCCCCCCCTTCCCTTCATCACTCTGTCTCTCCCTTCCAACTCTTCTCTTCCTCCTTCCCGTCCCTTCTCCTGGTTTCCTTCTATCCACCCTATCCCAGCTTTCTTAGCTAACCCTCTCCCATCCTCTTTTCTCCTCCCATCTTCCTTCCCTAACCGTCTCTCCCCCTCTCCCTCCTTCCAGTCTTCCTCTCCTATCCCTAACCATTTCTTCCTCTCCCTGCTCCTCCCTCTCACTCTCCCTTCCCCTCCACCTTCCCTTCCCTTCCCTTCCCTTCCCCTCCCTTCTCTTCCCTTTCCCCACCCCCCTTCCCCCTCCATCCTCCCCGCCATTCCCCAAGTGTCGTATTGCTATCCCCTTGCCGGTCGCTCACACGGGATCACCTGTCTTGATCAATTCCGTGTCCGCAGACAACTTGCCAGGTGTCACAGCTCGTAAATCGTCAACCGGGTGTTCTTGTCCCTTCTGGTTACACTGTTGTTTTTTATGTTTTTTGTCCGTGTGTTTGTTTGTTTGTCTGTTTGTTTCTGGGGGGTTTTGGTTGGTTGATTTTTTTTTTAGAGGGGGAGGGTGGGGGTGCTGATTGTTATCGTTATTATCGATACCGACATTGGTATGTTGGGGTTAGCGTAGCGGTAATAGCGATGGCGTCATTAGCGGTTTGGTTTGGCGGTAAGGCGAGCTCTAATAACGTTGTTTATTTTCCTTGCGCCATTATGAGCACATTGTGGCCGCTTTCTACCCTCCTTGGAAATCCGATGTTATATAAACATTACGTCGTATCCATTGGCAATAACGTCAACAAATGTGTAGTAACTATTTTGTGTTGACCTTCGCGGAACTTATATTTGTCCCGGTGAGTCATGTCTGCGACAGTCTACCGCGAATTTAACCCGAGTTCTTTGTGTGGTTAGAAGAAACGACATTGCAAGCCAGCGTTGTTTGCAAATTCGGCCGTTCCAAGGATTGTTTTGCAGTTGTTTTTTTAGCCACGCCGTCTAAAGTTTTCGTTCACATTCGTAACTGTTTTGAGAACTCTGTTACAGTGAGCCATACCAGGAAACGCTAGTGTCACGCAAGCTCTTATATTAGGCCTTCTACGGGTAAACAATAGGCCTTATTCATTCTTTACAAGCAATTAGGCCTCCGCCCCTATCTCCTGAAGATAAGAATCACTCGCCATAGTAGCGAAGAGTGGGGGCGTGGGGGCGAGAGCGGAGGGGCGGGTTTCAACGGTACTTTGAGGGCGGAGTGACGAGAGGAGAAAAGGCGCAGGTGAATATGTATTGATTGACTGGTGGAAGTTCGGGCAACGGGAAGGAAGTCTTGCATAGTGCTGAATGCAACGGAGGTGGGGGAGAGCGAGGGGATGTATGAAAAGTAAACGTTTGGCACGGAGAGTAAACGTTCGCTGTGAGGAGCAAAGGTCTGTTGTGAAGAGTAACCGTTTGGCATTGAGGGTAAACGTTTTGTTGTGAAGAGCAAATGTTTATTATGAAGAAGAAAACGGTCCGTGTCGCTGTTCAACCGTGGAAGGATTCAGTTTTCCCGATCTGTTTATCTTCCGTTTTTCTTTCTTTCTTTACCATACCACTTCCTTTATACATTTATCTGCTTCACATCCTCCTCCGTTCCTATGACAAGACCTACCATTACTGAAAACTGGTTGTCAAGTTGTATTCTGAACCTTGGCTCTGCTTACTTGCGTACCTGCTTGCCTGGCTACACCGGATCGCATGACAGGGCATTGCATGACACATTTGCCCAGCTCCCAAGGGTATAGCAAGGGGAGAGGCGGGGGGGGGGGATGTGAAATTGGATTTGGCCGATGATGAAAGGTTACCCGGATGATCACAAACCAAAAGCAAGGTCAGCGGTCATGGGGTAGTTTCGTGTGCGTTTGGGTCATGAAACTGCCTCCCTCCGTTTCGTTTTCCCCTCCCCATCTTTTTCTTTTTTTCCCTTTTGCTAATATGATTATTGTTTTGTTGTTGTGGTTACTCCTGTCTTGTTCGTTTATCCGTTTAGCTATTTGTCCATCGATCTGTGTATTTGTCCAGTAATGATTTTCAGTACGTCTGTCAGTTTGCTAATCTGAATATCTCCATTTATGTATTTATTTATTTGTATGTGTTATCTCTTTATACTGTGCATATATTTTAGATGTCTTATCATATATTTATATATTTTAATCAAGATTAGCATAGTGTTATATCAAAGAATGTCTTATCATATACAAGCATTATTCTTATCAGTAGTCATTTATAATTCCACAAAAAACAAATTTCAGTCAGTCACGATAAAGAATTAGAAGAGAAAACAAATAAAAATAAAAACCGGGAACTAAAAACTAGCCAGAACGAAGGAGGAACCGAAAGACACGCCAAGAAAAGGGAATGATCCTGGACCGACGGGTGGGGGGGTTGTGTGTGGGGTGTGTGGGGGGGGGAAGGATCTCCTCCCCGACACCAAGTCCCTTCCGACCGGTCGCCATAAACCAGGCAACGGCGCCCGCGGTGACGTGTTCTCGGAGGTGTGAGAGAATTCTCTTCGTCTTGTTATATCGGCAATTACGGGGGATGCGGGGCTGTGCGCGCGGACAAAGCAGTCTCGGGCGGGGTGTTTGCGTGCGGGGGGCGGAGGGGGGTTTGTGTGAGGGTGTGTATGTTGGGGAGAGGGGAAGAGCGTGCGTGTGCGTGTGTGTGTGTGTGTGTGTGTGTGTGTGTGTGTGTGTGTGTGTGTGTGTGTGTGTGTGTGTGTGTGTGTGTGTGTGTGTGTTGGAGATAACTCAGTATATTTGTGTGTGTGTGTGTGTGTGTGTTTGTGTTTTCATTTGTGTGTTGGGGTCTGTATGTGAGTGTGGGGGAACATATGTCTGTATTCGTGTTTATGTCTGTATTCGTGTATAAGTGCGTGCTAGTGTGAGTGAGAATGGGAGTCAGACACAGACGGACACACAGACACAGAGACAAAAAGAAAACAAAAGAGTGCGAGTTTGCAAGTGATTTTTTTCGCACGCGTTCGTACGTATATTTGGTGACAGTAAAGAGATTGTTAGACTAATTTATTTTTTTCTATCCCATTTTCTCTATTTACATCCTTTGCTATCTACGAAGTTAACTTAAGGCTCCAATGTTCTATGATTGGGAAGTTATTGGCAATAATGTGAGAGTCTCTGTGCGTGAGTTTATTATTTGCAAATTATTGGCGTATAGATTTCCCCGCCAATTGTCAGCGTCAGTCTTGTGACATATTGCGACGCGCGTTCGTACTTTGTTCTATATTTAATGTTTCTCTTTAATATAATTTACCTGTTTATAATTTTATTTTTCAATATTTTTCAAGATTTGTTTATCTACGCCAATTCTTAACCTTGTCTCTTTCTTTCCAGGTAAGACGAGATCCCTTCGCTAATCCTTCGGGATGGAGGTCCTACTTGAACTGGTCGCACCACCTGAGTGTAACCAGCTGCGGACAGAGATGCAGTCCAGCTGGTTGAACACGAGAAGGAGGGGGGAGGGGAAGTGGGGGCGGAGAAGGGGAAGAGGAGGGATGAGGTAACAGCGCTGTCTGGTAAGTCTGGTATTGGTTGTTTGGTATCGCATGTTTGTTGTTTGTTTGTGATGTTGCAGGATAAGAGGAGGAGGAGGAGAAGGAGAAGGAGAAGGAGGAAAAGGAGAAGAAGAAGAAGGAAAAGAAGAAGAAGGAAAAGAAGAAGAAGAAGAAGAAGAAGAGGAAGAAGAAGAAGAAGAAGAAGAAGAAGAAGAAGAAGAAGAGGAAGAAGAAGAAGAAGAAGAAGAAGAAGAAGAAGAAGAAGAAGAAGAAGAGGAAGAGGAAGAGGAAGAGGAAGAGGAAAAGGAAGAGGAAGAGGAAGAAGAAGAAGAAGAAGAAGAAGAAGAAGAAGAAGAAGAAGAAGAAGAAGAAGAAGAAGAAGAAGAAGAAGAAGAAGAAGAAGAAGAAGAAGAAGAAGAAGAAAGAGGGCATTAAGATAAAGAGAATGTAAAAGAGGAGTAGTGGGTGGAAGAAGAGGAGAAGGGACATCAGGAAGAAAGCAAAAATTAGAAGATAAATAATCAAAATAAAGAAAAAAAAAATAGAAAGCACCTAGAAATATAGTTGCACGGGAGAATAAACGCCATCGAAAGTGTTGCCGCTCGTCATGGCGTCACGAACACTTTCCCGCAGTTTTATAACCTCGTGGACCAGCAGCTGACTCGACGAACGCACCCGCACCCGCACCCGCACCCGCACCCGAGCCCGTATCCGAGCCTGTATCCGAGCCCGCATCGGAACCCATATACACCTCCAAGGCTTTATTCCACATTCCTGGTCCACTTTTCGAATCCACGGCCATGGCTGGATCCTTGATCCACATCCGAGGCTATGTCTGCATTCCTGATCCACTTCCCGCGTCCACGGTAATTCTTTGTACCCACATCTATTTCCGTATCTGCCCTTGATATCCACATATAGACCCCTATCCTTATATTTACCTCTGTATCTCCTTCACACATCGACCCTACCCACATCTATCTCCCAGAATGCAGCCCTCACATTGACCCCATCCACATTTAAGCCCCTCCCCCCACATCAACCTACCTACATTCAACCCACCCACAATCCGCCCACCCACATTCAACCCCACTCGCTATCCACCCATCCACCTTAACCACCCACCAATCCACTTACCTACAACCCACCCATCCCCATCCACCCCACCCATCCCCATCCACCCCACCCATCCACATCCACCCCACCCATCCCCATCCACCCCACCCATCCACATCCACCCCACCCATCCACATCCACCCCACCCATCCACATCCACCCCACCCATCCACATACATCCCACCCATCCACATCCATCCCACCCATCCACATCCACCCCATCCACCCCCTACATTCCACATTCCGCATCCACTCCTCCCGTAAGGGCGAGAGAGAGGGGGGTTACGCGCGCACGAAAACTATGAAGTGGAGTAGATGCGTGCAATAGAGCCTCGTGCATGCAATGCTGTGGGGGAGAGTGAAAGTTGCAAGGTGGACGTTGAGAGCGGCGGGGAGGGGGGGGGGATTAGGGGGGTTCCGTACTGTTTAATTATAATTTTCATTATCCTTGGTGATGATGATAGTCATAATGATAATGGTGATGGTGATGATGATAATAGTAATAATGTGATGGCAATGATGTAGTAGTGTTGTTGATAATGATACTGATAATAGAAATGGTAATGAGGATGAGGATGATAATGATAATGGAAATGAGGATAATGATAAGGATGAAAAAATGGATAATGACAATAATGATAAAGATGATAGTACTGATAATTATGATGATGATGATGATGATGATAACAGTGATAATAATAATAATATTAATAATAATGATTATAATAATGGTAATAATAATCATGATGTTGTTGTTGTTATTATTATTATTATTATTATTATTATTATTATTATCATTATTATTTTTGTTTTTGTTGTTTTTGTTATCATCATTATCTTTATCATTATTTTTTACATTATCATTGCCATTGTCAGTTATTATTGTTATTGCTATTGTCATTGTCAGTTATTATTGTTATTGTTATTGTCATTGTCAGTTATTATTGTTATTGTTATTGTCATTGTCAGTTATTATTGTTATTGTCATTATTATTATAATTAATATCATTATTGTTTTTGTTGTTATTATTATTATCATTATTATTATTATTATTATTATCATCATCATTATTATTGTTCCTCTTGTTAGTGTAATTATTATTACTTTTATTATCGTTGCTGATATTCTCGTTGTTAGAGTGCGTGTGATTGCATTTTCGCCTCTCTATGTTAGGCGTGTTCTCGTTCTCATATCAGTTACATTGAGTTTATTTATTCTCTCTTTATTATTATCGTCCGCACGCATTAAGACACCACAGAAGGATCCTCGGCCTTATTCTTGGGCAAGACCTCTCGAGAACCACTTATCTACCTCGCGCTCCATCATAGATCCTTCCCCCCTCTCCCTCCCTCACCCCTCATTCCCTCCCCACCTCACTCTCTCCCTCCCTCTCTCCCTCCCTCCCTCCCTCCCTCTCTCCCTCTCTCCCTCTCTCCCTCTCTCCCTCTCTCCCTCCCTCCCTCCCTCCCTCCCTCTCTCCCTCTCTCCCTCCTTCCCTCACCCCTCACCCCTCCCCCTCTCCCTCCCTCCCTCTCTCTCTCCCTCCTTAACCCCTCACTCTCTCCCTCCCTCACCCCTCCCTCCCTCCCTCTATTCCTCTCTCCCTCCCTCCCTCCCTTCCATCCTCCCCCATCGCCCTTTTCCTCCCCCTTCCCCCCAACCCCCCCTTCCTCCCCCCTTCCCCCCCTACTACATACCCACCCTGACCCACCTTCCCCACTTACACCCACCTTTGTGTAGAATCGGCGACCTTCTTTTGTAGGACGGCGTGAACAAGATGACCTTCACATTCTTGCATAAGAACCTACGATCAGCTCACGGGTTTTACGGGGATTTTATGGGCAGATATGTTGAGATAGATATACGCAGACATATTGATGGATTGAGAGATAGATAGACAGATTCACGCACATATACGTATGGGCACGAACACCAACCTTACATCCAGACAGATATACGGAGAGACGGACAGGCAGAGAGACAGACCTAGATACACGTTAATCTCTTTATCTCTTTATCTCGTGACATTCCGGTGATTTTTGTCTTGTTATGCTCTCATTCTTATCATTCTTTCTTTATCAGATAACAACCTGGATCAAAGGTACACAGTGCTAATTCCTTCGATTTTTCTGTGACTAAAAGTTAGCTACTTTTTTCGGTAATCCTTCGGCGAGCCTCCTTGTCTTTCGCTTTTTTTTTTTTTGATGTTGAGAGAGCGAGAAAGATTATCTCACCTGATCCCTCCTTGAGATGGCTCCCCTCACCTCTCATCTCGTTTACCCCCTCACCTCTTCTTCCCTTTCTTCGCCTTTGCTTGTTTTTTTATTGTCTTTTCTCGTCTTTTTTTTTCGCCTATCTTCTCCTCTTCTCGCACTTAGCCTCCCCTCGCTTCCCCGCTTCTTATCTCCTCTTGCCTCCCCTCCCCTCTCTTCCCATTCCTCTCCTCCCCTTCCCTCCCCTCCCCTCCCCTCCCCTCCCCTCCCCTCCCCTCCCCTTCCCTCCCTTCCCCTTCCCTCCCCTTCCCCTCCCTTCCCTTCCAATCCCCTTCTCCTCCCCTCCCTTCCCTCTTTATGCCTCCCCTTCCCTGCTCTCCCCTCCCCCTTCCCTCCCCTCTTCTTGCTTCCCCTCGCCCTGCCCCAAGGGATGCCGGCCGGTCAGAAGGACATGCCAAAGAGGGCCCTTAAAAACCGGACCCTTCCTTACTGGTCCTCCCCCCTCGCCCCTTATCCCTTGCCTCCTTACCCCCTCCCCCCTTAGCCCTTACCATCCTTAACCCCCCACCCCCAGTACCACCCACTCTCAGCAACCCCCTAAACCCACCTCGCGGCTGACCTGTGACCCGTGCATCAGTATTCTTTCGGAGGTGCAGTGAGGTGGAGCCGATTGTCTTTCGGCCGGGCGTGCGTGCGTGCGAGCGAGTGCTTTGGAACGGGAATAGGAATAAGGGCGAGGAGGTGGGAGAAAGAACGACGACGGGGGAGCGAAAGGGACGACCAAGGTGGTGGGGTCGAAGGATAGAAAGAAAGGAAAGCGGAGAGAGAAGGGAATGCTCTTAATCGCCGACGTGATTCGGGAACGCCGCGTCGAACGGGTCCTGCGCGGTATGGTGTTCGCCGGACAGGACGCGCGGCCCGGAGCGAAGGGGTTGGGCGCGGGTCGTCCTCTGGCTGGTCTGGGGATGCCCGGCGCCGTGTAAAAGGTGATGGAGGACGTACATGGCGTAGAAAGGCGAGGGATGGCGTAGGTGGCGTAGATGGGAGGTGGGTGACGTAGAAATGCAATGGATGATTTAGAAGGGAGGTAGAGGGCTTAGGAGAGCGATGGATGACGAAGGGGATGAAGATGGAAGATGGAGGAAGTAGATGACGTAGACGGGTGGTGGATGACGTAGAAGGGAGGTAGGTGTAGATGGTTTATATGTCATAAATCGCAGGGCTGTTCTTCATGCTCGCCGTTGCTGTCGACGATGGGATGGGAGCTGTGCAATCCAATCGTGTTGAGGGCAAATCGCAATATTATTTTT
>NC_061828.1:33767144-33772144 GCF_019202785.1 Penaeus chinensis | reverse complement strand
ATGTGGTCATGACCTGGCGAGGCCCCGAGCTATGAAGGGTGTCCCTGTTCCCTTCGGAGCGGCGGAGCCTCTAGGCTTACCCGTCTTGTGTTCCCCTCGTCTCTTTCTCTCTCCCCTTGCCTCCTCACCTCTCTCCCCTTGCCCCCTCATATCTCTCCCCTTGCCCCCTCATCTCTCTCCCCTTGCCCCCTCATCTCTCTCCCCTTGCCCCCTCATCTCTCTCCCCTTGCCCCCTCATCTCTCTCCCCTTGCCCCCTCACCTCTCTTCCCTTGCCCCCTCACCTATCTCCCCTTAACCCCTCACCTATCTCCCCTTAACCCCTCACCTATCTCCCCTTAACCCCTCACCTATCTCCCCTTAACCCCTCACCTATCTCCCCTTAACCCCTCACCTATCTCCCCTTAACCCCTCACCTATCTCCCCTTCCCCCCTCACCTATCTCCCCTTAACCCCTCACCTATCTCCCCTTAACCCCTCACCTATCTCCCCTTAACCCCTCACCTATCTCCCCTTGCCCCCTCATCTCTCTCCCCTTTCCCCCTCACCTATCTCCCACTCCCATTTCTTCCCTCAGTCCATAATCCTCCATTTGCGTCTTTCTCTAATTATTATCCTCCATCCACTTCTTATTTTCCCTCTCTTATCCTCCCACGCCATCTCTCCTCCCCCAGTCCTTGTCGCATTATCCACAAGTTGCCCCAAGAACTTCCTCAACATAAATGCCAAGAAATTCACCCACGTGTAAGGGGAAGGCCGCCGCTCAGTCCCTCGTCGGAGAAAGTGTTCTTCGGCGCAACGTTCAGGGGGCAGAAGAACGAAGCCACACTTGGAATTGCTGTCGTAAAGTGGGATGAGGTTTTTTATCCATTTGGTATAAAGTGTCGTGGAGATTGGCGTTGTATGTCACATATGCTAGGGTTGGGTGGGACGCGTATACTACAATACGGGATAAATGACACAGCATAGTATATCGCAGTACCAAAAATAGGCATAGCAAGATTTAACACTATGTATGACACTATATATACACACACCGATACGCAACAGATGGCTAACACCATAGAGTGCAACACGTTTTTGAAGAGAGAATTCTTGCTTCACGTGTCATAACGCACTGCCTCCCTCCGAATGTAACTCCACACTTTTTAGGAGGAGGGGGGAGGGGGGAAGTGACGATGTTACAAGAGGGGAATGTCACTTGCAGGTGGAGGTGGTGAGGGAAGTGTCACAGGACCGCAGGCGCCCATTGCGGCCTGGGGCGACGGACATAGGTGGCCGGTACAAGGTTCTCGAGTTTCGTAAACCAACGGAGTCTTTATTTCGCTCTCTCTATCTTCTTGTGTTTAGTCGTTCTTCGTTTTTATTATTATTATTTATGGTTTCTTTGTTTGTTCTTCTTTATTTAAGTTTCTTTTTTTTTATTTTGATTTTTATCTCCAGAATAACCGACCGATAGGTTTTTTACATCGTATATATTTGGACAGATTTATCTTGCCGTTGGAGATAAAGTGATTATCAGTGAATGTGGAGTAGCTGACAGTCGATACATGCCAATTGATTATAAGATAAGATGCAACATTATTATTATCATGGAGTAAAGAGAAGATTTCATCACACCGGTAATTAAGTATTTCGAGAAGGAATTTCACTCATCGGTTTCCAAGCATCTGCTTACGCATTCACGCAATGGCGGGTCGTGCGGTCTGATCTGTGGGCGCCGGGCAGAACCCATCTCCATAAGGTAATGGGGCGGAACATGGTGTGGGGTTGGCTGTGGGAAGAGGGGGGGAGGTGGGGGAGGTGGGGGTGGAGTGCATGTGGGTAGAGGGAGGGAGGGAGGGAAGGTGGATGTGGGTGATGTGGTTTTAGGTGATGCAAGTTTGCGTCTTTGATGTGACTGTGACGACACTATTGGGTCTTTTTGTCTTCTTTTTCTTATATAAGCATCGACAGGGACTCGTGCCTATTGTTTACTTGGTTACCTTTCGAACGAAAGAACACATAAGCGCCCCATTAGCATAATGCGCGTTAGTTAACTCTTAAGCAATACTGTGCGGTCAAATTAGCATACAAAGGATTACTGTATGGTTAAAATTTAAACTGATACGTGGTATTTGCTTTTGTTGTTATTTTCATCACCCTCACGATGCCACTAGCTACGTGTAAAAGACGCCAAACCCAAGAATCATTTTCGAAACAGCGTCGTGAAACAATGCCAGCAGAGCAGTGCTCGTGAAAGTGTTTTCGGCGGGCAAGCACCCAGATTACGCCGGAGATTCTCAGCGAACAAGAAACCACCAGGAATCACCGAATTTACGAAACCCTCTTTACCGTGGCACTGTTGCGAGGGGACGTTGCCACATTGCACAACAACAACAATGGCCCGCCTTGCCTCGCCCCGCACGTGTTGGCCGCGGGAGAAAAGGTGAAGGACGCTTTCCAAAGGCTCTCAGAGACGAGGGAGTCTTCCTAGCGGGGAATAAAGAGAAAGGGGTGATTGGGGAGGAGGAGGCTTATGGAAGGGGAGGATAGGAAGAGCGGGAAAAGGGGGGAAAGGAGAAGGGGGAGATGTACGGCATATATGCCCGACGCATTCGAAAGGCTTTCAGAGACGAGGGAGTCTTCCTTGTGGGTCGTACCGCCGTCGCCGGGGATTCTTGGCGCCGATTCTAGATTCTAGAGTATAACGCATTATGAAGGGTGGGGGTAGATGAGAGAGGGAGAAAAGGGTATATGGGAAGGAAGAAAGAGTGGGGATGAAAGGAAGGGAAAAAGAGAGAGAGAGAAAAGGATATAAGGGAAGAAAGATAGGGAATGAAACGATTGAGTTGGAAAATAGAGTCAGAGAAAAGAATTATCAATATCGTGTACACATACACACACACACAGACACAGATGTCAGAGCAGGAATGCACATACAGATATACGCACACAGACGTATATGCCAGAACAGGAAAACGGACGCACGTTCACGCACACGTTTTGCAAATTGAAAGTGCATAGATTGCATCAAAGGCGATAATTTTACTTTTGAAATTAAGAAAATGCGGTTAACCTCTTCCGCTCCAACTCATTTCACACTGCGGCAAAGTAGGGCAGTAATAAGAAAAAAAGAGAAAGGAAAAAAATATGAAATGAAAATGCACTTCAGTTTTTTTTTTCTCAGTAGTAGGGAAGCAATCGTAAAAAAAAAGAAAAAATAGATTAAAAGAAAAAGGAAGGGGGGGAAAATGGAAATGCACTTCACTCTATATATTTTTCAGTCATTTCCTCTTCCACGATTAGAAACAAGACAGACGTAAAGTTAAGTCGGAAATCGAAGGTCGCTCAACCTCGTGACCCAGATCGCTTCTTGACATTTTTTTTTTTTTTTTTATAATAGTTTTAATTTCTCCCCCTCCCCTCCCCTCCCCTCCCCTCTCCACTTCTTTATTTTACTTCGTCGTTATCATTTTCTTTTTATGGATTTGGAACGTGATCTTTCTTTCTGTCTTTCTTTCTCTCTTTTTCTCTTTCTCTCTTTTTTCTCTTTCTCTCTTTCTTTCTTTCTTTCTTTCTTTCTTCTTTCTTTCTTTCTCTCTTTTTGTCTTTCTCTATCTTTCTTTCTTTCTTTCTTTCTTTCTTTCATACCTTCTTTATTTCTCTTTCTTTTTTTCTGGGTGGGTTATATTCATCGTTGCTGTGTGTGTTGGTTTGTTCTAACCCCCTGGCTTGGCTTGCTTCCCACGGTCGTCATAATGATGATGGGGGGGGGGGGGGGGGGGGAAAAGGGGGGAGGGAGGGGGAGGGGGAGGGGGAGGGGAGGGGAGGAAGGAGAGGGAGAGGGAAGGGGAGGGGGAGGGAAAAGGAGGGAAGAGAGAGGGAAAAGAAAGGAGAGGGAAGGGGAGAAGGAAGAGGAGGGAGGAAAGGAAAAAGAAAAGGAGGAAAAGGGGAGAAGGGAAGAAAAAGAAAAAAAAAAGAAAGGAAAAGAGAAGAAAGAAAGAAAAAAAAAGGAGAGAAAAAAAAGAAAGAGAAGGAGGGAAGAGGGGAAAGGGGAGAGAGGAGAGAGGAGAAGGAAAAAGGGAGGGAGAAGAAAAAGGGAGGGGGGAAGAGGAAGAGAGAAAGAGAGGGAAAAAAGAGGGGAGGGGGGAAAGAGGAAGGGGGGAGGGGGGAAAAAAGGGGAAGGGAGGGAAGGGAAAGGGAAGGAGAAAGGGAAAAGAGAAAGGAGGGGGGAAAAGAAAAGGGAGAGGAGGGGAAGGAAGGGGGAGAGAGGGGGGAAAAAGGGAGAGGAGGAGGGAAAAAAGGGGGGAGAAAAAAGGGAAAAGGAGGGGAGAGAGAGGAGAGGGGGGAAGAGAGGGGGGGAGAGAGGGGGAGGGGGGGAGGGGAAGGAGAGAGAGACGGGAAAGAGGGAGAAAAAAGGGGAGGGGGGGGGGGGAAAAAAGAGAGGGGGAAAGAAAAAAAAAAGAAAAGGAAAAAAAGGGGGGTTGGGCCGATTCACCCCCGGGGCAAACGTTTCGCCGCCCGCACACACGCCCGTGCTGGGGGTCACGTGACTCGGCCCAAACCCCCCGCAAAACAAAACCAAGGGGCAAACGCCAAAACCAAGAAAAGGGACGGGGGGTTATGTTTAAAAGGGAAAGGGGGAAAAAGGGGGAAGAGGAAGGGGAAAAAACGGGGGCGGGGGGAAAAAGTGGGGGGAAATGAGAAGGCGAGGAATGGGAGATAGACGGGAGATAGAAGGGAGTGAGAGATCAGGAATGGGGAATAAGTTGAAAGGGGAAAAATAGGTGGGGTAAAAGAGACAATTGGGGACGGAAAAGGAGGAGGGCTGTGAAAGGGGAGAAAACGGAGGAGCAGGAAAAGGGAAGAGAAAAAAAGGGGGGGGGGGGGGGATTTTCCTTTTTAAAGTGGGGCGGGTCGAAACAAGGAGAGGGGTTTTACAGCGTGGTCGTGAAATGTGGGATGGGGGGGGGGGGTGGACGACCTTTAGCGAAAGATGAAAAAAAATGTAAGGTTTTAG
>NC_061828.1:33722144-33762144 GCF_019202785.1 Penaeus chinensis | reverse complement strand
AAGAAATATTAACATTAAAATAAACCTTAACTGTACAGACATCAGCAATCCTCATTTATGTATGTGAGGATCTACCTTGTTATGCTTTACACAGTGACCGTTGTAACTGTAACATTAAATAACCTAAACTATAAGACAGGCGCGCATACATACATACATTCATACATACATACATACATACATACATAAATACATATATACATGCTTACATACATTTGTAAATACATACATGCATAAATACATATATACATACACATATACATGCATACATACATACATACCTATGTACTTACATGCATACATACATGCATACTCACATAAATACATACATCGTAAGTGTGTGTGTGTTTAACTGTTTGCCTGTCTGTGCGGTCTACATTGACATTATCCTCATCCGATTACAGAAATACTGTAATCAGTCATGTGTATTAAATGTTATCTCGTTGATAGCGCCCACCCACACGAGTGGAAGCGCGTGAAGGCGAGTAAGAAATTAACATTAAAGTGATAAAGCAGACGAACCGATTAGGACCATTTAGTTTACAAGTTAGTAAGGAAATCGTGCGAGCGAGCGTTGGGCATTTCAAATCTGACGTCATGTCTTTCGAAGCTGGTTTAGCAATGTATGGTGGGCGCTGGGGTTGCTTGATTATCTAATCGGCGAAGGCTTTAAATAGTGGTGTTTAGGCTAATTACAAGTTACAAGTCATTTAATTATGGCTCCCGATTAAGTAACGTAACTGTCATTTTCATTGTATTGACTCCCCGAGGGACGTAGAGTAGATAACAAGTGAGGAAGGAACGCTAAAGAGAGAGCGGGTAAAAGCACATTTCTAACAGATTATTATAAAAGAAAAAAAGGCCGAAATCCGTGAGCAAAACCGTTACTCCGCGCTCAGGATTCAAACGTGACCATGACGATTCATTCCTTTTTTTTTTCCAGCCCTTCCAGACAGACCCGCGCCAATCTGATGATTATCTTTTATTACCCACGCCCACTTTCTAATCTCCGGCTTGTCACAGGTGCTAAGGGCGTCGGAAGTGATTGTCGGAAATGGCGAGATTGAATGCATTTGAGTCTCGTCCTCGATTCGGCTCTGCTGCGTGACATGCAAGAGCCTCTCGTTGCATTATTCTCTTCTTTTCTTTGGTCGAATCTAGCTTTTTTTCAGGATATCGATACTATTTTCCCCCCCATAAGTTTCTCTAGATATTCGGAAATACAATCAACGTTTTCTTTTCATTGAAGACATTGATTCTATTTTTTTTCTTCTTCTTCATACGTCCCAATAGATATTCGGAAATGCAATCCTTACCGGACGTTTTGTGCAAGAATGATATGTAGATGACAGAGCAAGCGGGAGAGAACGCCAAGGTTAACCACCTCTGCGCTGTCACCACACCCGCGCCACATGGTTGAGTGTGATGATGATGGTGATAGTGATGATGTGACAGCTTGTGGATAATTCTATTCCGAGTAATTCCCCCCCCCCCCCTCTTTCTTGCTTTATTATCCTGTTAGTTATATGGCGAAGTTAATGCTTGCCTTCCACGACTGGTATTTTATATGGGTGGCCCTGAGGAGGGGGTCGAGGGGAGGAAGTGGAGGAAGATAGTGAAGGAAGAGGGGGAGGGGGGAGAAGAAGAAGAGGAAGAAGAGGGAAGATCGAAGAGGAAATGATGGAGAGTTAGGAGGGAGGTGGTGAAGAACGGTGCACGAAGCACTTTTTTGTGGGAAGGGGTCAAAGATGCACATGAAGGTGATGACGAACTGAATGTATTATATCTGTATGGCATTGTTGTGTTGTAAATAATCATCATCACTAATCTGTTACCTATCCCATCTGTCACCCAGTCACCAATCATCTCCCTATCACCTCGTCTCGATAAGAAAAGAAATAAAGAAATGATAACTGGGACTAGGCCAGAACATGTTTCCGGTGAAGGGCGTGGATCCCCCACTCTCTCTCTCTCTCTCTCTCTCTCTCTCTCTCTCTCTCTCTCTCTCTCTCTCTCTCTCTCTCTCTCTCTCCCTCTCTCTCCCTCTCTCTCCCTCTCTCTCCCTCCCTCTCTCTCTCTCTCTCTCCTCTCTCTCTCTCTCTCTCTCTCTCTCTCTCTCTCTCTCTCTCTCTCTCCTCTCTCTCCCTCTCTCTCTCTCCCTCCCTCCCTCCCTCCCTCCCTCCCTCCCTCCCTCCCTTCCCTCCCCTCCCCCCCCCTCCCTCCCTCCCTCCCTCCCTCCCTACCCCCTACCCCCCATCTCTCTCTCTCTCTCTCTCTCTCTCTCTCTCTCTCTCTCTCTCTCTCTCTCTCTCTCCCTCCCTCCCTCCCTCCCTCCCTCCCTCCCTCCCTCCCTCCCTCCCTCTCTCCCTCCCTCCCTCCCTCCCTCCCTACCTCCCTACCTCCCTACCCCCCCCCTCTCTCTCTCTCTCTCTCTCTCTCTCTCTCTCTCTCTCTCTCTCTCTCTCTCTCTCTCTCTCTCTCTCTCTCTCTCTCTCTCTCTCTCTCTCTCTCTCTCTCCCCCCCTCTCTCTCTCTCTCTCTCTACCCCCCGCCTTACCTGTCGTAGGTGCGGCTCGGGCGGGGGGTGGCCCTTATATGGCCAGTCGTGTGGCGTTTATACCTTGTAACGAAGGGTAATGAAGACCGTTTTGCCGGACGTGGTGGAGGTTACGGCGTGGTTTGAGCATGGCGATGACGATGGTGGTGAATGAGGCTTAGTCATTTTTTTTTTTTTTTTTTTCTTCTATGCTCCGTCGTTCTTGTAGGTGGAATGGAGAGGGAATACGGGTTTCTTTATCTGGAGTGTATATCAAGGTTCCGGATTCCTTCGGGGTGATGACCGGGATAAGCGCGGCGGCGGCGATGCTCGTAGCTGCAGTAACGGTAGCGCAATGAAGGCGATTGGAAGTGTGGGGCGAACATAACGTGGCCTAGTTGTTAAGCTCGTCGCGGGGGTGATAATGGCCGTAATTACCATTAATATAGCAAGCCGTCTTTTGTTCTTCCTGCGTTGAAGCGATACAGCAATCCAACGTTATTTGTGTTATTGTGCGGGTAACGGGAACGCTGGTATTGCTGACCTAACCTGACGTGGTGTTCGAAATAGGGTATTTTGAGGAGAACATTGAAGAGTAAATGCGTAGATTTCAACGCATAGGTGATGGCGATCCTTTTTCCAAATAATTTAGACCTCCCAGGGATTTGCTAAGACTGTCTCAGAAGAAAGGGGGAAAAGTAGTCTGTAGTCTGCGTGAAATTTTCTGATCTGAAGGTCGTGCAGGCCAGGTAGATATCCCTTCGCCGCCGTGGGTTAGTATGGTTCTGGGAAAATCCAGCGGAATGGATCAGAATTTTATCTGCGGAATGTTCTTATGCTTGTTATTATCCCTTTTTTTCCCCTCTCTCGTCCTACTGTCTCGGTTAGATTTTATTTTTTTGCCGAGAATTCAGCGGTGCAGTTTTATGGCGTGTCGATCGTCAGGAGAAGGGGGGGGGGGGAGGATTCTCATCTTCTCCCTCTAGCGCTATTCACAGGCATAATCTCTCTCTCTCTCTCTCTCTCTCTCTCTCTCTCTCTCTCTCTCTCTCTCTCTCTCTCTCTCTCTCTCTCTCTCTCTCTCTCTCTCTCTCTCTCTCTCTCTCATCTCTCATCTCTCATCTCTCCCTTTCTCCTTCTCCATCCTTCCCTCAATTTCTGACTTTCCTCTCTCCTCCTTTTATTCCTTCCTCGGCATCCTCTAATACAATTCCATCAGCTTGGGCATTTCACCGTGGCAGCAGGCAGGTGGTGGCGCGCGGGCATCTTTGCGCGTTGTGCCCCGGCCAGTGGCCCCAGTAGACAAGCGACGCGCGAGACGTGCCCGGACCTGCGCTTCTCTAGTTGTTTTTGTTGACACCAGGTGGCAGTGGCAGCGGGTTTGTCTCAGGCGGCGGCGTGGCTGCGCGGCTACTCACTCATTCACCTATATATGCCATTGAGGAGTGGATATTTCTCTTTTTCGCTCTCTCTCTGTTCCTTTTGGTATTTCGGGGGATAAGTGATATGGTCCGGCGATGATGTAAATATGTTTTTTCTCTCTTCCATGAGGTTCAGAGTTGATGATAATTGGGAGTAGAAAGGTTTCATGTCAGGATATTAATTTTTGCGCATTTTTTTTTTTTTTTTTTACCTTGATTTGCCGGCGGTTCGCTAATCGGGCGGCGGCTTCCAATCATCGTAAAGCGCTCAAGACGGATTGGAATTTTTGTTTTGTCTGGCCCCCGCAGGTACCTAGCCAGCAATTGCCTTGTTGACCTTGTACTCTTGCGATAAACTATGACCCACGTACTTGTGGAATGCCGGGATATGCAACGTCATATTAACTTTTTTATTAATATTATTCCATTTCCCTCTCGTTCCATTTCCCTTGCCGCGATTACCTTGTCTTGGCGATTGTAACCTCCTGCCTCGCCTCCGACTGCTCGGGATAATCACGGTTGCGCTCGCACCTGTACCCTGGAAGACGTCTACGAGGAATCTCTACCGATATCCCCTCCCCTTCCCCCCCCCCTCCCTTCTCTCTCTCTCCTCCTACCCCTTCCCCTTCTCCCTCTCCGTTCCCACCCTCGTCTTCCCTCGCTTCTCCCTCCCTTCGCGGGCGTGTTCAACCTGTCTCCCACAACCTTCCCTACCTACATCTCCTCCGGGCGCGGTATGGCGTGGACGCTCGCCGCCGCCGCTGCCGCCGCCGTTGCCTGCGGTCCTTGCATAAGCTCCCCTCCTCGCCGTCGTGGAAGTCGCAGCGAAGTCGCGGCGGCCGAGTCGTGGAGAGGCCGCGTGGTTTCGGTCCGGAATTTAGGGGGTTGTGCTGAGCTGCGGATCATTGGTATTGTTACCATGATCAGTATTATTATCATTATTAATATCATTATTATTATTATCACCATCATGTTTAATATCTCCTATCGTAGCTCACGCCTGGTTCCTAGCCGTGGCGGTCGAGGCTGGCCGGTTTACGGAAGGTCAGGTGCATCACCTCTGCCTGACCTCCGCCTCATGGGCTGAGGCTCGCTTCGCTGATGCCTCGCAGTGACCGACGCAACACGGCTTCTTGATTCTCATTTCGTTCTCTTCTTTGTGGAATGACCCCCCCCCCCCCCGTCGTAGTCCTTACCTCCCCTCCCCTGTCCCGTGATGGGCGAGGTCACCGAGGGTCAAGGTACGGAGGCGCTGTTTACCGACCCCGATATAAAGCATCCCGTTTATGTTTGCCTTTGGAGGGTCGTCGCCAATCCCTCGCCTCTCGAGTAACGCGAGTCGACCGGGCGTTATTTAGAGAGGGGGCGTGAGCGTGTGTGCAGGCCCCCGCCAGTGACACGGGACAGAGCTGGTATCGGGGATGGAGCGAGACGCGAACTAGGGAGAAGGGGAGAGGGGAGGGCAGGGGGAACGGGGGTGGTGGATGGGGAGAGGGGTCAGAGGGGAGGGAGGGAGGGAGGGTGACTGGGTAGGGAGAAGCTAAGAGAGGAGGAGAGGGGTCGGAGGGTAGGGAGGGAGGGAGGGAGGGAGGGACTCGACGCAAACCAGAGCACAACCGGCCCACCGCTGTCTCCTCGGGTTCCCGCGCTCTGACTCACCGTTCGGACTCACCTTACCTTAACCAGCCGGAGTGTTCAGCGCGCGACTCGGCCGGATTTCGTGGCCATTGTGTTTTTTTTACTTTCTCTAATTATTATGTTATCCTGTTTTAGATTTTCTATTAAAGACCGTACTAGACGTTGAAATTGAAGAAAAAAAAAAATACATATAGATTGCAGAGAGTTTTAATTGCGTTTGTCGATTACGCGTCGAGTCCCTCCTTCCTTCCCTTCTCCCTCTCTTCCATACATGCCCATCACCTTCTCCCTCTCCCCTCCTCTTCCACCTGCCATCTCCCTCCCTCCTTGCATGCGTATCCAGCAGCCTCTTCCTCTCCTCCCATGCACGTCCAGCACCCCCTTCCTCCCACTCTCTTCCTCTCCCCTTTCCTCCCTCCAACTCTTCTCCCCTCCACTTCCCTCCCATCAGCCACTTCCCCCTCTTTTCCCCTCCCCTCTCGGCCCTTACACTCCTATTCCTTTCCCTCCCATCCCGTCCCCTCCCTCTCCCTCTCCCTCTCCCTCCCCTCCCCTCCCTTTCCCTCTCCTTCCCTCTCTCTCTTCCCCTCCCCTCCCTCCCTCCCTCCCTCCCTCCCTCCCTCCCTCCCTCTCCCCCTCCCTCCCTCTCCCTCCCCTCTCTTTCCCTCTCTCCCTCCCTCCCTCCCTCCCTCCCTCCCTCCCTACCGTTCTCACACGGCCTCGCTCCCTGTCTGCGGATACCCACCATAGGGCACGCCGAAATATTTAGCTTATCTCGGCAACAGCGGTTAGGTTATCGGGCTTGGGGTCAAGGTGGCGTAGGGGACGGGGGAGGGGGGTAGAAAGAGGGAGGGAGGATGGGAGGGAAGGAGGAAGAGAGAGAGGAAAAGAGAGAGGAAGAGAGAAAGGAAGAGAGAGAGGAAGAGAGAGTGGAAGAGAGAATGGAAGAGAGAGAGAGAGAGAGAGAGAGAGAAAGAGAAAGAGAAAGAGATAAAGAGAGAGAGAGGGCCTGGTAATTCCACTTGGTTGAAAGGAACCCCTGTCTTTCCTGGAGGCTGGAGAAGGCTTGGGTGGGTGAGGGGGGGTGAGTGTTTCGGAAATTCTTGTCTCGTGTTCTGGGCCTCATTCAGTAGATCGGGCATGGGCGGAAAATTCATGTTTATTTTACTATTATTATTAGTTATTATGATTGTTATTGTTATCATTGTTTTGTTATTATTTCCATTATTATTATTATTATTAACATTATTGTTATTATTATTGCTATTGTTGTTATAATTTTAGTAGTAGTAGTATCGTTGATAATTATATCTTTAATGGTAATTGTTATTACGATAATAACTATATATATTATATATATTTACTGCCAATCTGATTGTAACATGATACAAATAACCATCATTATCGACGACATTATACTGATATCATTGCTATTATCATAACGTTGATATGAACAAATGCTGTTAGTACAAATGCTGGAAGACACACACACACACACACACACACACACACACACACACACACACACACACACACACACACACACACACACGAGGGGGGGGGGGGAGAGAGAGAGAGAGAGAGAGAGAGAGAGAGAGAGAGAGAGAGAGAGAGAGAGAGAGAGAGAGAGAGAGAGAGAGAGAGAGAGAGAGAGAGAGAGAGAATGAGAGAGAATGAGAGAGAACTGGTGGGGGTCTTTCCATGCGATATCTGTCAACATGGCGGTAGAATCACCAGCGGGGCGGCGGTGCAGAAGCTTAATCACATTATTAAATTGTCCTTTCAGTCTCTTAAAACGACATCTGAATAATTATGATTCGCATTAACGTGGAGATTCGAGCGCTTTTATCATCACTGATGGAGGCGGTTTTTTTCATCGCGAGTTTTCTCCTCCATTAGCGCTGTCTGAGATTTTTTCTTATCTATTTCTCTACATTTTTTGTGGGCGGTTTTCGTTAAATGAGGCTGGGTCGGGGGAATCGATTGGAAAGTGATATCAATTAAGTGCGATTTTTTTTTATTCAGTGTCGTTAAAAGATTTTTGTCAAAGTTGTGATAGGAAGAAAAAGAACAAGAAGCGAAAAGAATGTTTTCGTGAGGGTGGTGTCATCAGCCTTGAAGGAATAGACTGTTAAAAGCTCTTGTTATTCTTACCTGTGTCTTGCGAAGCGAAGGGAGTGAGGTAATATAGGCTGCTCGAGGACGTTTTATATTATTGGATTTTTTTTTATGCACTATGAGTATTTTTTCCTTTTTCAAAAACATTGTCGAGGTTTTCCTGTAACCCATCTTATTTCTTCTTATTATTAATATTACTACAACTACTACTACCACTATTACTATTACTATTAGTATTAGTTTTAGTTTTACTACTACTATCA
The DNA here is from genome assembly GCF_019202785.1 of Penaeus chinensis. Classification (NCBI taxonomy): domain Eukaryota; kingdom Metazoa; phylum Arthropoda; class Malacostraca; order Decapoda; family Penaeidae; genus Penaeus; species Penaeus chinensis. The sequence goes on along the minus strand of NC_061828.1, from coordinate 33,754,169 downwards.
CTATTGTTATTACTATCATCATCATCACCATCACTACTACTACTACTTCTAGTGCTATTATTATTATTATTGCTGTTGTTATTATCATCATTATTACCATTATTACCATTTTTTTCAACCATTATTATTATGATTATCGTTTTCTGGGGGAGAGAGAGGACCGGAAATGACTCACGGATGTCTGTGGCGGATTTTCCAATTACGGATTTCGATCTCAGCGACAGGACGTCCGGTTGGCTGCAAAAAGACCAGAGTGGGCATCGATGGCTTCTAAATATGCTTTTTTTTCTTATCTAGGAGGCCCATTTTTATTCTTATTTTTTGCATTATTTGTTTGTTTACGTTTTTTTTTATGTATGGAATCTTGCTTTTGTCTTTTCATTATTTTTTTTTTGTTCGATATGTGAGGACGGGTGGATTCTTACGTCTGTTTATTTATTTATTTATTTATTTATTTATTTATCTATTTATTTATTTATTTGTTTATTAATTTATTAGTATTGTCGGTGTCGGTATCCGGAAGTGATCAAGATAATCCATAGCCTCGCAATTATTCCTCTCGCAAAGTATCTAACAATCTCACACTCCATCCACGCAGAACTCGCATACATTACGCTTCACGATAAATGCCCGCCGGCGATAGTGCAATGCCATAGTGATTCGAGCGTTTACGAAAGACACAAACATACCCCCCCTCCCCCCCTCCCTCCCCTCCCCTCCCTCCCCCCTCCTCCATAACGTACCTGGTTGAAAGTCCTTATGGCGGGGAAGAGTGAGGTGAAGCTGGTCTCGTTCTACGCGACGCTCGGTACGTATATTTCTCTTTTTTTTTGTTGTTGTGGTTGTCGTTGTCTCGTTTGCATTTGTTGTGATTGTTTTTTGTATTATTTTATGATCGTTGGGTTATTTGTTGTCGTTGTCTCGTTTCCATTTGTTGTGATTGTTTTTTATTATTTTATGATTGTTGGGTTATTTGTTGTTGTTGTTGTTGTTGCTGTTGTTTTTTGACGGTGTTATTGTTATTGTTGTTGTTGCTGTTGTTTTTTGACGGTGTTATTGTTATTGTTGTTTTTCTTGTTTTTTTCTTCATTTTTATTATTGATGTTATTATTATTATTATTATTATTATTATTATTATTATTATTATTATTATTGGTATTGGTATTGTTATTATTACAATATTGCTAATTACTATTAATGATGCGTTTATTATTATTATGCATATTATTATTTTTAATGTTATTTTTAATTTGTTGATTTTATTGTAATTATTATTATCATCATAATTCGTTTTTGCGTGTGCTTGGATGTTCCTAATCGCGCGCGCGGCGTGTGTGCGTGTGAGTGTGAGTGTGAATGTGAGTGTGTGTGAGTGTGTGAGTGTGCGTGTGAGTGTGAGTGTGAGTGTGTATGTGTATGTGTATGTGTATGTGTATGTGTATGTGTGTGAGTGTTGTGTTCGTGAGTGTGAGTCTGTGAGTGTGAGTGTGAGTGTGAGTGTGAGTGTGCGTGTGAGTGTGAGTGTGAGTGTGAGTGTGTGTTACACATCCCATCCTCACTTTCACTGGAGTACGACCTCCTTCCCGCGCGTGTCTGCCCCGAAGCGGCAACGGAATCCTCATTTCGACTTCGATGAAACGCGCTTTAAACTTTGTCTCTTTGAAATGCAAATATATATTTTTTTCTAATAGTACACAATGTGCCGTGGAAATTATTAAGTAACTGGTATTAAGTCAATCAGTTTTATTAAAAGACCCACAGGAAACGTTTTTTTCCCCTCCGCCCGCCTTTTGATAAAATAATACACAAGTTGGGAATAAAGAAAAAATCCCGGACCGTTGCTTGTCTCGCAGGCACTAACGGACAGCGAATGAGCGTGGGCAAGTGTGCGGTGGACGGCTGTATAAATGAATAGATAATTGTTCACCGTTCATGACTCGCAGCACACATGCCCGCTAGACACCTGTTCACTCGAGAATTAGTACGGCACGCACGACTTCCATTCATATTATCAGTGACTTCTGGTCAATCACACACACCCTGGCAGTTAATTGACTCTTCACAGGCCCAGCTTATAAGACCTGTAAAAGAAGATGCGGTGAATTTTGACGTTGCTCTAATGATATCTTTTCTGGCGAAGCTCCAGAGAGACAGTTCATCGCCCGAAATTTTACCTTTTCTTGAGAAATGTTCGCAAAGCTTGGCGCGCTCCGTTACAAAGCGTGTGAATTTGCGTCGACACTGTCAAATCACTGATTATTCATGTCGAGATATGTGTGACCGTAATAGTATTAGTGGCATGTAATATGAACTGCTTCTACACAGACATCCTGTTCTTATCGTTTTCGTTATCTGAAGTCCATACATTGCACGGTCCCAGCCGTAGATTAGTTTTCTAAGTAAAGTAGGATATATTATTCTTGTGGGGCTGCTTGGGCTAGATTTCGCAGTCTACCTTAGTAAAGGACGTTCTGTTATTAATCTCTTTCTTGCTCTCCCAACAGGCGCGTGCCTTATGTTGCTAGCGGGGCAGCTCCAGAGCGGCGCCACACAGAACAGCAACGATGACGACTCTACTGTGATCTCGGCCCCCGACGGCCAGGACGCCCCCACCCTGGTCATCACGGACGGCGCAGGAGCAGAGGGTGAGCCTCCAGACGCCTCTCCCCCGAGCCATGAGGGGACCCAGGTGGAGGACCCCATCAATGAGGTAGGGTCTTGCTCTTTGTTTGGCGTCATTAGTTGCTATTTCCGGGTAACAGTTGCTGGTGTTGTGATCATTTCTTGCCCGGTGTTAGTATACTTTTTTAATAGGTTTTATTTATTACCTTTGGCCAGATCTTGATTTTTAAAATTAGTTTTGAAGTACTGTCAATTACAGTACCCTTCCTTAAAAGTAGAATACAACCTCTACTATACTGTATAGGAAAATACTGAAGTCACTGTATTATATGTTATTAACTTCCAGGTTTGGGGCATGCCAGGCTCCAGTTCTGCTGACAATGATACCCAGGGTTTCGCTAATTTGATTGACGAAGCAGATGCTGGGGCTGGCATTAATCTGGGTGATGGGCAGCGAGAGGGCCATTTTACAGGAGCCTCTCGTGTGGTCATCCCAGTCACTCTTAACCTCAGAGGCTACACCTCCATGAGCTTCCGAACATGTCGTCATGGAACACTGTTATCACAGGTAAGAGTCCATTTTTTGCTTTAGGAATATATTGGTCAATTTATTGGAAGTTGGTAAATTATTTATGTTGTATAGTTAATTAATTTTATGCAATATGGATGTCATTTATCATGCAAATTATTAATTTATTTTCTTCTTTAAAGGAGGGCTCAAGTGGAGACACACTAGTATTAGACTTAAATGCAGAGGGCAGCTTGGTACTCACCCTGACACGCCATGGACAGCCTTATGTTACAACACTTGGTAGAAGACTTAACAACAATGTCTGGCACAGGGTCTACCTCAGGTAATTTATTTTACCTAAAAGTTTATAATGATAATGTAAAGTTCAGTACTTCTAACAGTGAATGCAACCTAAGTAGTATTTGAAATTATTTTGATAATGACAATATGACTTTTGTTGTGATCTTTCGACTTTTTAAAATTATAAAATACCTGTTTTGTTAGGACTGGTACAATTTTAACTTTTATGTAATAAAAAAATGTAATGATAAAGTTTTCATAAACTATTTTCAGTGCTAAAGTTTTCTGCTGGCTTGAAAATCATTATATGTAAATATGTATTACTAACACTCTAATCCTGTTCCCATAGGTTTGAGCTGGGTGTCCTGCGATTAGGTGTAGATCACTCAACAGTTGTTGTGGCTAACACCACCAGTTCGAGTGAACCCCTTCTAGACCTAGGCTTGTGGTCACGCACGCCTCAGCTAACCATAGGTGGAAATTTCACTGGATGCATCCTCCAAGGAGCAGGGACAGAAATGACAAACCCACTAGCATTACACACAGGAGTAGAGTGGGGTTCCTGTCCTCTTCCGGATGGGACCAACTGCAGTAAGTGCGGCAGTTTTTCAATGAAATGGATTTGCAATTTTCATGGTGTAATTGTCCACACACACAAAGAGGGATAAAGAGATGGGGGGAACTGTGTTACACTGATGTTTGAGTACAGTTGTTGTTCTTCCTTAGTTTTCCTACCATTAGAAAAATTGCATGTGATAATGTCTTGCACAATATTAATGTTGGTGGTGGTTGGGCTTTGTCTTGGCTTTCCTCAATTGCTTGGGGTGTGGTTTATGGCGGTTGTGGTGATGACTACTTCACATGTCGTGGTTGTGACTGCCTGCACCTCTTCATCATTCCTTCGTTCTCCTTCATGCATCAGCTGGAGGTAGGCACTGTCATAACACAATATTTCTGTTAATTTTTCTTAAATGCTTTGCATGCAATAGAGACGAGCTTGGAGATATTTACAAATGTACAATATACGATGAGAATTAGATATGAATTACTAATCGTTAGGAAATTATAACACAGAAGTTATGAATATTTTGAATGATCTTAGTCATTATGCATAGAATTGAATATTTTATTATATTTCAGACTTTTTCTGTCATAACTGCTTTTCTATTTGAGAGTAATTTTTCTCTATAGGCTTTATTAAAATCAGTTATACACTTAATGCACATACAATGTATTATACTTAATAACAGTATTATGCTGTGCATGCATCTGTACATACATTTTGATACACATACATAAACTTTCTTTAAACAGCAGGTTGTTACATAGTTTTGTGATCCTTATGTATACATCCACTTTATAATTTAAGCATATCTTTTTTATACAACAGGTTCTTATGTAGTTATTTGCCTTTGTTACTATGAAGAACTATTGTGCATGAGTTTTGGAATAGAAATATGCATATTTGTAGAACATTTTTAGAACAGATGAAGTCATATACATTTTTGCAGGTGGATTTGCTGATCCCTGTTTCTCTCAACCTTGTGGTAGACATGGCCAGTGCCTTCCATATCAGGAGAGCTATCGTTGTGATTGTTACACACGTTACACAGGAGAAACTTGTGAACTTGATAATGGTAAGACATTGTGTCTTGTATTTGAAACTTTAGTTCATGTACACTCTTGTTCATCAAGAACCAAGAAAAAATAAGTTTTGTGTAGTATTTACTTTGATTTGTGATTTTATTTTCAGGACCCCTCTGCCACCTACCAGAATATGAGTGTCAGAATGGTGGACTCTGTCAGGAAGACAGGCGAGGTAATTCCACTACCTGTGCCTGTCCAACTGGCTTTACAGGCAAAGTGTGCCAGGTGTCCATTGATGCAAGTTTCTGTGACAATGCTGACAATCCTTGTCAGGTATGTTGACATATTAAGGTGGTTCTTGGTTTTTCATTTTTATTTTCTGAAATTCTTGAAGCTAGTAGTACATTACAAGAAAAATCAAACTTTATCTCATGGAAAGAAGTGAAATTTGTTGTTTGTCAAGGATTTTTGAAGAGAAGCTCATTTGTGTAGCTTCTCAGTATTAATTAAATCTGATATTTGACTGCACCAAAAGAGTCTGTTATTAGTTATGTTATTGTCCTCATTTCCATTTTTTTATGTATGAATGGGATGAAATAATGCAAATAATCTCCATTCTAGATAAAAAATTAACAGTTCCTCTTTATATTGTGTAAAGTGTTAAATTATAGTCATCAAATTCAAATTATCAATTAACTGCAACTATTACCTTTACAGAATAATGCCACTTGCACAGTGACGCCATATGAAGACAGATACGAGTGCCTTTGCTTACCTGGATTCACAGGAGAACACTGTGAAACAAATAACGATGACTGTGCCTCCCTTCCATGCCTTCATGGTGGCATATGCAGTGATGAAATTAATGATTTCAGATGTGACTGTGATGGCACTGGGTAAGAGCACAATAGATTTCTTCAGTTTTCTTCATATGTGAGAGCTTCATATCTCAACCTCTTTTTGATAATTATTGTTTGTCATTTTGTTTTTCCTTTATCCTATTTTTTGTCTCTTTTGACTCATCACCATCACTCTCATTAAGTAGTAGACATGATCAGTATCATCGCCACCTTTAATCTCCTACTTTTGTCATCATCATTGTTATGGTATTAAGCACTCATTTCACATTCCTTATCTAAAATTTTTCATCTTTAAACATCTACATAAGATGCATACATTTGCATTATACATACATCATTAATTTTTGCAAAGATTATCAAAAGGAATTTTTCTCTAATCTGCAGCTATGAGGGAGAAACATGTGAAAACAATATAGATGAATGTGCTACCATGCAACCATGCCTTAATGGAGCAACATGCTTTGATCTATATGGTGACTATGAGTGTGCATGTGCTCCAGGTTACGGTGGGAAACATTGCGAAGTGGTAAGTTGTTAATAATTTTCTCACTGGCTGTCATTTTGATGTTAGATATTATGAAGAAGATATTATGAAATCAACATGAATGGACCTCTTTGTCATATGATACTTAGTCTTGGACTTTTCCTCTATCAGGAAGTTCTCGAATGCTCATCTGATCCCTGTCAAAATGGGGGAACATGCACAGACCTTCAAAATGCATACAGATGTTCATGCATGCTTGGTTTTGAGGGTGACAATTGTGAGCATAACATCAACGACTGCTATAACGTTACTTGCCCTGAGAACTCCTACTGTATGGATGGAGTTAACGAATACGTATGCAGATGTAGCCCTGGATTTTCAGGTAAGTGTGAAATGTTATGCTATGTATGATCCTGTGTATATTGTCCTCTGTCTTGCTGATATTAAAATTGTAATTACTATTGCAATTTCATTGGTTGTCAAGTTGATTAATCTAGTTATTTAGTTCACTGAATACTGTGTTTGTACAGATCAATTTTGATACATTTGACTATAATGCAAAATAATTGGTTTTAGAGAGAATGAATTGTGATCAACTACTCAGTTAATGTAATTAATAATCTTTCAGGTTCCCCACCTAACTGTCTCGAAATAAACGAATGCGATTCTTCTCCATGTTTGAATGGAGCTTCATGTTACGATCGAGATAATTCATTCGCATGCATCTGTACTCAAGGTTTTACTGGTAAATATTTTACCTTTTTCTGTATTATGTTACAAATAAGATTTTTATTTTGTAAAATTCAAGTGATACAAAAGCATTTCTACATTACAGAGAAATATACAAAATTAACTTACCTTTCATTAGTCATGATGTTAAGCCATATTCTCACCCACATTTTGATTTCTCAAACAGGAAGCAATTGTGAGATCAACATCGATGACTGTGTGTCAGACCCATGCCAGAATGGAGGCACTTGTATAGATGGCATTGACACCTATAGTTGTGAGTGTGCGCCTGGATTTGAGGGAAGCCACTGCGAAGAAAACCGGAATGAATGTGCCCTTAATGTCTGTATTCATGTTAAAGATTGTCGAGATCTGGTAAGTGGAGGCTGGGTGTTCTAGTGATTGCGATGTATTGACATGTGATATTTAGAAGTTTTCTAGAACTAATATATGAAATTTTTGTTTTATTTTGTGCATTCTCTGTGTATAGGATTATCATAAGGTAAGCGGCTATGGGAAGTTTTGATTTGCATCAGATAATACTCCCAACACAATATAAGTGAGAATAGATGGTATTGCTTAAGATATTATACAAAAGTTTTAAGTAAGCTTTGAGATATAAAGCTGTTGCTTCTAACTGTACCATTCTGAACAGTATTCTTCTCACAGGTAGTGCTTGATATTTTGTTATTTACATTCAATTGATTTGTTATTTTAGCCTGCAATTTCTATGAAGAGTATTATGAATATATTTTTTTCTGAAATATAGATTGGAGACTATGAATGTGAGTGTGAAGATGGATGGTTTGGCAAGAACTGTGATGAAGAAGTAGATGAGTGTGCTTCATCCCCTTGTAAAAATGGTGCATCATGCAAGGACAGACTCAATGGATTTGACTGTACATGTCCACCTGGCTTTACAGGTAAGTTAGTGAGAATAATTTTCTCCAGTTTACCAAAATCCTACTTTTTGGGACTTTAGTTTACAACCAGTGTAAGATTTGAAAAGATGAAGATGATCAGACAAAACTTATTACAGAATGTTATAGTACATGATGCAAATTGCCTGTTTTACTTGTGCTTATTCTTATATAGGAACTTTATATAAGGCTATATATACTGGGTTTGAATCTTTATCATCATTAATAAGTAACTTCCTGATTATATTTTGCAGGAGAAACTTGCGAAACTGATATTGATGAATGTGCAGTGAACCCTTGTCTCAATGGAGGTATATGCATTGATGGCCTCAACAACTATACTTGTGAATGTGGTGATGCATTCATGGGACTGAACTGTGAGGAAGAGTATGATGCCTGTGCATCCAACCCTTGCCAAAATTCTGCTTCATGTATCACAACACGTGGACAACAAGATTTTTATTGTGAATGTATACCAGGTATGTTCCTTTGTTCATGAGGTCCAGAAGAGTAAAGATTATTTGTTATTCTTTTGATTGTGTTCTCAAAAGTACAAGTTCTGAATGGTATCTCTAGTATATACTTTAGACTAAGGAATTATTTCAATCAATATGAATAAGATTTATTGCATATATTAGTTACTTACTACAACAACCATTTAAACTTTAATAATAGTTGAAGTTTTGATTTATTGTTGTCTGCTTCTTCATTCTACAATCAAAATTTCAGGTTTTGAAGGCTTCTACTGCAGCAATAATATCAATGACTGCTTCGATGCATCTTGCTCTGAGGGCAAGGTGTGCTATGACCTGATCAACAGCTATGAATGCCGCTGCCAAGAAGGATTTACTGGAGAGAACTGCTCTGTTAATATTGATGAATGTGAAAGTAGTCCCTGTCTCAATGATGGGGAGTGTCTTGATGGCATGGCAAATTATAGCTGTTTCTGTCCACCAGGATACACAGGTAATTTTTTTTTCTTTAGCACATTTAAATGTATAGGTTTTCACTTACTTTATTCCTAATGTGAGTACACTATATATGGTTTTAATTGAAAATGTCATAAAAAATATATTGTTTTCTTGATTTTCTTAATACTGATTTTTTAGAAGGTTTTTTTTTTTTTTTTTTTTTTTTTCCCACTAAATAAATTTCTAAATACTTTTTGACTTACCAACATTTTGTTTGTTTGCACCTATTTATTTTTAAAGAAACTCTTCACCTTGATTTGCAGGCCACAACTGTGAGACTGATGTGGACGAATGCGAGCTTCTCCGGCCATGTGTCAATGGCATATGCCAAAACTCCATAGGGTCATACCAGTGTTACTGTCGTCCTGGATTCTCTGGTGATCTCTGCCAAGTAGACTTTGATGAGTGCCTTTCTCTACCATGCCAGAACAGCGGCACTTGCATCAACAGGATAAACGGTTATGAGTGTGTCTGCCAGCCTGGTTTTACGGGTACTGATTGTGATATTGATATTGATGAGTGTGAGAGTGCTCCTTGTCAGAACAATGCTACCTGTTATGACGGTATTGCCAACTTCACATGCGAGTGCCTGCCTGGCTTCACTGACCAACTATGCTCCACAAATATTGATGAATGCGAGGTATGCATCTTCCATATCTTATTATTTTTTGACACTTGCTTTTGGAATTTTACTGCATCCTATTTTTTATACATATATGATTTAGCCTTTTTAATTTTTTTTTGTTTATTTGTTTTGCTTGTTCTTTATAGCTGTAACCCACAAATGATTTTATTTTTCCTTTCTTTGATAGAAAGCAAAATGCATGACGGATTCACTCTAGTTTTTACAGTATCCTAATTTATATAATTTTTTTTTTTATCTATTTTGATAGGAGACTTAATTTACTTTTCCCCCCCATCTATTTTGATAAGAATATTTATTTAAATTTTTCTCTTGATTTCAATATATTATTGTCAGTTCGTTTCCAATGTTTTGTCTGCATGTTCATTCTAGTCTGAGCCATGTTTGAACGGAGGCACGTGCACAGATGGCATCAACAGCTACACATGTAACTGTAGTGATACGGGCTTCAAGGGAGAACAGTGCGAAATAAACATTGATGACTGTGAGTCCTCTCCATGTCAGCACGGGTCAACCTGCTCAGATCTAGTGAAGGATTACAATTGTGCCTGTTTTGATGGCTATACAGGTTTGTCTTTGTGTGTCCATGTTTGTTGATATTTTTGTGCATGTTTCATGATAACGAAGGAATGATAAGGAGCCAAGGCTTTTCAAATAAAATATGTCTGTATATATGCATATATGTGTGTTGTGTGTGTGTTTAAACATATATATATATATATATATATATATATATATATATATATACATATATATATATATATATATATACACATACATATATATATATATATATATATATATATATATATATATATATATATATATATATATATATATATATATACATATATATACATATATATACATATATATACATCTATACATATATACATCTATACATATATATATATATATATATATATATATATATATATATATATATATACATACATATACATACATATACATACATATACATATATTATATATATTATATATATTACACACACACAGACACACACACACACACACACACACACACACACACACACACACACACACACACACACACACACACACACACACACACACACACACACACACACACACACAAATATCTACACATACATATACACATGTATATTATGTAAACATGGCATTCTGTTTAAGATTTTATTTGTTTATGCATATGTATGAGAATTTTTAGGGTTAGAGCATGCCTGTGTTTGGTTATGTATTTGTTTTATATTTGTTTCCTTCAATATATTAAGAATTAGTGAATGAATATAGTATATATATGTAAGCATTTATGCTATGAACTAGATTTGATAATAACCATAGGTAGGTAATAATTATCTTCAAACCAAATTTCTCCAGGGAAAAATTGTGAAGAGGACATTTTGGAGTGTGAAGCATTCCCCTGCTTTAATGATGCCACCTGTCTGGAGAGAAGTAACCTCACTCTCTATGAAAGGGGAATATTTTCAAATTTCAGTTATGAGAATGCAGGAGGGTTTACTTGTGAATGCATTCCTGGTTTTACTGGTAAGATCTCTCAAGGTTCATTTCCTTTATAGGTTAGTTTGTGAGAATACTGACATTTTATTTTAGGTAGTAGCATACAGATAAGCTTCTGTTTTCAATTCAGGAAATTATAGATTTTCAGTTTTAGATTGAAAGGAACACAGTAGTATTAATTGAAACATCACATTTTTTCCAGGTGATTTTTGTGAGACAAACATAGATGAATGTGCAAGCAGTCCATGTATAAATGGCCAGTGTATTGATGGTATCAATGCATATTCTTGTGACTGTTGGCCAGGCTATGAAGGTTTCAATTGTGAAATTGAAATTGATGAATGTGAGCTCTACAGGCCCTGTGACCATGGCACCTGTGTTGATAAGGTAAGACACCAAAATACTTTGTTGAATGTTTGTTTATATTTTCCTATCTTTCCATCTTTTTCTTTTCTCCCTTTCCCTTTTTTTCTGGAGTACTATGGTGTGTGTATTTCAGGATGTAAATAATCCTTTAAAAAAGGACTGATGTTCACAAGTATATTTTCATGAATAAGCAATCAGAGGTATTAGCCTTCTTAAACAACTAGAGAGAATTAAAGAGAATGTAAGGCATTATTCTGTGTTTTAGATTTTGAATCTTCATGGAAGTATGCTTTTTCACATAGTTACAAGATTGTTCAAACCAGAGTGCAAAAGAAGAAGAAAAAAATCAAGACCTTTAATTTCAGGTTGCTGATTACAAATGCATCTGCGAAGACGGCTATGGGGGGAAGAACTGCTCCGTCCCACTGACAGGCTGTCTTGAAGTAGAGTGTTTCAATGGAGGCACATGTGAGGCTCTGCTTTTTAATGAGACCATCCATGACTTCAAGTGCCACTGTGAACACGGCTTTACTGGTCGGAAGTGTGAGGAGCCTACCACTGTGTCTTTCTCTGGGGACTCGTACATTATGATCAATTCTCAGAGGGAAGAAGGTAAGCTGTTTGTGTTGTTTCTTGTGATTTTTTTTTTTTTTTTTTATGTTATGATGGCAGATATTTGACTTGCATTTTATTTTATATTATTGTTATTGTTTTGCATTATGCTTTTTGATTTTGATATGGGAATTTATTTTAGATTGAATGATGAATATGATTTTTTTTTCTAGGTTATGAGCTGGCCTTCAGATTCCGTACCACTCTCCCCAACGGAATCCTTGCTGTGGGCCAGGGAGAGACATACATTAAATTGGAGCTTCTTAAAGGACAACTTAACCTCCATTCTTCACTTCTCAATAAGTATGTGTGAACTGTCATTAATAAAAAGATCCATGTTAGTCATATTATAAGGTTATTTAAGTAAGTTACAATCATGTTTTTGTCCTTTTTTAAAATAATCTGTTAGCCTATGAGTAATCTATCTTTATTTTCTGATAGGTGGGAAGGCATATTTGCTGGTTCAAATCTCAATGATGGCCAGTGGCAGAATGTTAGAATGGCTGTCAATGACAGCCATGTTCTGCTGGCAGCAAATGATGAAGTGACAGTGCACCCCATTACACTTGTAAGATCCACAAACAGCTCAGAAACAAGCTTCAACACTTCATTTTCTACAACTGTCCTTGGTGAGTACTCATTCTTGATTTGATGTTCATTTTTATATTAGGGAATTACTTTGTATATTGTTGAGAAACTTGTCAGAAAGATAAGCAATGTATGATAGTTTGCAAAATCTGTTTTGTGTTCATGAATTTTTATCTTCACCATGCAGGAGGAGCCACGTCAACATTGAGAATACTGTTCAAAGGAGCACCATTTTTCACTGGCTGCATGGAAGATGTAGTCCTTGATGATGAGGTTCTGATACCAAGAACTGTACCACAGCCAATGAGGGTATGTATCATAAGGAAGACTTCAGATCTATTTTTATTGTGAATATTGATAATTTTTATCATAGTTTTTTTTTGCTTATTCCTTGCATAAAGAAGTATCATGTGATATTCCAAGGTTTATTCTATTGCTAATTTTAAAAATGTTTATAGGCTCTTGTCCAAGATGGTTGTCCTCGTGTTGAGCAGTGTGCCCCCAACCCTTGCATGAATGAAGGCCAGTGTCATGACTTGTGGACCAATTATCAGTGTACTTGCCAGAGGCCTTACCTTGGAGATACCTGTCAGCTAAGTGAGTACTTTTTTTTGGTTGGTTCTTGAAGGAGTGGTATAAAATCTTGTTTATTCTTCACTGTTTGTCTGTCTATATTTTGTTTCCTTGTCTTTTACAAGAATATTAAGGGAAAGAAATTTTGACTGCCTCTTCTCTGTGTTTTAGTGGCCTTTATTCACCTCCAAATGAGAATTGTATAGGGAGAGCTAACCATTTTGTAATATTGTGACTATTAAACAAGTATTCATATCTTGTTTTTTTAGGGACTCATCAAGGGTATTATTATTTTCAATGATTTGCATATTTTCATATATTTTACTGCTTCATATATTTTTTTTATATTGAATTTGTTTTTGGAGCTGACTTGGAGGCTGAAATTAGTACATAATTGTGCCGTAAAAGTACATTGTTTGCTTTTGGGAATGAGGGGGTCATTGTTGATTTTGTCTTTTGCCTTTTTAAGAAATGCTGAGGAGACTGGACTATCTTCTCTGTCCATTTCTATTTTATAAGGTTTTGTGATCAATGTTTGCTTTTCCTATTGATACTACAGCATAATTACTTCATTTTCCATTCTGGCATGGATTTTTAAAACCTAATGTAATAGGTGGTATACATTTATCGCATGTGCACATGTATCTATAGTCTACTGCTGTTTTTTTTCCAGCTGGCACTTGCTTGTAAATGTGCAAACAAAGGGAGAAACAGATCTATCTCTAGAATGATCTTGTTAGCAATTTGGTGCACAATAGACTTGTAGTGGAGATTCTAAAGGAAAGTTACTCTTGACTTGAATAAAGAAATATGTATAGAATTTAAAGAAGAGCACAGGAGAGGGAATCTTTTTCTTCACTTTCATAAAAAAGTAGATACATCTTCACAGTTTGTCACCATTTTCACTTAAGTGTAATGCATGTTTTGCACAAAATCTAGCTGTATGAGAAAGAAAAAAATCTTGTAGTTCTGTTTCATCTGAAATGAGTTCTATTATTCACTTTTTTATAAGGTGTCACATTGAAATGCTTTTCAGTTATGTCATACTTAAGGGTGTTAACTATGTAATCAATGAAACATAGTAATTATGCTTTCCTTTTTCCCATGTTCTTGTCTCTCTTTTTCTCTTTCTCTGTGTATTAGAGAACTGTGAGGAATGTATTTTTTTTCTCTCTCTTTTTTCTTTTCTGTTTTTTTTTTTTCTTTTTTTTCTTTTTCTTTTTTTCTTTTTTTTCTATGTTATGCAGCACAGTAGTTTGAAGGTAACAGAGCTCAGTGCCCATTTGTTTATTCTGGATTATCTTGGGTTCTTTATTTTCTTCTTTATTTTATCTGATTGATCGATTCGTTAATTTTTTTTCTTTTGAGGAGAGTTATATTTTACCCAAAAAACAAGAAAAAAACTACTAACCCAATTTGCAAGCCACTTTTCCCTCTCACATTTTTTGTTCTCTTGAATTTTTGTAGGAGGAGCAACCTGGGAGGCATCACTCTGTAGGTCATCTTTGCTTCTTTACATTAGCAATTTTCTCTGGCTTTTTGGATCATTTATGTGTATATTTTTATAGATGATGTACAATTTTTTTCTATGTTGTGTTTATTATTATCAGATTTGTTGGATATTGGTACGTAATTTTGATTTAAGCATATTTTTTTGAGTAGCTTGTGTAAGCTACTGATTGTATGTCATTTAGAGTTGTTTTGAGATATGAAAATTGCATTTTGAAGTACTATTTGAATGTATGTGCTTATTGATAAGTGATTTAGATTCGGTGTAATTTTATATATTTTGAAAACTCAGTGATTTGGGTTTGTTTATTGATGGAAAAACAAAAGGGTATATTACACATTATAGTTAAAAACATTACTGGAATACTGTAGGTTTACAAAATGAATTCTTCATTGAAATTTCATGTTTGTGAAATAGAAATTATTTGCTCACTATAAATCTGAGTTGCAATTTACCCATCATTGTTTTCTTAACTAGGTTTCACACCAGCCACTTTTGGAAATGAAGACATAATGGACAGCTTGGTAACTGTAGTGATTCCCGAAGTGGACCACACAACCTACAGGACACATGCTGATGTCTCGATGTTGGTGCGCACAAGAGAAAGCAATGGACTGATTTTCTACCTAGGAACACGAGAGGACGATATCTCTCTATGTAAGAATATTTCCTTGGATTTTTATAGTGCTTGTATCTGCACCCCATTTTTTAAAATACTTCTGACAGTTGATATTACTTTTTTTAATTAGCTGGGGGGAGCTTTGATGCACTGGAGATATATCTTATATCTAAATCTAATTCGTGAGCTTGTAGAGAAAGATGTTTTTTCACCATACACCTCCTATCCCATGGATTATAACATACACACTAATAGACCTCTGATTTTTATTTGAATTCTTTATAGCATCCCCTGGAACCCACTTGCTAGCAGAGTTGAAGGACAACGAATTAGTTGTGCGCACTCAGTTAGGCGGTCCAGAGGAAATGTTCATTATTCCAGATGTTACACTTACTGATGGTGAACCACATCTGCTTCATGTGAGTTGTTCTTTTTTCCCTCTCTCTCCTCCCTTTTTTTGTATTTTCTGTAGTGGTAAAACTGATTTTATTATACATGTATCTGCAGAGTTCCTTCATAATTTATTGATTTTCTCTTCTCAACAGGTAAAGCGTATCAACAGTGACTTGGAAATTTATGTTGACAATGAACAAGTCCTCAACGCTACACTGCAGCATGGAGGCAATCTAGAAGCTCACGTCTTATACCTTGGAGGTGTGCCTGATGGCTCCCATACCAGAGCGAAACGGCAATTAGGTGTCAGTAATATTACCGTGACTGTTACTCGACCTCACTTCAAGGGGACTCTACAAGACATCAGAGTGAGTAATGTCCAAATCAAAATGGATAGAGATTAAAATTAGCTCTAGATGTGGAGTATTGCAACTGTTTATGATAGTTCTTTGCTGATACAAGTTTTGAATTATAATCTAATTCTGTGGATGTGAACTCATGCAGTTAGCATTGTAGACTAATCTGGAATTTCTTTTATTAGCTGAGCAATGGTACAGAGACCCGACTTGTGCAGCCATTCCCTCTGGAGAGTGTGACCCAAAATGATCTTCCAGGAGAAAGTCTAGATGATGTTGACTTGTATAATGTGCTTGAAGGAACTGTTAGTGATGAAACTTGCAACCCAGATCCATGTCAAAATGGCGCAACATGCACAGTCACTTGGAATGATTTTATGTAAGTAAATCTTTAATGATTTTTTTCCTTATTTCAATAATTTTACTGTATTGATGTCATAATTATTCACTATAGTTTAAAAGTGTACTTTGAATAATGTAATGTACTTTGCTGCAGTCAATTTTGATTTGTATAGTTTTTATTTATGCACTTTATATATGATTAAGAAAATTATATTGTGTTATACTTACTATGAAATAGATGTATATAGAGGCTTGATAAAATTAGATTTTATTAACTGCACTTCTTTTCTTCACAATTTGAAATGCTACTTATTTAACTTTATCATAATAATTACAGAATCTACATCAGTTATGTGACAGAATCGTTACCTCACATCTTAGAAAGAAATGTCAACTTTCTTCATTCTTTACAGGTGTACTTGCATGTTTGGTTTCAAGGGCAAGACTTGTGAAGACCGTGAATATTGTGCAGTTTACCAATGTCCAGTTGGATCTGAGTGTCTCAACTTGGATGATGGCTATGAGTGTGTTGCAAACTTAACTCTCAATGGTATCAATTCCTCCATCACATATTCACCAAGCTTTACAAACTTACAGAAGTCATTGAATGAAATAACTATTACTTACAGAAGTCAGGTAAGGTTTGCACAATTTTTTGTTAAAGGTAATTTCATATCAGTATGAAAATAGTCATTTGCTTTTTGTATGCAAGGTTTGATTTGTATCTCTGAAGTAGTAAAAGATATATGTTATTTCCTTATAGGTTGGAGGGGTTATGCTGTATGCAGCAAATACAGATGGCAGTATTTGGATAGGTTCCAGTCCTGCTTCCATTGTGGTGGAGCAAACCAATGGCTCTGCTTCTCAGAAGACTTTCTTCTTGTCAAATTCTACCTTGGATGGGGAGTGGCATGTGCTGAAAGTTGTATTTGATCCTACAGGACTTCAGGTAATGTTGATGTTTAGCATATGACTTTTTTTCTTTTCTTTTTTTCTTTGTTTATAACAGACTTTGTGTGTAATTTTTAAAATTCTTACTGAATTCTTTGCTCTAAACAGGTTTCACTTGATGGAAATAGCCTCCTTGGTAGTGACCTTGCTGTTATTGTTGACCTTACTTCGCTGATTCTTACTGGTAAGTATAATTTCTTACTTAGACCTCTTAAATTAAACCTCATGGAATATAATGAAAACTATTTTGAAACTAAGCTTTCTGCTTTTACAACTATTTGTAAAAACAATATAAGATTTTTTGCATAATTATCTAATGTTAAATGCACTTAATTTCTTGTATGACAATTCTATTAATTCACTCATCAACTTTTATCTGCAGTGATGGCCATTGTACTGATTATGGTGTTAATAAAGAATTCCCTTCTAACCTTTCAATTTTCATTTTAGGAGAGCTAAAGCTAGGTGCAGCACCACTGCCTTTGGCCACACTAAATTTCCTGGACCCATCATTGGTGAACCCAACCTCTACTCCTGGGAACGCCATACTACCAGATGAGTCCTTCATGCCACAGGTGTTCCGTGGATGCCTGGGTGCAGTGAGAGTCCAAGAGGTGTTGGTTCCATTCTTCTCACAAACTGAACTTCTGAACAACAGTGCAGCAAACCAGTTCTTGAGACAGGTTAGTACTGAGTATTGACTAGATTTTTTTTTTTTTTTTTTTTTTAATTTATTTATTTACTTTTTTTTTTGTGCATATCTAAATTAGCTTACACCAAGATGAGTTGATAGTAATTTTACTTGACAGTCTTTTGATACTAGACATTTGACTTTTGCAGGAAGAATCATTTACAGAAATTGGATGCACAGTATGCTATGAGGAAGAGTGCATCAATGGAGGCTACTGTTCAGATCCATCGGAGGTATACAGTTGCACATGTGAAGCTGGATTTGAAGGCAATTTGTGCCAGATCAATATTGATGAGTGCATTGGGAATGAATGCCAGAATGGAGCTTCATGTGTTGATGGCATTAATGAGTACACTTGTAACTGTGCACCAGGATTTACCGGCCAATTGTAAGTTTACAGTTCTTGATATTATTTGTAATCTATTCTTGCTTGTATAGTTTATTTGACTCAATTTATCATTTGATAATCATTGAGGACTGATATTCATTGCAATTCTTCCCTGTAGCTGCGAGGAAGATATTGATGAGTGTGCTGACGAGCCATGCAAAAATGGTGGTTTGTGCTTCAATGAAATAGCAAAGTTCAGGTGTGAGTGCCCAGAAGACTTCATTGGATTAAAATGTGAAGAATTGAAAGTCAAGAATTGTTCCAACCTTATGTGCTTGCACAACGCTGTCTGTACTGATATTATAAGTAAGTATTCAGTTTTATTTA
This sequence comes from Penaeus chinensis, assembly GCF_019202785.1. NCBI lineage: Eukaryota > Metazoa > Arthropoda > Malacostraca > Decapoda > Penaeidae > Penaeus > Penaeus chinensis. Next base: position 33,735,305 of record NC_061828.1, on the reverse strand, counting down.
CTCCCTTTTGATTTTCTTATATGCATCTGTGTATGTATTTTTGTATGTGCATAGTAATATTTATATTTTTTAGATATAGATATGTATATGTATATTTCAGTATATTTATATCTATGGCAATACAGTACCATGTTAATGCTACAGTAGAAAAGCCCTACTGTACGCAAACTAGATCCAGAAAGATTTCAAAGTCTTTCTGGATTTCATCATCTGATGTGAAGAGGAGAGGTAGAGGAAAGGGTATAATAGTCAGAGATAGTTAGAGAGGGATAAACAACAAGACATGCAAAGGGCAGTTGAGGATATGTTAATGGAAATGCAGGCAGGAGGAGAGGTAAGATCAAAGAGTGGTGTATTAGCAGGAAGTCCAGCATAAAGGAGTAATATGAGGATATGAGAAATGAAAAGACAAAGCAGGAGAAAAATGGCTGTTGAGGTTGAAATTAGGCCTTTTGTAGTAAACAGTACTTTGGTGAGACAAGTTCTCCATCACTAGGGGCACATGCCATCAGATCTATTTTAAATTTGCTTGTGTCATCATCCTTTCAGTGCATATCTGCACCTGAAGACTAGTGAAATTCACTCTAATAAAGCAGCTTCCCAATTTCAATTGCAACAGCATTTTTCTCCTGTCAACAGTCTCCTCACATCCCATATCTTCAGACTACTCCCTACCACCCTTCTCATAGACTGCCAGACTCTTTACTGGGCGACCTGACATGCTTTTGTTTTCCATGTACCTGTCCTTACCTTCCCTTCATTTACTATGTTGCCTTTACCTCCCTTTCTGTCTGTCTGTCCTTTCCCTTTCCACTTCAGACCTGATGATATCCAAGATCTAGATATCTAGATATAACATGCACACACATGTATGTGCACACTCACATGAACATTCAGACATGCAACCCCCCCCCAAACATACACATATCATATACACACATATATCACCTTTCTCTCTCTCCCTCTCTCTCCCTCTTCTCCCTCTCTCTCCCTCTCTCTCTCTCTCTCTCCCTCTCTCTCTCTCTCTCTCTCTCTCTCTCTCTCTCTCTCTCTCTCTCTCTCTCTCTCTCTCTCTCTCTCTCTCTCTCTCTCTCTCTCTCTCTCTCTCTCTCTCTCTCTCTCTCTTTCTCTCTCTCTCCTCTTCTCTCTCTCTCCCTCTCTCTCTCTCTCCCTCTCTCTCTCTCTCCCTCTCTCTCTCTCTCTCCCTCTCTCTCTCCTCTCTCTCTCTCTCTCCCTCTCTCTCTCTCTCTCTCTCTCTCTCTCTCTCTCTCTCTCTCTCTCTCTCTCTCTCTCTCTCTCTCTCTCTCTCTCTCTCTCTCTCTCTCTCTCTCTCTCTCTCTCTCTCTCTCTCTCTCTCTCTCCCTCTCTCCCTCCCTCCCTCACTCTCTCTCTCTCTCTCTCTCTCTCTCTCTCTCTCTCTCTCTGATTATTCTTTTAAATTGTTATTTTGTTTTCAGATCCCTTGACCAATGTGGCTGATAACTACACCTGTGATTGTCCTTTTGGTTACATCGGTTATAATTGTGAGACCATCAAAGACTTCTGTAAACTGGAAAATATTTTCTGCACACATGGTACCTGTCAACTTACCTACACAGAACCAGTAAGTAAATGACTATTTTTATCTTTTGTGACCAGTGGTACTTTTTTTATCATTAGAATATTTTTTTGTTTGTTTTTTTTTAACATTAAAATATATATATATATATATATTTTTTTTTTTTCACCAGGGCTGGGTATGTTCTTGTGAAGCTGGCTGGGAAGGTCCCTATTGCAGTGACGACATTGATGATTGTGCCTCCAACCCATGCAAGAATGGGGCAGTATGTGAGGACCTTCTTCTAGGTTTTGAATGCCAATGCCCTGATACATGGAAAGGGGACACCTGTGAAGAGGATGTCGATGAATGTGTGGCCTCTCCCTGTCTTCATGGTGGAGAGTGCGTGAATCTCATGGGGTATTTTGAGTGCCTTTGTGAGGATGAGTATTGTGGTCAGACATGCAATTTGACCAATCCATGTCTTGAGGTAAGAAGAGTTGTATACACTTTGTGAGTAATTTTGTTTGATATTATTTTTGTGTACAACTTAACATGCCTTTATATTTATATATTTTTAAAATAAAATAAAACAAAATTTCCAGGTCAACTGCAGTAATGGTGGTCAATGTAAACACTTTTGTGATGAACTCCGCCCAGATCCATTTAACCAGACAATGGGAGTATGTCGGTGTCAAGCTGGCTGGGATGGAGAATTCTGCACTGAAGAGGTTAGTTATCTTTTTTTTGTATTTCTGCTTCTGATTTTTTTCTTTTCTTTTTTTCTTCTCACTAGTTCTTTGGTCTTTAATGTGATTTATGCTAATTAATGATAAAAGTCTGTGCCTTTTTGAGAACCAATTCTGTATAATTTCATAAGAGACAAATACATGTGATCATAAGGTAGTTTTTTTTTCACTTTTTCTCTGCTTTTACTAATACACCCAATTTATCTAGGTCATACTATTCCCATCGGATGTGGATTTGGCCATCATTGTAGGATGTGTTGTTGGACTCATGTTAGTCATAGCAATAGTTGGTCTGACAGTTTTCCTCATGATGGCAAAAAAGAAGAGACAGACTAGAGGAACCTATTCACCCAGCAGACAGGTATGCATAAATTTCTGGATTTCATCTTTTGAGGGGTTTGTTGGATAGAAAACCATATTTCTGCCTGTAGAGGTCTTGTGCAAAAAGCCTGGTGCAACTGGCATTATATAGTGCATCATTCTCAGGATATTGGAAACAAAGATTCCACTCCTAACTCCTTCCAGTCCAAAGAGGTCTACAAATTACATGATTCTACCATTTATTAACTCGGTGTCAGTGGGTGGCAAGACTACAATTCCATGCCCACTGTAATAAGAAGCTATCCATTGTCTTTACATATAGATGGCTCTACAAGTGCTCAGTCACCAAGGAGTCAGCTGTTAGTCTTAATTATTTCATCTGTTTACCCTTTTCCTTAATTTTTTGAAAGCTTCATTTCTAGAATTTTATTGTCTTTGATGTTATTAATATTTTAATAATAATTTAATAATCATAATATCAGTAAGAATGATAACGCATTTTCCTGCCAATTCAAGGAATGGGGAAATCAGGATCGGTCACTAGGGCCAACTGATAGAATCCTTGCTGCTGAGCACATGTGGAGCCATCTGTATGTAACGAAACTGCAGATTTAAGATTTTTATTAATTCATTTTTATTTTTTCATCAGGTGTTTTACAATCTTAATGGAGAATATGAAATGAGATTCATTATATTCAAATAATTTTTTTTCCTCCCCCAGGAGTTTTACAGTCCACGAGTTGAGATGGGGAACATGATGAAACCCCCACCAGAGGAAAGACTCATCTGAGGAATGTGCAGTGCTTCTAAGAGCTGACTATAAAAAAAACCTCCACTGTGAGAAGATGCTCAATTGCAAAATCTCTGTGCACCCTTTTGACTTCCTCAGCCTGAAAGATCTCTTGCTGGAAGATTTGATGCTGATGTGTAAAACATTATTTTAGGATATTAATAATGGAGGCTATAGAGAACTTGGATTGGCTGAGGAACTTTGTACACAATGAAGAAGTTACAAGCATGTGGTGTGCTACTAGAGATATGCTGAAGAGACTAACGTGCTTGAACAATGCAGTGATAATGGCCTTGTGGAAGAGGCTACATGTATATAAATATATTAAGTAATGACTGAAGACTCAACAATTTAAATGGATACATATGCATCCAGAAGCTGTTTATGGAAGGGAATGTTTTAAAATGAAAATTTATGAAAATATTTTGAACAAGTCTAAGTATGTTAAACAAACTTTTACCACAGCTGTTGCAACAAGGCTATTTATAATGTGATATAGTTGAGTCTGGATATATTGACACAGGTCACTGTGATCTGTGACTTTTTTCCTTATTCATATTTCTAGGAAATTCTGTGAGAATTTGATTGCAGAAAGCTTGCTCAGTTGTTGTTTAGTATATTCTTTGTACTGCACAGATACAATATTCAAAATGAAAAGGACCAGTTTATTAAAATATAAAATGACAGATAATGACTTTATAAAAGTTAGAAGTTTGGAATGCAAGAATGAATGAGGGTAAGGTAAGTAGCAAGGGACAATAATGTCTTCCAAAAGTAATATCCAGTGTTCCATAAATGGAAAATTAAATTTGATTTTGTGTCCCCTTAGCTTTTATGAAAGTACTCTTAAAAACGCAAGAAGAATGCAGGTTTAAATGACTGCAGATTTTTAATATGTGCTCAGAAGTGTTCAGAATGAGATTGCTTTTTCAAGATTGTAATTAGACTCTGTCCTAATTATGCCTGTTTCTTTTTTTCTTTTTTTAAAACAATATAAATGCTGATTTGCTTTTTTTTCATTTGGCATCAATTATGTATGCAATAAACCACCAATAGATTTCTTTCTTTATCAGTTTCTCTATGTTTTTGTTATTTAATATTTTAATTGCTATGTGCTGTCTGTATTATGGTTGTATGAATACTAAAGACTTTGTGAGTATGAATGCCGTGTATATATCTCATAGATAGTCAGTTCATTCTTAAATGATGAACAGATAAAAAAAATGAGTTGTTAGTTTTTTATTATTCCTTTTAAATTGGAAACCCAATTTGTAAATCTTAACTCTTTGAAATCCTGTTGCCAAGTACTTAATACTATGAAGCTGTAAAGGACATACCACATTGAGTCAGCTTTGTCACCCCTTAGGACTACTTCTTACGTATATATTTCTGAGCCAATCCTTAACCGTGCAGTAAATACCAAAAAAACTTGTTTCATATCATACTTCAGTTGCTGCTATGACAATACCTGATGTGAGAAAATTTGGTACTTGGGAACTACAGTTATTTTATGTCATATCTGTTGACATAATCTGTGATCCTTGAGAGTTGTTCCCATAGATATTATATGGCAACTTTTTAATTAATTTTATAATTTCATCTGACCCTATTTCTATGACAAGTGTAAGAATCTGTTCTTGATTTTTTATTTCACATTGTTTTCCCAGTGTACACAAGTACTGTAAATTGAACTAGCCATTGCTTGAAGTATAATTTATACACACCATTGGTTGTATTTGGTGCAATAATAATACCATATTCAGTTCCATACTAGCAAAATATCCAGATACAGAATTTGTTTTTATTAATGGCACCAACAGAGGGTATATTCAGGTACATTGCAATAAATTATATAGTATATTTAAACTCAAATCAGTTAGGTGAAACTGTATGGTAATGATTTTCCCCTCTTTTGTAGTACATTCCTTTTTCTGATCCCTGTGAAAGTGATGATTCAGATGACCTGTATAAAGTATATGTGAATTGTAGAATATTAGTTTTTCATGCAAGCTCAGGTTAGCCATTTTGTTGAGACTGTTTTGCCACCCAACAAGCACAGCTGTGTATCAGTGCTGGAGTTGTTTTATTGTTTGAATCTCAAAGGTTGATTTTTTTGTGATGTTCAGCCACAAGGGAACATCTGTCAGAAACCTATTTCTAGTTCGAAATTCCTCTGTGATATATTTCCATCCAAGATATACTTGAAGCTACAGTGCCTTTTTGAAGAAGTATTCAAATTACCATAAGAGAAAGAGGGAACGGAGATAGTATTTGATAATGTGTTTCAGAAGTGGGCTTTGAGGTAGAGAAAGTCCTTATATTGCATTATCTCTTAGTGTCTCTTACAAGAATAGAACCCACCTTGTACTTACAGATACAGGTTTTTCCTGAAGGATTTACAGAACCCTGTGTGATGAACATATTCAGGTGATTGTGATATTGTTTTGGAAAACTAGAGACATCAATGTTAGTTTTTCATCAGTATGCATTTTTGCAGTGGCAAATGTGAATCTGTAGGTAGAATGAATGTTAATCCTAATGTGAGGATTTTCTTGAATAACAGATTTTCCAGATTAGTTTTATATCCAATTTTATCTTGGTGCAAAAGATGTGACGATTGGCAAAAAAAATTGGCGCCATATTATTAAGAAAAATATTTTCATTACTGAATTTGAGGGACCAATGTATAGTTTTTACTTTTTAGTAAGTCAAATTCCTAAGACGTGTATAGTTTTTGAATGGAAAAATTGACAAAGGAAACACATACTGGTAGAATTTTATTCCCAATTTATTGTACAGTATTGTATATGTACCATTTAATTATTTAAAGTATAACAGAATTTTGATTTTTATTTACTCCCTTTTTATATAAATAATAATAAAGAAAAAAAAATGTCTACAAGCCTTCTTAAACAAATGGCAGTGTTTGATAGGCTCAATTAGAATATTTCTATATGTTTTATATTTTATACACCTCCAATACCTTGCTTGTTGCTGTCGTGAGGGGCTTAGGAGATGGGGGACTGAGGCCCCTGCCATGGACCTCAGCCCTCGCCTCAGTGAATTTTGTATGGATTTTCTCCCCCCCCCCCCTTTCATTTTCCTTCTCTTCATCCCCCTTCTGTTCAGTTAATTCATTTTTACCCTACTTCATCATAATGCTATAAGTCCTTTGATGTCTGGTGCATTTATTTGTTTCAACCATTAATCATTCTGGGAATCCACAAACATTGCCTTATAGACAAATGCACTGATGAGGAAAACAAAGCAATTTGACAGGAGTCATACTGTGATCTAATGTTAGTCTATGTACATAGTATTACTAATTTTTTGTCTGTATTTTCTTTTCATACCCCATTTATCATGCAAATCAAGCTATGAGGATCTTTGATGACATACCAAAAAAAGGATATTTACAAGCATCCCACAATTTTATAAAGACTAGTACATAATAATCATTGACCATTATAATAATAATAATAATAAAAAAGTAACTCAAAATTCTTTAAATAATATAGAAGTACATCTAATACAAAAGTTCTTGAAAACATAAAAAAACAACAGTGCCAGAGTGTGCCATATTAGAGTGACAATCTAAAACCATCAAACTTCACGAACTAGAATTTACATTCACTTTTCATGAAAGTTTAGAATGCACTTCTCATAAAGACACCCCTGATACAGAAGCTGCATATCTTAGAGTGAATAACAATTCCCTAGTTGAATAGATATAATTTTACAAAGCAAGAGATATAATCAATGCATTTAATTTAAATATAAGGTATTTCTTTTACACTTTTTTACTGTGAAATATAACCCAAAAAATTGCAAAGCCAGTGAATGCCAAAAATTCAGCAAAGCTGATTTCCTACACCTGACATCCTTTGAAATCAATAACATGAATAACATAAATCAGTACCTCCTGCATCCCATGAACTTTGGGAGTGAAAGGACGTGTTTTAAACAAATGGCCTGGGTCGATAAAATTGACTTTCTTATATTAATAGCAGATCCGTAGGGGATAAGTAATAATGCACACCCATGCTGAACAAGCACAAATAAGTTGCAGAAATAATAATATGCAAGTCAATTTTTTTTTTGAATGTTTCAACAATAATTATATTTTCTCATTTTTCCCAAAAAAATGGTGTGTTTCTTATGACATGTGGAATAATTAATGGTGTAAAACATCTCAGCATTCATATTTCTGAGGTGAATGCTCAGAGTTCACAGGAAATAAAGAAAAAAGGCTAAAACTATCATTCGTCAGACCAGTAAGAAATATGCAAAAAACTGACATTATAATTACCAAAATATAACATACTTTTGTCATCCTAAAAAAATGCTGCTGTGAAATTGCATAGTATGCATGCTATTTCTACTATGATTTCTCATTTTTCATAAAGTATTTCCTTTGGTATAGCAAGTCTTATGAATTTTTAAGGTACTACCTTAAGACCAGTTTACTTTTGGTTGGGGAGATGCTAATATACACAAAAGCATCATCTATCTTATTTGCCATTCTATCGTGCCGCTACCTCCTCTGCCGCCGAGGTGGGCTTTCTTCTTCACTCTGCAGAAGTCATTGGAGAAAAAAGAAAATTAATAATGTAATGAGAGTGGAGTCTCATTCCCATCCCCCTGCACCTCCCTTCCTCTCAATACCTCTTTTTCTCTCTCTCAATCCCTCCCTTACTCTCTCGCCCTCTCCCTCCTTTACTAATCTCTCTCTCTCTTCCTCTTTCCCTCCCTCCTCCCTCTCTACTTCTCCCTCTTTCTCTACTTCTTTCCCTTTCTCTAAATCTCCTTCTCACTCTCTCTCCTTCTCCCCCTCTCTCTCCTTCTCCCTCTCTCTCAATATCTCCCTTTCTCTCTCAATCTCTCCCTTGCTCTCAATCTCTCCCTTGTTCTCGCAATCTCTCCCTTGCTCTCTCAAGCTCTCCCTTGCTCTCTCAAGCTCTCCCTTGCTCTCTCAAGCTCTCCCTTACTCTCTCAAGCTCTCCCTTGCTCTCTCAAGCTCTCCCTTGCTCTCTCAAGCTCTCCCTTGCTCTCTCAAGCTCTCCCTTGCTCTTTCAAGCTCTCCCTTGCCCTCTCAAACTCTCCCTTGCTCTCTCAAGCTCTCCCTTGCTCTCTTAAGCTCTCCCTTGCTCTCTCAAGCTCTCCCTTGCTCTCTCAAGCTCTCTCTTGCTCTCTCAAGCTCTCCTTTGCTCTCTTCAAGCTTACCTTATCTCTCAAGCTCTCACCTTTCTCTCTCTAGCTCTCACCTTTGCGCTCTCAAGCTCTAACCATTGCTCTCTCATGCTTCCCTTGACTCTCTCATGCTCCACCTTGCTTCTTTCTAGATATCACGGCTCTTCTCAAGCGGTCCTTTGACTATCTCTAGCCGCCCGTGCTCTTCATTTTATCCATTGCTATCTCACGAGAGCTCCCTTGCGCTCTCAAGCATACGCCGTGTCGAGCTATAGACGTCTCTAAATGCGCTCTAATGGTGCGAGACCACTTGCTAGAGCATGAGAGTCATGCGATATCAAGTTCGACCTTTCCGAGCGCAATTTTGGAGACCAGGGCGAGTTTCATGCGGCGACCTTGAGCGATCTAGAGAAGCAGGGCGCGATCTTGCAGCGTTCTTTGCGTGATCATTGAGAGATCGTGAAAGACTCAAGCTGGACGTGGAGACGAAGATTGTGAGAACAAGGGTGAAGAGACACTTGAGGCCTGGAGATTAGATTGAGACAATTGGCGAGAGCTTGAGAGCAGGGAGCGAGATAGAAGCGAATAGGGAGAGGGAGTGGACGAGTTAAGGGGAGAGAGTGACAAGAGGAGGGGAGAGCGAGTGAGCTAGTATGAGAGGACTGGGAGCGAGAGTGGGAGAAAGGGGCGTGTGAAGAGAAAGGGAAAGAACTAAAAGATTAATTTTAATTGAAAACAAGAGAGGGAGTAGAAGAAAGGACTAAGACTAGACATTAAATGAGAAAGGTAGAGAGAGAAGAAAAAGAACAGGAAAGGGAATTGGAGGAGGGAAAGAAGAAGAAGAAGGAAGTATAGCGTAGGGGGGCGACGGGGGGGTGGGGGGGGGAGGGGAGTAGCCCAGGCAGGGGGAGAATAGTTGGAATTATCGGAGAAAAAGTAACAAGAGAAGGCAGAGAGAGGGGGGAGGGGAGTAGAGGGGAGAGGAGCGGGAGGGAAGAGGGAAGGGGATAGAAGGGGCGGGAGGAGGAGGGGAAAAGGGAAGGAGTGTGGTAGAGGAGGGAAAAGGCTAAATGTAAGTGAGGGGGAGGAGAGGAGGGTAAGAAAGGAGGGAAGGGGTATGGGGAGAGGGAAAAGAGAAGGGAAAGACGGCAGGAAGGGGTGGGAGGGGGGGGGGGGGGGAGGGAGAGGAGTATAGGGGAGGTAGGGGGAAGGGGAGTAGCGTAGAACCGGAGGGGGCGGGGGCGGAAAAAAACGAGCATAGAGAGAAGAAAAAAAGGGAAAGAAAATAAGAAGAGGAGGGAGAGTGGGGAGGGAGAGGGAAAAAAGATATATAAGAGGAGGAGAGAGAGGGGGGAGGAGGGGGCAGGAGAAAAAGAAGGAACAAGAGGAGGCAGTAGCGGGAAAAAAACAAATAATAAAGAGAGAGGAGGTAAGAGAAAAAAAAAAAAAGAGTGTGAGAGGAAAAAGAAGAGAGAGAGAGGGATTGGGGAGGAGGGGATATTTTATAAAAAGAGAGAAAGAGCGGGGAAGAAAAAAAAATAAAAAAAAAAGAAGAGAAGAGAGAAGAGGGGAAGAAAAGAAGAGAGAGGGAAGAAAGAAAAAGAGGAGAGAGGAAAGAGAAAAAAAAGAGAGACAGGAGAAAAAGGGAAAAAGAGAAAGAAGAGAGTAAGCAGGTAGGGAGGGAAGATAGAAGAGCGAAGAGGAGAGGGAGGGGTTTGAGAGAAGAGAAGAGAAAGAGAGGAGAGGAGAAAAGAAGACAGGAAGGAGAGGAAGAAGAGAAGAAAGAGCCAGAGAAGCGCGAAGACGAGAGAGAAAAGAAGAAAGACAAAGAGAGAGAAGAAAGGGGAATTAGAAAGAAAAAGCAAGAAAGGAAGAAGTAAGAAGATGAAGAGAGTAGGAGTAGAGGAAAAAGAAGAGAAAAACACGCACAGAACACAAGAAAGAAGAGGAGAGCAGAGTGACACAGCAAAAGAGAGAAGAACGAGCGCGAGAAAAAAAAAGTTATGGAAAGCGAGGACAGAAAGAGAGAGAGGGAGAGAGGACGAAAGAATCCAGGGGGAGAGCGAGACGAGGACGAAGAGCCACGGCACCTCGGGCCCCACCTGCGACAGCGCATCAATAGAGAGAGACACGCCGCCGCGCAACGCGGAGCGCGCGTCACTCAAAACGATGGATAAGCGGCCGCGCGAGCTACATCCCGTCTGTAACTCCTCACCGCGCGCGATAGGAGGGGGACCGAAAGACAGAGCGCTCTAGCGAGTCAGCCGCCTTCAACACGGTCCTCCTCCGGCCTATCTCTCTCTCCTCTCTTCTCTCGCTCTCTCTCCTCTCTCTTCCTCCTCTCTCTCTCTCTCTCTACCTCCTCTCTCTCTCTCTCTTCCTCCTCTCTTCCTCTCTCTTCTCTTCCTCCTCTCTCTCTTCTTCTCTTCCTCCTCTCTCTCTCTCTCTATCCTCCCCCCTCTCCCTCTCTATTCCTCCTCTCTCTCTCTCTCTCTTCCTCCCCCCCCCTTCTCTTCTCTCTCTATTCCTCCTCCCCTCTCTCTTTCTTCCTCTCCCCCCTCTCTCTTCCTTCCCCCTCTCTCTCTCTTCCTCCCCCCTCTCTCTCTCTCTTCCTCCCCCCCCTCTCTCTGTTCCACCCCCCTTCTCTCTCTTCCTCCCCCCCTCTCTCTTTCTTCCTCACACCTCTCTCTCTCTTCTCTCTCTTCCCCCCTCTCTCTCTGCCTCCCCTCCTCTCTCTTTCTTCCTCCCCCCCTCTCTCTTCCTCCCCCCTCTCTCTCTTTCTCTCTTCCTCCCCCCCTCTCTCTCTTCCTCCTCCCCTCTCTCTCTTTCCTCCCTCCCTCCCTCCCTCCCTCCCTCTCTCTCTCTCTCTCTCTCTCTCTCTCTCTATATATATATATATATATATATCTTTCTTTCTTTCTCTCCCTCTCTCTCTTCTTTTTTTATCTCTCTTTCTTCTTTTTTATCTCTCTTTCTTATTTTCTCTCTCCTCTCTCTATCTGTTTCTCTCTCCCTCTCTCTTTTTCTCTCCCTCTCTCTTTTTCTCTCCCTCTCTCTCTTTCTCTTCTTATTCTCTTTCTTTTTTTTTTTTATCTCTCTTCTTTTTTATCTCTCTTTCTTCTTTTCTCTCTCTCTCTCTTCATTTCTCTCACTCTCTCTCTCTTCTTTTCCCTCTCTCTCTCGCTCTTCTTTTCTTTCTCTCGCTCTTCTTTTCTTTCTCTCGCTCTCTTTCTTCCTTTCTCTCTCTCACTTTCGTACTTTCTGCTATTCTTTCTTTCTTTCATTCACTCTCTTCCTCTCTCCTCTCTCTCTCTCGCTCTTGTATTTGTTAGATTAGTTTGTTTTTATTTGATCTCTCTCGCTCTTCTTTTTTCTTTCTCCTGCTCTTCCTTTTTTTCTCTCTCTCTCTTCCTATTTCCTATTCTTTCTTCCTTTCACTCTCTCTACTCCTTTCTCTTTTCTTCTTCTCCCTCTCTTCCTTTCCCGCCCTGTCTTTCGTTCTCTTTTCTTCCTATTCCTCTCTCTCGCTTTCTTTCTCTTTTCGTCCTCTCCTTCTCCCTTTCTTTCCCTCTCATGCCATCCTCTACTTCTCCTTCTATTTCTCTCTCCCTTCACACTCTCCTTTTCCGTCTCGCTCTCTCTCTCTCTCTTCCTCCTCCTATAGCGATGCCTTACCCCTATAGGTTCGATTTCATTCCATTAGTTACAATGGATATTCATGGTGTGACATGCTGTCTGTTTCATTTTGCTTCTAAATCATCCCTTGTGTGCAAGGAATGGCCGGGGTTACCATCCACTGGCGGCGAGGGATTCGAACGCAGGTCAGCAAGATTGCTAGACGAGATCGCTACCGCTGCACCCCTCTCTCTTTCTCTTTCTCTCTCTCTCTCTCTCTCTCTCTCTCTCTCTCTCTCTCTCTCTCTCTCTCTCTCTCTCTCTCTCTCTCTCTCTCTCTCTCTCTCTCTCTCTCTCTCCTTTTCTCTTCCGATGTCTTACCCCAATAGCTCTCTGATTGTCCTCCCACTCGGCCAGTCGTGATCTCAACCTCCTTTCTGTTCTTCTTTGCTCCTTTAAGTCTTGCTGTGAAGAAAAAAAAAAAAAAAAATACACGTGAATAATACTGTGTCTTAGAATCAGTATATTTCAGAAATATACATAGATAAACGTACGCGTATATACATTACATATCTATATCTATATATGTGTGTGTGATAAATAACCATATATATGTGTGTGCCTATATTATATATTATATATTATATATTATATATATTATATATAAAATAATATATTATATATATAATTATATATATGTATATATAATATATATATATCATATATAAATATATATTATATATATATTATATATACATATACATATATATATATATATATATATATATATATATATATATATATATATACACATAATGTCAATATTGGCTTCATGCCCCCACCCTCTCACACATACACTTACCTTTAATTCATACAGGTCGCTTTCTGTATGTTCAAGTTTTTCGGTTAAATCTCGTAATTTACTCCTTCGATGTTCCAGGCGACCCTGTATAAAATCA
>NC_061828.1:33692144-33704644 GCF_019202785.1 Penaeus chinensis | reverse complement strand
TCCTGATATTCCCGCCTTTAAAACAAGGTAGCGGTACAGGGCTACCAACACTCACCCTGGTTTTCGGTATCCCCTACTTCCAGGTTGGCACCCCTGTCACAAAGCAGCGCAACGGCATCCGTCGACCCGCTTTCCGTGGCATAATGTATCGGTTTCTTTCCCTGTGTTGGGTTTCCATCAATCTGCTCTCCTTTGTCCAGTGCTGCTGTGATCCCTCGGCAGTCGCCCTCTTTGATAGCATCGATCTTTTGGCAGGAAGGTGGATTTTAGTAAAGAATTGATCGAGCAAGTGGTCAGTTGTCGAGCCTATTGAAGGCCGGACGACGTTATGTCATGGATATCAAATGGATGAATACATTTCAGGAAATTATTATTTCAACTATGTTTACACTTGTTAAAGATTTGTGATTTAGTTTAATTAGGTTTAGGAAAAATTGTCTAACACACACACACAAACACACACACACGTGTATGTGTATGTATGTATGTGTGTGTGTGTGTGTGTGTGTGTGTGTGTGTGTGTGTGTGTGTGTGTGTGTGTGTGTGTGTGTGTGTGTGTGTGTGTGTGTGTATGTATGTATGTATATACACATTCATATATATGAATATATATGTGTATATGTGTGTGTGTGTGTGTGTGTGTACACATAAACACATGCGTCTCTCTCTCTCTCTCTCTCTCTCTCTCTCTCTCTCTCTCTCTCTCTCTCTCTCTCTCTCTCTCTCTCTCTCTCTCTCTCTCTCTCTCTCTCTCGCATCCCGTGCACATTTCAATTCTTACACTCTAAACTCCTCCCCATACACCTTATACCTCCAAGACGATCTGATCCTACATTACTTGACCGTATCTCCGTCTCTGTAAGAAGCCTTATTTGATTTATAGACTCCCTATCAGACTGGTGTGGGGCACTGGTAGAGTTTTACGGCGTTTACTCTTTATTTACGTGTACGGTTATACGTAAAATAGGCAACAGGACTGGGGTGTAGCTCTTGAGCGGAGGTGTGACCGGGGTCCATACCAGATGTTGACTGTAAGGCGATAGAACTTCCTCTGCCCTCGAACGGATCACCTTACTCGTGGTGGTGACCTCGTTTCCTAGTTTTCCGGTAGAGGTGGCCAGCGTCTGTGTTTGAAAATGTTTGTACCGCCTCAGGGTATAACTGTTACTAGTTGATAGTGCAGACATTACTCTATGATGTAGCTTCCTTATTTCCGGTGTATTGTACTTACAAACTACCAGTGACGGTATCTTCAGGCACTGCAGATTCATGTTTTACGCTCAAAGCGATGTCCTCATTTTAGTCTTAATGATTTCCACCTATTTTCTTCTGGAATATTATGGTCCTGCAACAGGTCGCCATACCTCAATTTCTCTGCCTATACCAAGACCTTTTAATTCGATTATTCTTCAGCTACGTAATAGTAAGTGCTTCGTCTTTAGTTTCATTCCTCACATCCTGGACCTTCATGGTGACGTACACAATCCGATGATCCTCTATCGCCATCCTTATATAACATTTGAGGGAAATGCGAGTCCAAAGATGCTCTCTGACCATTTGAGAATGCGTTTATTAAATGTTTTATTAGTTCAAACTTTCACCTTTGATATAAGCATCAATACGTTCGCATTAATACACTACAATCATAAGATTGTAGTACATCAACGTGAGCATATTGATGCTTAATTTATAGATGAAAGATAAACTAAAAAAAACATTAAATAATCGTATTTTCGTTTGGACGCGCATGCCATTACTTGGAACCTCCTCCCTGATGCTCTACCTGGCCCTGTGTATCACATTCCTTGCATCTGAAGTTACCGCTAAAGATTCATTAACTTCAAACAGCAGGCCTGGCCTAATCGCATTTCCGAGAATAACATGTAACTCCATGTTCAACTCTATTGATTAGCCTTATCACTACCTTCTTCCCTTGCTATCGACTTGAAGCACTTGTGTAGAGTATGGAGCTACTCCCTGAATTCCACCTCCTTCGATTCTAGTACACACATACGACTCTCCTTTACATCTCAGGGCCATTGTCCCCACCACGCTCAGGGCATCCTCACTTTTAATAAATGCGTCTAACGTGGTTATCTTGGTGGCACAAACTCATAATGTAAGATGAACGGGTATGTGTTGTATGTGATATCTGATTATAACGATAAGGGACATAAATGACATTGTTATCAAGCATTCCACCAGTACCTGACCATCAAATGCATGCCCTATGAAGTCTACAGTGGTTCATAAAGGGGGCAACAATAAACTGTGAAATATGTAAAAGATACACTTCTGGAGACAAAACTACCTCCCACAATCTCTTTCATTACTTAAACATTTGTACAAAAACTGCATCCTGTCTATCAAGTAGTACAGTCCAGACGATATCAATTGGTAGCCCAATCGGCACGGATGGCAAGAATAGATGCCCACTGTAATATGAGTTTATTTGTTGTATCTACACATAGATGGCTCTACAAGTACTTAGTCACCAAGGACTCAGTTATTAGTCCTACCTATCTCACCTGTTTATCCTTTTCCTTGACTTCTGGAAAGGGTCTTTTGTATTATTTCATTGTCTTGAATGCTACCAAGATTTGAATGACAATTACATAATCATAACATCACTAACAATAATAACAGTATCGATATCAATTATATTAAAACGAAAAACACATTTTCCCGCCAGTTCAAGGATCAGTCATTAGGGTCTACTGATAGAGCCATCTGTATGTAACAAACTTCACAAAAAAAAAACTACAGGGGACAGAACGTAAATCCGTGGTGATTGGGTTAACTTTACGTAAACACTGGTCTCATTTTATATAATTTGTGGTAAGAAAGGATTCGATTGCCTTAGTGTGTTGAAGGAGAACACAACGGAGCTAGCCTTCATAGAAGCGGTTCAGCCATTTTGAGTTGTTGAAAAATCTTTCCTTAGCTGTTTCGATAGTTTTGCATAAAATCCATCCATCCATCCCTCCATACACAAGAGATAAACACATATATTCAAATCGTCTTGTGATTTACAATTCCCACTGCACTCCAAACCAAAGAAATATTGACTCACAAGCATTGTTATTATTTTCTTGTCACGGATATAGCTCTTTGCTTCGTTCTAGGACTCAGGAAGGAAGAAAAAATATTAACCCCGTTGCCGTTAAGACGAGGTGAAGACTAAATGCTACGTGGGGCTATCGGGCGCTGCTATCATATCATTTTGTGATAAGATTTTTTTTATCCCTCTCAACCATTTATCTGTCCCTATACCTCTATTTTGTTCTCTCTCTCGTTCTCTCTCTCTCTCTCTCTCTCTCTCTCTCTCTCTCTCTCTCTCTCTCTTTCTCTCTCTTTCTCTCTCTCTCTCTCTCTCTCTCTCTCTCTCTCTTCTCTCTCTCTCTCTCTCTCTCTCTCTCTCTCTCTCTCTCTCGCTCGCTCGCTCGCTCTCAGTGGCCAGACTTATATGAAGGGGGAAGTGGATCAATTTCCCTTGCATTTGGATAATCCACCCAACTACTGGACAGACTGGAGAAACGCTGTACTGCCCTGTAAAAACTTGTATTCATGAAATTTCAGATATTTCTCGACACTATCCTTCATCTTTGATTTTCTTTTAATTCCTGGAAAACAAATGATGTTATCTCCTTCCTTATTTAATTTAATAGGCCTAATTTCTTTGTCTTTAATCCTTAGGGTCCCATGAGGCAGTCTTTTAATCTGGATACTTGTACCTATGATCGAAATGTCTTATAGAATGCCGTTAAAAAAACCCAAAAAACTCCCTTCCCTTAAATTTAACGTCATGGTCGCTAAGGCGGGTACGGCGTCATGGCTTAAGCCCTGCCCCTTCAATCGTTGTCTAATTCCTTCATTTTTAGCACCCAAGGGCCGAGAGTTTTGATAGTTGAGATATTTCTTTAAAAGGAAATATTTTTGATGCATTAGAGAATAGAGATAAGGCCTCTTTTAGTAAAATACAGGAAGCTTACTACCAATCAGACGTCATTGTTTTCAAAGACTTTGCTTGGATGGTGAGTAAGTGAGAAGATGGACTTACTATTGGTAAGGACAGTCAGAGAGAGAGAGAGAGAGAGAGAGAGAGAGAGAGAGAGAGAGAGAGAGAGAGGGGGGGGGGTGATAAGAATTACACGCGGATTAGGGTAGAGGGGCTATCTATATATCATACTACTAATGGAAAACTATTCAGAAAAAATCGGAAATTAATCGGATATAAAACAAATTTACATGCAAGAAAATTGCGGTATTTCCCCACATTATGCCATAGTTGTGACAATTTATTTTTTTACATAAAAAAAATAATAATAATAAAAATAAAGGGGTGCATTTGGTACTGTCATTTTCCTTTTTTTTTTTGTGAAATGTCTTTGCACATATATGGCTCTGCTAGTGCTTAGTCACAAAGGAGTCAATTAGTAGACCCTGTGACCTTACCTAATTTAACCCTTCCTTGAATTGGCGGGATAAAAGTTTTTTTTTTTTTTTTTTTTATACAATTGCCATCTTTTTGATGAGCTCGGACCTTCTTTTTTCAGACGCAGCAGCAATAGATTTAGCTTTGTCCCACAGGAGCTACTCTGTTGTCCGGGGCCTCTCGTCACGCTTGGCGCTATTGCTTCTGATTTTTTTTTTTTTTTTTTTTTGTTTATGTAACGTAAACTTTCACCCTTAGTGCCTTGTTTTTGCAGGTCGCACAAGACAACAGTAGTAGTAGTCAACACCCGGCATTGACTCCTGGGTAGGGAAGCCCACTAGTCTGGTGCGTTCTTTGGGCGCACTTTTTCTTATATTTTTTAATTCTTTTCCTCTCTTCATGTGACTTTCCTAAGTCTACCGCCGTGCCCTTGTGGTATCCCGTATTCGCTTGGGGGGGTGGGGGGGACATCGAATTACCGTCCTTGGGGGGTAGAGGACGGAAACTGCCACACTTCTCCTAGCTATTGCTGTTAGGTTGATTACTAATAGTTAAGGGTTAACTGGTACCTTCAGGACAACGGGCACGGGCCCAGGATTCGGACTTGGTCTGAAACCCAACAGGAGGGGGGGCGACTCATGACACTCATAAGACCAACAAGACTTTGAACAATGGAACCCTTACTGCTGACAAACGAGAGCGACGAGTTTTTGCAATCCCTCCAGAGAATGCAAGGTATTTGACTGTCAAATGTGTGAATGAAAATCAATCGCTTTTGAACGTTAACCCCTTCACCATCTAGGTCCTTGATGGTCAAGTGCACGGTGATTTCGATTTTGTCTGTAAATTGCGAGATGGTAGCCACCTTGTAAAAGTGCAGTTCAACTCCCAGGTTAATGACTTAATTAAACTGATGCAGATTCATGATTTGAAAGTTAAAGTAACTATCCCTATTGGCCCAAATACCTGCAAGGGAGTAATTTTTTGCTCGGATTTGAGGACAATGGAGGAGAGTGAAATTCTTGAAAATATGAAGGACCAAAGCGTAGTGGACGTGCACTGCATGACCAAGAAAGACGGGAATCTGCGGACAAACACCAGAGTGTGCTTTTTGACTTTTGCTTTGAGTAAAATTCCTGAGTATGTCACGGTTGGATATAAACGTGTCCAAGTGCGACCTTATATTCAAAAACATATATACGTGAAGCCAAGAGGAAAGTTTAAGGTTTAACCAGCAAACCCAATACTTCCTATGCTTCAGCAGCAACTAACAACACTCAGTGCAAACGGCATCAGTCAGGAGCTTGCGGCTAAAGATAAAGAAACTGCAGAGTTAAAGGAAACGGTTAAGGAATTAATGATTCAGATTAAAGAATTGAAAAATATAATTCAAGAAATTGCTGAATCAACCCAACAAAAGCAGCAGCAGCATCATAAGGAGGATGATACCAAAACACAATCTGGATCACACCTCGTCCAGGGAGCTCCTGCTAGGACTTCGCCTGGTTTTTGGTGTGTTTCTCGAAACAGATCATCATCTACTGGGCGTCTCCCTGGCAGCGGAAAGGCATTTCCAATCCCCATAAAACGTAAACTTCGCATTAACCATTATACAATGGAACTGTCGAAGTCTTAGAACAAATGTAAATGACCTTAGATTATTAGCCTCGTCTTAAGCTCCCGATATTATAGTTCTCCAAGAAACACATTTAACCAACCTCGTGTCGCTGAGTAAAAATTATTGGCACGTATCTGACTACATGTTCAGTTTATTGCCCACCTGATGCGGTAATTTATGATGAGCTTTTTGCTCTTCAGAATAGTCTGCCACAAAATAAATTAAATTCAGGTGATTTTGATGCTCATCATTCGTTATGGGGTTCCCTACGGCCGGATGGTAGAGGTGAGCAAGTAGTTATATTGATTAATGATTCTGATCTGGTCCTTCTGAACAATGGTAGTCCGACGCGGGTGAACGATAATACAGGTAATTTGAGCTTTATTGACCTATCACTGGTCTCTTCATCAATAGCAGCCAAGTTGAGAAGCGATCACCTTCCTATTTTTATTGAATATTCATCCGACACAATAAGAACGCCTTCAGCACCTAAATTTAGCTTAAAAAGACCAGACTGGGTCGCCTTCACAAGGAGCGTTAAGCTCGAACTTGTTGGAGAAACCATTGATGATAAAGTAAGCAAAATTCAGAATTTCGATTTTAGATGCAGCAACGTTAGGTATAGAGTTCCATGATGGACACCAGATTGTCGCAAGGTAAAGGGGTCTACAAGCTATAATGAGAACAATTACAAACAAGCAAGAGCTAGGGCTCGTACAACAATTAGACAAGCAAAAAGAGACTCCTGGTGGAACTTTGTCTCTACAATACATAGCAATATGTCAATATCTGAGGTTTAGTCCACGGTCAATAAAATAAATAAGAAAAAATCTTTCAAAATTAAAAATATTCACGAGGGAGCGAATTTCGAATTACCTAGACACTGCTAATGCACTCGCCAGGCAGTTCTCATATACAAGCAGCTCAGACAATTACCATCCTGCATTCCTGACCATCAAGGAAGCAGCTGAGCTGCAATCTATTCACTTTGTCATAGGAGATGACTTTGCTTACAATAAAGACCTAACAATAAATGAGCTTGTCCGTGCCCTAGAAGACTGTAGAGGAACATCCCCAGGCCCCGATGAGATTCGATGTGAGATGATAAAGCATCTTAATCACAATGCCATGATTAAGGTGCTAGAATTGTACAATGAAATTTGGAAGAGTCACACTTTTCCAAACTCATGGCACTTCATCCACATCATTCCCATACTGAAAGGAGGGGGAAATCCCAGATCTGCCATCTCCTACCTCCCAATTGCGTTGACAAGTTGCTTATGCAAGGTCACGGAACGAATTGTTACTAGTAGGCTATTGCATTTTCTAAATTCCAGTAATTTACTAGTTGACGAGCTTCCGAAAGGGACACCAAACTCCTGATCAACTAGTAAAACTGGATAGTCATATTCAAGAGGCAATTGCCCCTTTTCAGTGTTTTTAGATATAGAAAAAGCCTGCGACATGACATGGCGATATGGCCTACTCAGAAAACTTTATGTTTTTAGATTATCTGGAAACTTGCCTTATTTTATTCAAAATTTAATTTCTGACAGAACTTTCTCTGTAAACTTTTTTCGACATTGTCACTTCGGATATTTTTGTCCAGGCAAATGGGGTCCCACAAGGAAGTGTCTTGTTGCCAACATCATTTCTATGTATGATAAATGACATCTTACCAGCTCCCCCTCGGAATCTAAAATACCCACTGTACACTGATGATTGTGCATTATGGCATTCCAGCAATAATGGGAATTATCGGCAAATCGCATCCAACTGGCACTGGATATGATTCATAAATGGGGCCTCCAGTGGGGTTTTAAGTTTTCCACAAGAAAGAGTTTTTTTTTTTTTTTTTTTTTACATAGGAGGAAGGTGAACATCAGGCTAACTCTAGACAATCACCCAATACCTATTCAAAATTCTGCTAGATTTCTTGGTCTACTCTTTGATCATAGACTTAATTGGAAAGAAACACATTGGTCAATTAAAGAATAAATGTCAAAGAGAACTAAATTTATTAAAGTGCGTTTCTGGTAATAAATGGGGAGCTGATAGAAAGTCTTTGCCAATGATATATAGAGCCCTTATTAGGTCTAAAGCAGATTATGGGTCAATCGTGTATGATTCGGCATCGAAATCAATACTGAAAGGTTTGGATGTTGTGCAGAATGCTTGTTTGCGTGTGTGTGTTGGAGCCCTAAAATGTACTCGGATCGAGCGTTTTGAGGTGGAGTCAGGAGTTCCTCCCCTCCGACTCAGACGCGGCCAGTTAGCACTGCCCTATGCCGCAAAGGTGGCTTGAGATCCGAGCCATCCTAATGGCAACAGAGGCATTAGGCCCTTTACCACGCGATTCCACGACCTCGTTGAGAAATTCGGTATAGATATCTCTACCATCGATACCCTGGTTTATTCAAATATAGCGCCATGGGAAACCCCCAATTTTTCCATCATAGAAGTCTGGCTTCCATCAGCTCAGGCCATGGCGCCGGAGGTGGAGGTACGCCAGAGGTTCAGAGAGATCCTTATTGAACATCTTCCTTTTTTTCATATATATACCGACGGCTCCAAGACAAATGAGTGTGTGGGTGCGGGTGTATGGTACGACTGAATGTGAATTGAAGTTCAGACTGCCGAATCATACATCGATCTTTCTTGCCGAACTCTTTGCCATTGATACAACTAAAGATTTTGCACTATCGACGACCCACGATGGAATAGTATTTTTTTTTTTTTTCTGATTCATTAGAGTTCACTTAAAGCTATTAAATAATTAGAAAACACTAAAAATGAACTGCTGGGTATTATCATTCGTAAGCAACATGGTGCCAACCAATCAATCAAGCTAATATGGGTACCAGGCCACTCAGGTATCCATGGCAATGAACAGGCTGACAAATTAGCCGAGTCAACTGGACCTTAGCGTAGTCCGTACAGGTCTCAGGTGTTTTGTGTCTCTTATAAAAACAAAAATCCCTCTCCTGTGGTAAAGTGAGTGGACCAACCTGCAGCCGACTAATAAAGTCAAACTAGAAATAGAAGTGTGAGATACAGCCCACAGGAAAGAAAGAAAGGAGAAGGTGGTTTTGGCCCGTCTTAGGGTCAGTGCCACCAGACAATATGCCCAAAATACTCAAACCATAGACAACCACTAAAAGTTATCTCAGAATAACAAATAGAGAATTTGCAATATCAAATCTCTTATCAGATAATGAAAAAATAAGTAAGGTAATCGCCTTTTTAAGGGAGACAAGCTTTATGACCTTATATAGACTGTAATAATGAATAGGATCCATTGGCTTGATGATCTTGGCTGGCTGTGTTAACATGGCCATATGCCGCTGGTCGATAGCCAAGAAATCAACAAACAAACAAACAATCGATGGTGTTATTTTATATTATAGACATTATAATAACTATAATGTTATAAACATTAGTAACAGCAAAATAAGAGAAAGTCAAATATTTTTGTAAATCAAGATTAAACGGGCGAAACTGGCAGCACTCGTAATTGGCTCATTAATAAAAACAATTAATAGAGTAAACTCACAGTGTACGTTCATGCCATGCCCGTTGACACTGTGTTAATAACACGATATAATAGAAAATATTATTCTAGCTATTAAAAATAATAATTTGAGCTCGGTCTCTCTCTCTCTCTCTCTCTCTCTCTCTCTCTCTCTCTCTCTCTCTCTCTCTCTCTCTCTCTCTCTCTCTCTCTCTCTCTCTCTCTCTCTCTCAAGCTGAAAAAAAATCTTTGAGCCTAAACATAATTAACTGCTAATGGCAATTATGGTAGATTTAAAGCCTGTATGGTCCATGACACTCGTAACCCTTAAACAAAATCATTGTCATTAGGTAATCAAATTCATAACACACACACACACACTCACACACACACACACACACACACACACACACACACACACACACACACACACACACACACACACACACACACACACACACACATACCGTATTACAAATACACCAGAATGCTATATTATCATCAATATCATTATTTTTTGTATTATTTATTAGATATCAAGAACTTTTCTCCCCCTCTGCCTCCTCCCCCTCGCCTTTCTTCTCTTCTTTTTTCTTGTTTTTCTCTTCTCTTTATTTTCCTTCTCCTCTTGTTCACTTTCTTTTATCTTACTCTTCTTTTTTTCACCTTGAGGCACTATGTACTTTAATATCGAACTTTGTTCAACTTTGTTAGTCACGTTTTAGAACGAATACCCCTGTCCTCCTGGTTACTAGGACCTTGCCAATGCTATGAGCAGATGTAGTCATCATTCCTGTTGATGCATCAGCCATACAAGCAATCTGTAACTTACGTCTTACCGGCTTTAAACCCATGAAAATGCAGTGTAGCATTATTATCCTTCACAACTTATATTATAACTGTGTGGTCAGAATTACTGGCACACAATGATTAAACTCAAAGCATCAAAATGAAGACCTAACTCATGTTATCATTCTCTTGTCTGTTGCTGCCATAATCATCAATATTTTGCTCTGTTGTATCATTGTTTTATTTAAGAAAATTCCCGGTGAAGGGAAGTGTCTCTTCTTCTCTGGCTGCCTCCCACACTTGATGAACCTCGGCCTGATGATGATGGCTCCCAGTGCCTCTCGGCGCTTCGTGTCTCATCAACACAAGTCTCAACATGATTAATCTCCTGATGGCGATTCAGTGCAGACATCCTTAGCACACTTTATAGGCATCGCCACCGACGTGAGCATCCTCCTTTCAGCATCTCTTAACAATTGACTTATTCTCAGTGAGCTCACTCCTCCCCTAGAATTGGTAGGGGTGTTTTTTTTAATATCGATAAGGTACTTATAATGTATGAGTGGTGTAAAAGGGTGAGGAAAACGTCACAAAAAAGGAGTTAATCAGTCTTAGAGAGCTGACTGTAGAGTGAGGATTAGTGCGGATCGAGCCTCCGCTGCAGTAAGTCTAGGTGATTCTATGCTGCTTATTAAGTGCATGAATGCATGAACTCATAGTTAAAGATTGTTAATCATTTTTGTAATATACTCAAGGTAATTATTGATTGACTATGTATAAGCAATTAATGCATGCATTTCAATATGCTTTTAAACGATTGTAGATAAATATTTTGTCATTATTAGTTCCTTTTTCTTTCTTTTTTTTTTTTTTTTCTTTTTTTTTTTAACTAACATAACACAACGAAACTTTTTGACCAATTAGGATACATATATCTTATATAGCATTAATTTAGTTTCCTTGGTTGGTTTAAACGTAATACTTTTCTTTCCTCAACAAAGTGAAAGATTTTTTTGTTTTGTTTTGTTTTACTTGTGAATAACAAGGTGTTATACACTCTGGGGGAAAAAAAATAGCTTAATAGTACTTGTGTAAGTGACTTTAGAAAAAAGAGTTATGAGAGCCGTTGGCTTGACTCGTTGTAAGTGGGAATTTGCAAGTTAGGCTGCGAGGGCCGTGTGTCAAGGGCAGTGCAAGTGTGCATGTCCGAGGGAAACAGCAAACAAAGGGGTACGGCTATGACGGACAGTAGTAATGAAGAAGATCCGTTTGTCATAGCGAGGAAGCCAGGTCTAAGGGAGAAATTAGGCTCCCTATACGCAAATGTAGGCGATATAGCAGACCTAAATAACGAGGTAATATCGCCAAGTGCGGATCCCAAGGCAAGAAATCCTGAAACTTGTAGATAACTCACTGATATTTCTAGTTTCCAAGGGGAGAACAATGTCCACAGGAATCTCTTACGTTGGCAGAGGTTGTCGTCGATATGGAACAAGAATTAGTAGATCTGAGAAAGGAGTTTACTAGAGATATTGAACATCTGAGAATGAAATTGGCAAAGCCTAATCAGCTCGCTACAGCTCAACCTCTAGCACCAGATTCCGCGGGAGGAATGGTAAGGACTGCATCAGTGGAAATAGTGCAAAGAGGCTGCGGTGTCCCTATGTTCAAGGGAAACGAAGATGAGCTGACAGGAGGTGAATGGATTGCCTGGGTTGAGTCCGAAATGGAGCGGATAGCACTCAAAGGAGACGCCGAAAAGGTAAACTTCACTGTCAGTTACATCCACCATGAAAAGGGGAACGCTAAGAAGATTATTTAGATATTATCAAGAACCTATCTCATGAGAGGAGTAAAAGAGGGCCATTCTGGCTCAATTCTCCCGAAAGGTTTAGGATGAATGCTTAAAGGGATGCAGAATATCAGGATGAGTCCTTTGAAGAGTAGATAAATAGCAACAAAGCTATCCACATGAATTTCGCTCCTATAAGAGTGTGGCCTTTCCCAGGAGATATGTCATTCTCCATAACCATGAGGTATTTGGCAATAACCATGGTTGCTTTGGATAAGTACAGAATAGGAGAAGAATGGGATGTAAAGAAGTGAATGACCCTTCCATACTAACAGATCATGGAAAATTACAAAAA
>NC_061828.1:33659644-33687144 GCF_019202785.1 Penaeus chinensis | reverse complement strand
AATATGCATAATATATAGCATATATATATATCATATAGATATATTATATATTTATTATCTTTATATAATATATATGATATATTTGTATAATATATAATATATATAATAAATATAGAACATATAATATATATATGTATATTTATAATATACATATATTATATATATAGATAGATAGATAGATAGATATATAGATAGATAGATCTAATATGTATATATTTATACAAATATATATATATATATATATAAATATATGAAAGGAAAACCGCCACAGTAAGAAAATAAAATTGAAATGTAACGTTTCGAACTCTTCACGAGTTCCTCTTCAGACGAATGATAAACCAAAATGGATACAAGGAGAGAATTTTGACAAGAATATATAGTGATTGAGAGACAGAACGAACGAGTATATATATATGTATATATGTATATCTATATATGTATACATATACATATATATGTATATGTATACATATATATACACATATACATATATACATATATACATATATATATGTATACATGTATATCTATATATATGTATACATATACATATATATATGTATGTATATGTATATGTATACATATACATATATATACACATATGTATATATGTACATATATATAGGTATATTATATATATATATATATATATATATATATATATATATATATATATATATGTGTGTGTATACATATATGTGTGTGTGTGTGTGTGTGTGTGTGTGTGTGTGTGTGTGTGTGTGTGTGTGTGTGTGTGTGTGTGTGTGTGTGTGTGTGTGTGTGTGTGTGTGTGTTTATAATATCAGATTAATTAAATTGAAAGTCAGTTATATACTCATTCTGATATTACTATTTCGAGGCTGTCTATTGTGTTATATAAAAGCATTTACAAAACATGCAACTGGGCTTTTGTGTCAGGGTAGGTTAGCAAATATATATATATTTCTCAACAAGGTAGAAAGGAATAATATAAAAATATAGAACACACATCACTTGACAGCTTAAAATCAACAGGAATTCAAATAAGACAAAATTTCAAGGGGACACAGGTTTATATATTTACAGAAGACAACCCTACAAAACTACGTTATGGCCAGGGCATTTCTAGGCACACACTACAACCAAAATATACAAGGCCAGTACAGAGGAGATAAAAAATATCAAACCAGTTACTCAAATAAATATTTCAATCAACCACCTTATCCACAGAGAAATAGTGGCGATGTATATAAGGTCTTCGAAGATCAAACTAAAATATCAAAATATGTAATATTTACAGAAAATCAGCTCTTGCGGTTTTGCCACCTTATCAAATCTCAAGTCCCATGTCTCAATGTTTTTTTTTTTTGTTTTGTTTTTTTTCCCCATATCCACAACTTTCACACAAGATCAGAGGGTTTAGATGTCATTTGCTCATTAGCTCTTTCTATTTTGCTCATTAGCTCTTTCTATTTTTACTTCCCAAATTATTATGGACTTCTCTAAATAAGTGCACAGGTGCTCCACTGCAAATACTGTTACTTCTTGATATTTCTTTCTCATATGTATTTTCCTTCTGCAATCTGACACAAATGCATTAAAGACCTCTCCAGAAATTCATGAAATGACTAGATATGATCAAAATATCTATTTAATCTCCATAGGAATATTATTCACTCATAAAAGCATGAGGTCATCTATATGCCATGACACAAGCATACAAATTATAAGTGTATTTCTGCATATTATTTTTTAATGTAATAATACGTTAACAATCTCTAATGAGGAAAGTGACAATAGTATATTAATCAAAAGGAGTATATGTATGAATTTCATTATGTATGCAATGCCTTGTATATGAATGCATCCCCCTCCCCCCTTCTTTCTTTGCATGTGTGTGTGTATGTGTGTGTGCGTTTGCATGTGCGTGTGTGTGTGTGTGTGTACTTGTGTATGTGTGTATACTTGTGTGTGTGTTTGTATACTTGTGTGTTGTGTATACTTGTGTGTGTGTGTGTGTATACTTTTTTTTTGTGTATGCTTTTTTTTTTTTTTCTTTTTGTGTGTGTGTGTGTGTGTGTGTGTGTGTGTGTGTGTGTGTGTGTGTGTGTGTGTGTGTGTGTGTGTGTGTGTGTGTGTGTGTGTGTACTTGTGTGTGTGTGTGTGTGTGTACTTTGTGTGTGTGTGTGTGTGTGTGTACTTTGTGTGTGTGTGTGTGTGTGTATACTTTGTGTGTGTGTGTTTGTGTGTGTGTGTGTGTGTGTGTGTGTGTGTGTGTGTGTGTGTGTGTGTGTGTGTGTGTGTGTGTGTGTGTGTGTGTGTGTGTGTGTGTGTGTGTGTGTGTGTGTGTGTGTGTGTGTGTGTGTGTGTGTGTGTGTGTGTGTGTGTGTGTGTGTGTGTGTGTGTGTGTGTGTGTGTGTGTGTGTGTGTGTGTGTGTGTGTGTGTGTGTGTGTGTGTGTGTGTGTGTGTGTGTGTGTGTGTGTGTGTGTGTGTGTGTGTGTGTGTGTGTGTTTGTGTTTGTGTGTGTATGTGCATGCCTGTAAGTGTACCAGTGCAAATGTATATAAATGTGCATGTGTGTTTGCATTGGGATATGTTTTTTGTGCTGATGCATGTGCAGTGCATACAAATACACAAAAAACACAAGCACACACAAATATAAATATGCATGCAAATGCACACATACAGACATATGCAAACACACAAATGCAAATTTTAAAAAGTATTTGTTTCCGAGAGCCTTTGTGGATTCCATATAATTCTGTTCTGACTTTATCCTCATATTAATCTCCTCATCAGGATTTAAGATTAGGGAATTTTAATCAGTACTAATACACAATTAGAATGCAAAGGATTTTTTTAAATATTATTTAATCATTATTACTGATTAGGTAAATGCATTACAGCCTTCTGTGTTTCAACAATGATTCAACTTTCATTTCACCCGCAGTGATTTGTGTGAGCTGACAAAATGACTTTTTGACAACTTGTGAAAACATTATAGCTTTTAGTTAACACTTACCTTGAGTTAACAAATATTATACAATTTTCTTATAAACTAGAAGAAAGATAAATATGAAGTATTTATCTACAAGTTATCACCTTTCCTTTAAAGGATGAAATATGAGAAATACTTTGTTAAGCAAAAACTATTTCTTTGTGGCATTATAATCATCATTGCAGCCATAAGAAAAAAAATTGATACAAAACACAGTAATAACCTGTGCAACAAGTCATAAAATCATATTAATATTAAGATAAGTTAAATAAGACATCAATGCTAAATACAATAGGGAAGAAGAGAATGTTCATAACAAAAATAAAAGATAAGAAAGCTAATAGAACTCTAAATGACAGTAATCAATTCCCTTTTCAAACCTTCGAAAAATAATCTTATTTACATCCTCATAATGCATGCTTTCTTTATAGAAATTCTTACACACTTAAAATAAGGCATGGCTTCAAAATTGCATTCTAATTAATCAAGGTGTGTTTGTTTTTTGTTTTTTTCTGGCAAGAGACTTACATTCCTGCGTAACTCTCACCCTTGCCGACCAAAAGGCTTCAGTTTACAGGTGGCTTTAAGGACTGATTAGGTCTTATTCCCGTAAAACAAACCTACCTTAATTAACAATCTGCTTACGTTCTGTCTGGCATGTGTCTATCCTAATGAACACAAAGCTATCTTCTTATTCACTTCAAAAATGCTTGCGTATCCCTAACAGCAATGTTCATCCCTTTACATCTTGACACAAGTACAGGAACAATGAAGGTTTATCAGGCTAGCAATAAAATAACATTGTAAAGTTATATATTAAAATAATAATAATAATAATAATAATTAAAACAAAATAATAAAAACTAATGACTGTCACTCCCAGGTGATCTGCATATAATCTCTATTCCCTTCCCATTAGCATTTTTCTTCTTAAATTGTTACAAAAAGTATCTGAAATATATCCAAGAAAATAGAAATATATAATTTGTATTTATGTCAGCTTATCAGTCCAGCTCCAGGATATAGCTTTACACTGTATTTAGTAAATGATTATTCTTTGTATACAGCATTCACTGTATGATGAACAAACTGGAAACAGCATTCACAATTTTTTCTATCTTGTAATGTGTCCTTCTCTTAAGGTAAAGACATGGGAAAAACACTTACCTTGCTTTATATACTTATTTTTTTTTTTAAAGAATTTCCTAAGATTTCAAAATGCTCTTTTGTCATCAACCAAACTGTTAGTAACAATGGTTTCTTAGATGGTGGGTCTTGATTGAGAGAAATGAAAATTCTGCTTGCATGAATATCTTTTTATCAAACAAGAATACAAAATCATGCCTCTTAGGGTTGTTTAGATCACTCTAGTTTTTTTTCGTTTTTTTTTTTTTTTTTCGTTTTTACCTAATATTGAAGTATTAGAAGTAACCAACAGAACAAAAAATGTAGTCAATTTCAAGAATTCCTGCCATTCATTTCTTGAGTTAACACAGAAAACAAGAAACAACTCTTTTATGAAAAGAGAAAATGCTTTTATGAATGAATTAGAATACTTGCTGACTAAGCCATTAGTTTGATAAGTGTAAATATATAATACATGAGAGTGTATCATTAAATCTGTACTGAAATCTTTAAAGCAAACCACAATATGACAGCAAAATATATCTAGGTTAAACAAAACTGTAGAAGATAAACCTGTAAAGCCACACAATTTCTTATAAAACTCAAGTGAAAAAAAGCATATCACTAAACATCACCTTGACTAGTTTTTCTTTCAGTTGAGAAGGTTTCACCACCTGCAAGGTTAGTGTATTCCTATCTCTCCCTATCCTTAATGATATCAGTACCATATGGTTTCTTTCATATACATATACCTATATGTAAGTACATTACATAAACAATTTTTTTTTCTTTTTGCTAGGTTGAAGATATAAACCTTAATCATCAACATCCTTGAAGACAGAATTTCAGTTACTGAGGAAGCATTGCTAACATATTTACAGCTCCAGTTCTGTATGATGATAACCCAACAGACTTTCCCTGATTCTTGGCTATGCTACAATCTTACAACAAAAAGTGACATCTAGTATAAAAATCTGCCTTAAAAAAAAGGATAAAAACATGGGAGGTTTGTTACAATTTAATACTGCTGATCAAAATATTTACTTTTTACTTGATGTTAATTGTGATCTCAATACTTTTTTTTTTAATAAGAGTTTCTTTATACAGTAAATTAACTAAGTAAAAGCATCAACTTGTAAAACTGTAAACTTGCTAAAGCTAAAATAACAAAAGCATATTGATAAATCAGTCCAACAGAAGTAAATCTCTCAAACTATAATTTTCTTCCTTATTATCAGATATTTGTTAAAATCTATGCTTTATAAAAATCACTTTCCTTCTAACTCAAAAGCAGTCTAGGCACTTCCAGGGTCCCTTTCTCCCTCACTACTTTGTCCCATTCTTTAAAGCAAGATAATTGATATTTCTTCTTCATTTCCTTCACAATACTGGTTCTTTTATGCATCAGTTTATAACCATTGGTTTCATCTTTTAAAGAGCCTTCTCTGTCTGTCTTACTGTTATTTGGTGATGTAGTATATATGAATTTACACATATTACATGCACCAAAAAATAGCGTGGTATACTTCTGTTGAATAAAGGAGCAGTGAATGCAATACTTGAGTTGTCAGTCATAAAACAAACATTGTTTCTGTGTTCTTAACCTTCTGTGCAAATTTCTTCCAAATAGGTTAATCAGTAAATTATATCTAATATAATCTGCATATATCCATTACCATGGAAAAGTCTAGGAAGTAACTGCAATACAAATCTGGTTTTACATCATGGTAAGATAATGAGATATCCATAAAACACCAGTAATATCAGTTGCAGAATGCAATCTCTTGTGTTAAATAGGAAACTAAATATGCAGAAAATCAATAGTTGAGAAGAAGAGGTAGTCTGTGTATTAATGCAATGAGTGTGAACCAGAGTATACCAAAATCACCTAAATGTACACACCAAGCCTATGTAGAGTTTTTCATTTTGTTGATATACCCTTCCTCCTAAATGTGATAGGTCATGATCATCAGTTAAAAATAACAAACAATAATTTTTTTACAAATGATAAAGCACTACAGTGGTAATAATGCACTCTGGAAATACATTCTTATCCAGGTTCAGGACTTTTTCAAACGATACAAAAGAATCTTGCCTCAAAAGCTGTGTTATGCTCATGGTACAGCTTTTTCTTTGCATGATGGCTCTAGATATATAAGAAATATCACTTGCAGGCCTTAAAAGCAAGAAGCTAAAAGCTCCTGAATAGTAAGCAGTCTCTGAAAGCCATTTCAGAAGTTAATCCATTTATGACAAAGTTTCAAGTAAAGTTTGATGAGTGGTGTTAGCAGGCACCACTCCTCAACTTGGATACTGTCCACCTCACTGCTGGGCTCCTAAAGTGCCATCTAAGCAACAGGGACTTGGGCTCAAGATGCGATTAGACATCACCCGGGATAAGAGAAGTTCCCCTCTAGGATGTGATAAAATGTCATCCGGTGTGAATGGGTTAATATATCAATATTCAATCACTTTTCCCTTTAACCTCCATAATCAAATTTACTATCCTGACCTTTCACATTTTTTACAGTATAATAAGATTATACTCCACTTTAAATTCAATTACAGCAAACAACTTTTATACTTACAAGACAGATCTTTTCTGCTGACAGTTTTGTCATCTGTAAGATTTCTTGCTTCTTTGCCAATAGAGCTGAACATCATTTAATACTGTCCAAGTCAAAAAAAATAAATAAACAAAAAATAAATAAAAATTAAAATATACAACTTTCCGGCTAAATGTCGAAAGTTAACAAATTGCCCAGTGATTTTAGCTACTAAAGAAATTGCATCTCGCTAGCTGTCAGCCATAAACAAACAAGAGTTTCACTTCCCATAATTTCAATTAAATTTGTAGTTTTCTGGAATCTAACAATGACATTAAATGAAGTTCAACTGTTTCCTATCCTTTTCCATTCTTTTAATAAAACACACAACATTGCTGTCATCAGCTTTACAGCCTTTCATATATTCATTATTAAAGTTACCTTAAACTGATATTTTGAATTTTGCAACAATTATGCAAACCCATGAATGCACCAGTTAGCACCTTCTATGTGTATTAGCTAAAAATAAGATATAATAAATAATAATAATCATAGAACCTTCACCCTAATAAGTAAAAAAAAATGTTAAAAAAGTTTGTTATATGTTTAAAAAAAGTAGTTTCAAATTATACTCTAAATGAAATTATATTCTAATTCTACTTTTTCTCCTTCTTAGACAAGCATCACCTTTTTGTTTCTTTCTATGCAGTAATTTAGTTTAATTCTACAAATTACACTTGTCACAACTTTCATATTTCCAAAGTGCCTTAATTTTATTTTAAACTTCAATAGAGAAAAGCAATCAAATTGCAAAGCAATGCATTAATTTCCCTCCACATATTTTTCACTATATAAGACATATCATTTTAATTTCATGAATTGAATAAATGCAGAAATGGACACAATTCCTTGTCAAGTTATCAAAGATAATTTATTTAATGGTAGTCAACACACAACAGACTCAACATATCCTTCTTGCTACTGCACTTGGGAAAGTGTATGACTGAACAAAAATTAACAGATGAAAATTACTATAAAAAATAATTCTAACATAAGTCATTATAATAAATACATAAATACATATGTACAAATACACATGTATTCACAAATCTATACACAGGCACACACACATATATATGCATGCACACAACCATCCATACTGGATTTGCAGATTAGCTTCTTCCAATCATTCATTTACATTTTACTGAAAAAAAGTTTACAGCATTTTACCATCATTTAAATAATTTGCATTACTAATTAAATATTACTCATGTTTTAGAAGAGGCATCTGGACTACATGAGGTATACATAAATGTCACTGATGCCTTCAAATTTCTAAGAAGCTAATACTTTTCGTTTTCTCTACTGTTAATATGAGAAATGATAGTGAGGCAAGTATCCTGTCATTAAAATACATAGAAAAATAATAATGGCAGTGTTTGTAGGTCAAAGCTGGGTGCAAATATATCAGGTAACAAACGGTGGATAAAGAAATATCAGATGTGTTTAAAGCTATTATGATTCATTTGGTAATAGATAAGAGTTGCCTACTTCAAGAGTTTCTTCATTGGGTATCTTTGCTATTGGTACTGACAAGCTCATTATTTCCAGTCTGAATGATATCTCAATCAAACAAAATGCTTCTACACATAAAAGAATCAATGGTCCATGTAGCATTTTCTATTTATTTACATCTGACTTGAAATGCCACAGAAAAATGCCTAACAAAAGAAGGTTGTTTTAAATTTTATTACAATTAGAGCTTATGACTGTTAAGCATATTTATATGGCCGAGTGCAACAGGCACACAATAGCTTCATCTTATTTGTCTCTTTCTTTTCTCTGTGCAGATTCAGGTTACGAAATCATAACTACTAATCAGGAGCTGACATCTCTCTTTATTTACAGTCTTGGAAGCCTTACCTTCGCTTGGGTATGTTCACTGAAGCTACTAAACTGACAACCTATATAAATCAACAGTCCATTTATTATGCTAGATATCTTTTTGTTTTTTGTTTTTTTTTTGCTATCCATTTACATGATTTCCTTCCTCTCTAAAAACGAGAAATCTTTGTTAGTCAGTGATTCCTGCTGTTAGCAAACAGCATTAACAGCTGATCTTCCTTTTCCAATTTATGACATTGATAAAGAAAACACATATCCAATAACTTACTCCTCTTACTTCCAATTATAAACATCATTTTTGTTCAATATATATATACACATGCACACAGATATTGACAGATGTTCCAATACTTTTATTCTTCTGAAGTAAATAGTATAGCTTTTTGAACAATGTCAGGTTCATGTTCACTGTAATAGTAAAATACTAAGCAGCCAAGTAAAATCAGTTACCAGAAAGCCTTCATAAAATTCAGTTCTTTTGGTTAATCATTTAAACTTCCTATCAACAACACAATGTTCTGTGTAAGTGACTACGATCCATATAAACATGATCATCAATTTTTATTAACAAAAAAATCTACATTCCCTAAAATCACACTGTATGACATGGTTTTTATGAGCTGGGGGAAATCCAAGATAACAAATGCAAGAAAAGAAGAC
This sequence comes from Penaeus chinensis, assembly GCF_019202785.1. Classification (NCBI taxonomy): domain Eukaryota; kingdom Metazoa; phylum Arthropoda; class Malacostraca; order Decapoda; family Penaeidae; genus Penaeus; species Penaeus chinensis. The sequence goes on along the minus strand of NC_061828.1, from coordinate 33,677,930 downwards.
AAGAGAAGCTAATTTAAAATCCATATCAATAATGAAATAAATCAATCCAAATATCATCATTATTATCTTTGTTTCTACTTGTGTCAGTAAAAGTAACAATAACTGCATTACAATCACAAATAAAGAATTGAGTAATATCAACTTTATAGTTCTGTGTGAGTGGGTGAAGCAACAATCATATCTTTGCAATCTCTCCGGCATTCATACAGCAATCTATGTTAGCTCATTCTTGGTAACCAGAAATTAAACCTTTATCAATACCTGTACTTGGCACTCTACTGCAATATACAGTCTTACTCTAGCTATAATGAAAATAGTTACATAAATAACAAACTATGGGCAGGCACGTTTACACTTCTACTACTGCAAAGAAAAGAGCAGGCAGAGTAAAAAATAAGATTCTTTTTAATGACAGTGGCACTAAGAAATCACATGATAATATAAACTGATTATTGTCAACATTTCATATAAAATAGCCTTTAAAAAATAATATTTGAAGCCTTTTGCTGTTCTCTAAATAATTATTTTCCTAATGGAGGAGGAAGAAGAAAAGGAAGAGGAAGAGGAAGAGAAAGAAGAATATATAGGAAGAATAATATCAAACTTTTGGCTGTTCTCTAAATAATTATTTTCCTAATGGAAGAGGAAGAGGAAGAGGAAGAGGAAGAGGAAGAGAAAAAAGGAAGAGGAGGAGGAGGGAGAAGACAAAAATGAACAGGAAGAGAAAGAGGAAGAAGAGGAGGAAAAAGAAGAAGAAAGGAGGGAGGAGGAGGAGGAAGAGAATCGGGAGGAAACATATAAAGAGAAAGGAAAAGGAAGAGGATGATGCTGATGACTGATAATTTACTTATTAATAATGATAATGATGATAATGATAATGATGATGATGATGAAATGATGACGACAATGACAATAATGATGATGATGATGATGATCATGGTGATGGTGATGATGACAATGACAATGATGACAACGAGGATGAGGGTAATGATAAGGACGAAGAAGATGGTGAAATGAAAAAGAATAGACAGGAAGAGAAAAGAAAGAGAAAAGAAGAAATCAGTCAATAAAGGAAAAAAAAATAGTAAATAGAAAAAGAAAAGAGAAAAGCAAGAAGATGAAGGATGAGGTCACACTTGTAAGGAGTTCTTATTAGATTCATAATATTCAGAGAAACCTGATGGTTGTAACAATAGTACCATTCCTTTCTGTGATGACTTTCTACATAAAAAATTGCATAATCAATAAATCTTGCTTTAATGTAGTGGTTTGTAAACCCATGAAAACTTTGTAAAATATATTTTTTTTGGTATAAAACAGTAATATAAGGTAACAATTATGTTCACTTTCCAGCAGTTAAGGCAGATTCTTATATCTGATATCAAAATGAATTGATATCAAACTAAAACCAGTAACAAATATCTCAGTAAACTGGTAACTAATGTGAGTGCTTATGCTCTAACCAGTAACCTAATTTAGGCAATGATAACCATTCTCAGCACATGACTCTTTGAGGTGAGACAACTACACATATCATTATACAGAACTGGGAAGGATACAAATTCTCTGGTGAGTACAATCATTACTCATGATGTGAAATACATAAAGTAACAAACAAAATAAGAATAATGACAATAACATAAAAAAAATGACTGAAAACGAATAATAAAATATATGAGAATGAAAAAAAAAAGGTGTAATCTACTGTAGTACTCACAGTAAAAGAGCATGTATATTGTAGCAAAATATAGTAACTCATAACCTCTATACAACTGCTGCTGGTATCTTACATCTCACAGAGCACCACTCGGCTCTTACATAGACTGACGTGTGGCTGGACAGAGTCCTGGTTCTTCTTATTTAGGTGACAGTGGGATACTGATCTTCAACAAACATCCAAGGAGCAGTTCCAAAATGTGCTGCAATGTCACTCATTCTGCCAAAAACATGGTCAAGTTTGTCTCATAGTAATCCAGGTTTGAATAATGGCAGATTTAAACTAATTTTATAATGACAATTAAAAATAAAACAAAGATTCCAATGGCAAATGTACATTTAAACCTATCTATATAAGCAGTCTGGTAATAAGCACAATTCCTCTTCCCCCCCTTTAACATCTTGTGTGTCACCCTATGAATTACAAGTTAGACTTTATTTTGTATAAAAAGCTTTTGTCTTTCTCTTCTTATCAGTATCACGACTGCAATATTCCTACCTTTCCTTATCTCAGCCATAGTTTCAACCGCAAGGCATCTACCCCATTTAGATAGTACCTGTGGAGAGAAAAAAAATTACATTTATTAACTAGTCACTGAACATTTTGCAGAAATCCTATGCTTAAGCATTCTTAGATATTTTCAAACTATTTTCAAATGCCTATATTTGTCATTTGATTTACTTTATCCAGATGAAAATAGACTTTTTTCCTTGCACAGACTCATTTTCATCTCTCAAGGTAGTCAATAACACAGTGCAAGAATAAAAACAGTAAATAATATTTTGTTATTTGTGTGTTGTTTTTCTGTAATATTACATTTTCTGTAATACAACCTGTGCCACCAGACACTGGTCAGCATTACGAAGCCTGAGCATGGAAATGGTGTCCTATTTGGAGCCGCGCTCTTCCACTCCTGGCTCACAGACACGACATTCCACACTCATTTATCAATGGAAATAATGCAAAAGCCCCTTTCTAAACAAAAATGAGTCCAATCATCCTTCAAGAGGTTTGTGCACTCATGGCTAGTCTTTCCTGTTATCCAAACCTTCAGCCGAAACACTCGCGCCAGCAAGTTTGCCAAATTTTCCCATGACAGTATGTTCATGTCACCTGCCCCTCAAGACAAAATTTTTCATGACATGTTGATCACATCACCCGGATCAAAGGGGTTAAGGCTGATCTTCCCTTCAGTTAATCACTTCTGACTTAGTTGACTGGCTTAGCTTTATTCATTTGGTTACCTATATATAGTTTCATAAGTCCCTAGTCAACAAGGATATCACCTATTTAACCCATCTCTTATATTTTCAATAAAAAAAAATATATATTTCTATTCCTGTCATTATCATTATTATCAATGAACAGAAGGGGGAGAAGAGAGGAGACTGAAAAAGAATGTAAGGGAAAGGTGGCCTAAAATGGAAAGAGGGGAAGAGAAAGGGGCTTAAAGAGAAACAGGGAGGGAAATGGAGAGGACATAAAAGATGAAAGATAGGAGGAAAGGAGAGGTGGCCCAGAGAGAAAAGAGGGATGGGGGGAGAGGGGAGGGGGCTGGGGGAGGAAGGGACCGGGATAAGGGAGTAACGGATGTGGGAGAGGTTAAGTAGAAAGAGGAGAGAAGAGGATGGAGGTTGATATAAGACTTAAAGTGGGAAAGGAAGAGTGAATTTAAGGAAGATCTGTAAGTGAGAGGGGGGTAACAGAGCAGGAGAGGGAAAGGTAGAGTGAGAGGGAAAGGAGAGAGGAAGCAAGGTAGAAGGATGGCGGTGAAAGAGGGAGAGAATTGGGGAGTACTTTTTATCTTTTATTTTATTTTTATTTTTTTTTTGGTATGTGTGGAATTTCCCTATGTCCCATTAGTTCTAATTATACAAATAATGATTATAAAAATAATAACATCAATAATGATATTGATAGAAACAGAAATAAAACCTTTTTGGTAATCAAAGTCAGACATTCCCCCCAACACATGTTGGGACAACTGCATGAACATCTCCACTAAGAAAAATGTACAATCAAAATTTCTCAATCAGTGGCCAAGACTACATTCAGTAGTGGAGGAACCAACCAGTGGTAGCAAAAGAATTTTATCCCTATTCCAAATTATTTAGATTTTATCTGTATTCCAAATTTATTGGGCATTTAGAAAGGGACTCTTGCATTATTCCCATCAACAAACTAATGTGGAATATACCATCCTTGGGCCAGCTCCATGGAGGACACCATTTCCATGCACAGGACCCTATTCCTGCCTGCTGTGATTGGTGGCACTGATTGGATTATGGAAAACTGAATATTACGAAATGGATTACAGAAAACTGAATATTATTTAAAAAATCAAAATATGGAGTCTGTTCAAGGAAAACAAACTATTATCATCTGGATAAAGAATATCAAACGACAAATATAAACGTTAGAAAATGGTACAAAAGCAATAGATGCTTATGCAGAAAAATAAATACTACTAAAAAGGGAAGGCAAGAACCTTGACACCACATATTAGTGCTCCTGTATGCTCAGCCTACGTGCTACACATAATAATTTTTTTAATGAAAGAATTTGCAACTGTATAGGCTTATATTTATTTCTCACCATCTGATCACGACCACTGAATAATCGACCAACTGGCCAATGGCAGGAGACTGTGTGGTCACATATAGCAGTAGTAATGTGCTCAATGGTGCATGGGAAACATAATTATGAATTGATGAAAGAGTTAACTTGAGAATAAGCAACTACCATTGCTCATTCATAGATCAAATTTTATTATCAATTATTTATCACGATATAGCCCAGTTAGCTATATGATTAACACCTTCCCAACAGGTTACTCCCTGAGGCATCATAACAAACAGCTCGGTCTGTGGAGTGCGGCTGTACACCGCAGCAACGCACCAAAACGCTACAAGTCGGCGTGTTGCCATTGATCTCCCGAGCATAGATTTTTTAAAAATTTTCTTCACCGGTCATTAACCCAATGGCGCCGGGTATAGCAAATTAAAAAAAACTCTACGCTCTGGCGAACGGCGGCAGCGCGCCGACTCTGAGCGCGTGATATCGGTCCATCAAGCCGAATCATTGCCTCGGGGCGTTTTGGCGCGGCGCCGCTGCGGACAGCCGCACGCCTCACATTGTGCGTATTGTTATGACGGCGATAGCCGTGACCCGTCGCCATTGGGTTAAAGGGTTAAACCCTGACTGGAGGTGGAACCTCCTTCATATCCAAAATTAATGCATTACAGCATAGTTCTTTTACAATTCCATTAAAGATCTCTATATGATCTGCATAAAATAACAAAAGAACTTCTGTTTGATAGATCTGCATCACTACCAATGTGAGTTTTGTTTTGTCACATTTGTTCAGGGTCTCCCAACTTCTGCTGGGAGAAAAAGCCAAGGGGCAGGAATTATGTTTCTAAGAGGAGGGGAAGGGAATGAGATTGCTCTGTCAGTGTCCTTTCTTCCACCATTATCTTTTCTCCCTCTTTTCCCTGGTATATGCTTCAGCATGTTTTGATTTGCTGCACTCTCAACTTATGGGAGCAGGCCTCACATCTACTCTGTGCTAGTACAGCCTTCTACAGGTGGGGTAATCCTGGTGACCCTACTAAATAGTCTTGCCCAGGATTAATCTTTGCCACTGCCAATACCTCCAAGAAGGTGAGTCATAGCACATCTTGACTTATGGCTGCATGGCCCCTTTCTTATCTATGCTTCTGCAGCCAGATTCAGGGTGTTAGTTATGCCCAACTCTTACTAGAAGGGCTGGTCCATTACTTCTCTGTGCCATTGACATCATCTCCAAACCAGTTAGTTGTGGTGCACCTCTACAAATGGTAGCGGAGCACATGTACTTATGCAATCATCTTCAGGTATATGCAGAGCAACAGGTTTGAACCACCTTCTTCCTTTCTAACCTGACAGTTAGAAGTGTTCATGGATACTTGTCTTCCTTCATCTAAGCTGCAGAAAAAGTGTCATGCAACACTCCCTAAAAGGATCTCTGCTTTACCCTGCAAGGCTAGTAATGCCATTCTGCCTAGCTGTGGACTGAAGTAAACTTTCTGCTTACATGCCACAATCCAGTTTCTCTCTCCACCCAGTGCTGCTCAGAACTTGCTTCTGCAGAGGTGTGGCCAAGATTTTAACTACCCAATTCTCTTGGTTTCTCACCCAACTGCACCTTGCACAGTCAAAACAGTTGATATTTCTGATTAGTACATCATAACTGATTGTTATGATCTTATTAACAGACATCTCTGATAAAAAAAAAATTCTATTCTTGGCTTTCTGCCAGGTGACTCACTTGTGGAACATAATGTATTTACCTGAATAACATGTGTCTATTTTGCTATTTCTCATATTATTTCCTATTTTATTACAGTCATTATTCTACTTTATCATAGCTGAATTTGGCATCTTGTATGTAACTTTCAGACATCATAAAAAGGAAGTGACATAATTACAGCAACTATTTTTGCTTTCACATAGTTGGCATTGCTGTCAATTAAAAAAAATTACATTATAAAATGGAAGTGATATTAGAACATATTGGATATTACTGCAACATGTGACCCAGCTAGCTTTGACCTCACTGGTTCCTCATTCCTGGCTAGGTCGGGTTCTTGCACTCCATTCATTACTTGCCATCAAGATGCCTTGACCTGTACATCTCTAAACTGGTAGCTCCTCGTCCTCTGAGGTCAATGACCCTGTACATTTAACCTTTCAGACACCTGCTACAAAAGTGCCTTAGTGCCATCCACCGATTTTGGTCTTCTGCCTAACTACTCAGCCTTTTCTTACATTATCAGCCAGATGAACACCATGGTCAGCAGAGATGAGCCACTCTCCAGCATGGCCTCCTGGGCATGGGAGAAAACACTTCTTTGTATGTAGCAAATGACAATGTCCCCAGGCATTTTGGGTTTGCTGCCTGTTCTGGAGTCATAGCCAGCCTGGACATATCCAGTACATCCATAGAAATCTTTGTGATTTTTCACTGACAATCTCTTGGCCCTCATCATGAGATACACCGACAGATGAGTTTCATAACTTCTGCTTTTGTGTACCCTTTACCTTTAATCATATCATCTCATAATATCTCTTGTATTGAGCAGTCAGAGTGTATCATTTAAATGTTTTTTCTCACTCCCATGTATGCAACTGTCTATCCACCAATCTCCAGCTGTGGACAGAGATATTTGAGGAGGCCATGCTGAGGGACTGGTTTGACCAGCTCATGAAACCTTTCCTCACTCCCAGATGACAGGATGTGGAAGCTCCGTGCAGTCTTGGATACCCTCAATGACTTGTTACTCTTGACATTTGTGCCAGAGTGGGACTTCTCCAGCGACTAGTTGTTGTGGAATTTCTGTGGGTGATTGGCTTTCAAGATCTTCAACTCAAGCTAGAGGGTGAAGTTTAGGGTTAAAGATCTACCAGCAGTCTGCCAGCACTGGCCCAGCAGCTAGGTATGCCTCATGTTTCCTAAAGCAATAAACTCATCCACTGGACAAGGGGATATCAGTTGTTCGTGGACAACTGGTACATTTTGCCAACTCTTTGTCACCTGCTGCAGGTCCATAGGACTAATTATAGCCTACTACCATGACAACTTGTAGGTCAAAGGTGTGGAAAAGGAAGATTTATTTTCCTCCTTGACCTTGAGGTCATTAACCCAATGGCGACGGGTCACGGCTATCGCCGTCATAACAATACGCACGATGTGAGGCGTGCAGCTGTCCGCAGCGGCGCCGCGCCAAAACGCCCCGAGGCAATGATTCGGCTTGATGGACCGATATCACGCGCTCAGAGTCGGCGCGCTGCCGCCGTTCGCCAGAGCGTATAGTTTTTTTTAATTTGCTATACCCGGCGCCATTGGGTTAATTAATACCCTCACTGTGCAATGTACCTTTGGGGGATTGTCAACCCAGAAGTTTGAGGTTGAAGCTCTCCTTGTGTCCTCCTGGGGACTTCAGCATTGATGCTGACCCAATCAGAGGAAGGATGGCAGTGTGTCTGCCAGTGGCTGTGAGGCAAGCAATGCAGAAGTGTCAGCATGGTATAAATCACATCCCTGACAGGAAGAGGAGGAGGTACATTTGGTTTTCCAGGCAAAAGTTATGAAAGAACACCCACATCTACTGCTGTGACTGTGATGTAGGCTAGCATGCAGCCTACATATTGTGATGCATTAATTTGAAATAAATATATAGTTTTCAGAAAACTTGGCAAAAGTTGGGTGTTTAGACTGCATTCTAGTTTTATGACCATACTAAACTTCAGTTTGTCTCTCTAAAGCATAATCTTTAATACCTGTTGTAGCAGCAAGACCCCGCAACCTGAAGCTCAGCATACTTACCCAGGCAGGGTCACGACAGGTCCGCCGCCGCGTCTGCACTCATTGGACAGCAGGCTCCCCTCGTTCCCTGTGTGCTTACACAGCGCTCGTCTACTTAAGCAGCAAGGGCCGCAAGCGAGATCAGCAATACCCGATCCTCCAGCAGAGCAAGACCAACAGCAGCAGCACCCAAGGACTACCCAGTCCTTAGCTGACTGGGGAGCCTACTGGCTCCCCCGTAGAATTCCAACTTCAGCCTCCATCACCCAGCCATATCCATGGGCACTCACACCCACACAGTCACTCCCCAAAGAGATAAGACACTAGACCAAGATAGTAGATGCAACATACCCATCTACTATACCATCTATGGTAAACAAAGGGCATAAAATTGAATCTTCCACTCATACTGAGTTGTCTATAAGGTGTTGCTTGTGTGCAGGTCTTTTGTAGCAAGCAATCACTGATATAGATACCATCCTGACATGTGGTTGCGTTTGAGCTCCAAGAGGGGGAAGGAAGGAAAGAAAGGAGGAAGGGAGGGAGAGCAGGAGAGAGAGGTGAGGTATCATAGACCTAACTGGTTCATTGGAGGCTGAGCACTTGCAGAACCATCCATATGTAATCACATTTCACAAAACAAAACTACTGTGGCCATTCCATGCTCCTAGCAGCAGTGGGTTAACTCTCCTTAAGAAACTGTAAGACCACTGTTGATAAATCAAACACAACATTCCAATTCCCCATCAAACTAAAAAACACACACACATCCCCTTTGAAAGAAATAAAAATGAAAATGGAGCTTACCGGAAGAGCCGTTTGTCTCTCACAAAGCCAAGGTTCTCGTATAACCTGAGGGCGGGTTTATTCGTTATTTCAGTCTCAAGAACAACTTCATCCGCGTCATCACACGCCATTGCTCTTATTGCTCTCTGGACAAGATTTGAGCCTGGAAGACAGCAATTAGATTTCAATATAGGAAAGTATTAACAGTTAGGAGTAGATATATAAGGAAAATAATGATTTAATAATACTAATCTGAAATGCAAATAAAGAGTTGGTATCATTACTGAGATGTGGTATACAAATGCACAAAAAAATACATATCTTAACATTCTTAAAAATAATGAAGGAGTCTTAACACTAATCTTTATTCTAACCCATTGACAGTGGAAGGGCACATATACAAGTCATGCCCACTATGATTTTAGTTTACAAATTCTGTAAATAAGAAGAGATCTCTACAAGAATCATTACCCAAGCCTATGTGATCACAACTCATTATCCCTTTCCTTAAATTTTCAGAATCTTTTATTCTAATTTCCATGCTAATGATGTAAAAATAAGAAGAACATGTCAATAATAATGGTAAAAAAACAATCATTACTACCAATAATAATTATATTACAAAAAAAAAAAAAAAAAAATCTGAAAACATGAGGAATAGTTTATACAGGTAAAGCCCAATACAAATAAAAATAAATATAAACCAGGACATTATCCAAAATATCATGATATAATACAATAACAGTTGTAATAACAGAATTATAAGCAACAGTAGTCATAATAATAAATGATAACAAAGAATAATAAATAAACAATTAAAATAATAATAATGATAATATCAATTGCACCACAAAAGAAATATAATAGTTACGAAAGTAATAACACTAGCAATAATAGTAACAGTAACAATAATAGCAATAGTAACTACAATAAAAATAATACCAACAACAACAACAACAACAACAACAATAATAAAGAAAATAAAAACAATAGCAATACTGATAATAATAATAGTAATAATAATATTACTAATAAGGATGATAATATTAACAACAACAATAATAAAAAAATAAAAAAAATAGATAGATGATGATGATGATGATAACAGTAATAATAATAATAATAATAATAATAATAATAATAATAATAATAACAATAACAATAATAATAATAACAGTAATAATAACAATAATAATAACAATAATAATAATAATAAAAATAATAATAATAATAATAACAGTAATAATAATAATCATAACAGTAATGATGATAATAATAATAATAATAATAATAATAATAATAATAATAATAATGGTAATAATAATAATAACTGTAATAATAATAATAATAATAATAATAATAATAATAATAATAATAATAGTAATAATAATAATCATAACAGTAATGATGATAATAATAATAATAATAATAATAATAATAATAATAACAGTAATAATAACAATAATAATAATAATAATAATAATAATAATAACAATAATAATAATAATAATAACAGTAATAATAACAATAATAATAATAATAATAATAATAATAACTGCAGTAGCAATAATTATAATAACAACAATAATAATAATAATATTAACAATAATAATAATAATAATAATAATAATAATAATAATAACAACAACTGTTAAAACAATTACAATTAGAGAAAAAAATATAATGGTTAACATTACAATAAAAGAAGAGCAATAATAAAAAATAAATTAATAAATAAATTAATTAATAATAATAATAATAATGATTATGATAACAATAAAACATCTAAAAAATCACAATAACATTAGCAGTATCAACAATAATATGTATCAATAATATGTATCAACAATAACAATATAAAAAGTAATGACAATTTCTTGGCAAATGGAAAAAGTAAAAAAAATAAAAAAATAAAAAAATATTTATATAACAAAAGAAAGAAAGAAAGAAAGAAAATAATAATAATGATAATAACAATAACAACAATAATAATAATAATAATAATAATAATAAGAAGAAGAAGAAGAAGAAAGAGAAAAAGAAAAAGAACAACAACTGGAGAGAGAGAGAGAAAGAGAGAGAAAGCCTCCAGCATCAGGTCCTTACCGATTTTTCTCTTGCGAAACCTATGATCAACCGCTAGCATGGCAATATACCCTCTAACGGTGACTTTCTTGTGCACATCTAACTTGCAGACGATCGCCCCGACGACTTCTCCGCTCGCCATGGCCTGGAAGTGGTGAAAAGGTCAATGGTGTCCTTTACTTATTCACTAGTTTATTATATGGTATGAGTGCAAAATTTCTTTTTTTTCAATAACTTGTAGGTACGTGAAAAAGAAAAAGAAAATAATAATCAATGAAAAATAAAATTAATATTAAAAATTAATAATAGTGATATAACTATAACTATAACAATAATAAAAACAATAATTACAATATTACTAAACTAACAGCAATGAAAACCTTGGCCTTATACATTTACATCTTTCCCTGTGGGTGATTGGAAGCCATTGAAATGCAAATACTTGAAATGAGTCGGGAATGTATTGAATAGATAAATGTTGTAAAAAATTAAACAGACCAAAAGCATGAAAAAACTCTGCTACAAATATGGATTCAAATCATTAATTACATGTTATATTATAAAACCTCTTGAACAGGTGGTAATAAACTGCAATGACTGTAAATATGTCAAGGTTTTTTTTTATAATGAATATCTCTCTCATCATTACCATACCAGACTTTACTACAAAAAAATATTATCTAACAGTGAAATTCATTAATAGTAATCTAAATAATAATTATAATTATAATAATAGTAATACTAATACTAATACTAATACTAATACTAATACTAATACTAATACTAATACTAATACTAATACTAATACTGATAATGATAATGATAATGATAATAATAATAACAATAACAATAATAATAATAATAATAATAATAATAATAATACTGATAATGATAATAATAATAACAATAATAATAGTAATTTTAAAAACAATAACAATAAAAATAATAAAATATAATAATATCATAATCTTAACTAAGATAACAAAATCTAAGACGATAATAAAGTGGTGGTAGTAATATTAACCTCGACAATCATAACAATGATGATAATGATAACCATTACATAACAGTACACATGATTACAACAGAAATAGCAGTAGAATCGGTAATGAGAATAACAAAATAATGATAAAAGTTCAGTTCAGTTTAGTGAGATTTGCAAAGGCAAGGTTCATCTCAGCTGTATTTACAACACATTTACTGATAGCAATAATATAAGCAATTATAAATAACATATCATCAAGAGCAATGAACCATTACAATAATAATATTTTCAATAATAATGAAAATTGGCAATCAACAGTGATAATAATAATGATTATTTTCACAACCATATCAAGGGAACTAATTGTGGGGGGGTTAGGTTGAGAGAAAGAAAATAATATAATATAATGTTATTATTATTAAGGGTGGAAATGAATTAACAATTAGGATAAGATGTGTTAGATGTCAAAGGTTGTAGAATGCTGTAGGATAGAATGGTAGTGAAAAGGGTATAGAGGGGGAGCAAATGGAAGATGGTAGGGATTTGTAAAAGGGGAAGGGAGTAAAGGTATAGGGCAATCAGATCAATGGTGGGTATGTGTCCGAGGAAGGAAGAGTAACACTGTATGAGGAAAGCTGCAAAAGAGCTATCATGAAACCATCAAAGGGTAACACAGGTAGAAATGGTAGTTGTGGAAGTAGGAGAAGAATACAAAGAATTACATAAGGGAACAGGGGGAGATGGTAAGTACTGGGAAGAATGTCAGGAGGGGAGGGATCCTGAGGACATTGTTGTGACATAAGGGAGTCATGTGAGCATCTAGGTGGGAGTGGTAAGGATAATGAGGAAGGAAGAGGGAATGGTGATGCACTTGGAGGAGGAGAGGATGGGGCATTTTTTGGGACAGTGGGAGGAAGAGGGGCAGGGGAACTTGAGGAGGAGGAGGATGGCTATCAACAAATACTTTGAAGTTCAAGTGAATAGGAAAAGCTTGATTGGAGGGTGGATGAGGGAGTGGAGCATTCTCTTGGCTCGTGTTTAGGAAGTTTTGATGTCTTTAAGAGTTTCTGGAGTGGAGTTGGGTGGGGAGGTCTGTCTGAGAAAGAAAGCTTTTTTTATGTGGAGGAGAAGGGGGGAATAGATGGGGTGGAATGTTTAGATTACCTGGTGCAAGCAGGTAGTGTAAGGAGGAGGAGGGGTAGGCACTGGAGAAGTGGTAGAGATTGGAGTATCTGGATTTAGACTGGAAAAGGAATTTGATTGGGGTAGAGGGGGAGTAAAGATAGGATGGTTTGGGGTAGAGGGAACAGATACTGGGGGAGATGCTGAGACTTCTTGAGAACATAGGAGGGGAGTGGAGCAAAGTACAGCTTTGCATTAGGTAGAAAGAGAAAAACCTTGTTGATGTGCATTTTGTCAGGCCTAATTTGTATCTGATAACTGCTTGTAAGCAGGGTAGCTTCTATAACATACAGTATGGGAGCCTCCACAATTGGCACATGTGTGTGACTGAGCAGAGCAAATTCAACATGACCAGTTGATGTCATTTTCACAGTTTGACCAGTCCTTGACATAAACAGGACAATCAGTCTGGTACAAGTATCAAAGGAGGAGAGAGGCTGGGCAGGAATAGGTTTACCAGTGAGGTCAGTCAGGGTAGATAGTGCACAAGCTCGGGACTCAGATGTAACTGTGACAAGGTGTGAATGATCAGAATGCATGCAAAAGGAAATTTTGCCTACTTGTTTTTGGAGACATTGTTGGAAGAGGATATTGTCAGAGTATGGGGCTGTAGGGGGAATCACAAAAAAAATCAATCCCACTTGGCTAGGCTAAACAGGGTACTCAAAGGTTTGCAGAGATGGAAGCAGTAAAAGGACAAGGGCGGGAGGAAGATGGGGTGGTATGAGAGAGGTCGTGTTGTTGGGAGGAGGACAATAGGGATGAAGAGTAATAATAAAGGGCTGGCGGTAGACAATGAAGAAGACTGTGCAGTAGGAGATGGAGTGGAGGATGTTGGGAGAGAGGAAGGGGTGTATTCTGAAGGTTGAGTAATGACCTGGGTGGATGATTCGGAATGGATAGAGTTGAAAGCATACATCAAGGAAGGGATATTAGTATCAGTGGTCGGAGCCATGGTCAAAGGAGAGGCAGAGGTTAGGAAACCTATAAAATCAAATTTAGATAGGCTAGCTGATGAAAGGCAAAAAAAAGTCTCCATTACTAGCCTGAAATAAATGAGGAGAAAAAAACGGCCTTAGGGGATTAACCAAGGCAATACCGTGCCCATGGCTCTCAGAGGCCATTAATGACTGACACAAAGCCAGCCTTTCATCCTTTCACCATGGTTCTCACACTTTCGGAGGTGGACAGAAGATAGGGATGAAGAAGAAAAGGAAAAGGGGAGAAGTAAAGATCATGCAAAATTAATGAAGCGAGGGCTGAGGTCTAAGGTAAGGGTGGTCCCCTAAATTCGGCCCCAGCCTCCCTCTCCTAAGCCCCCCTTTAACAACTAGCATGGGATTAGGGCGGTAATATAACATAAAATGCCTAGAGATCAGGAAAAGTAACTGTTAATTATCTTGGAAGAAATTGACAAAATTGCTTTACAAATTTTCTTTTACACATTTGCTTAATTACTTTTTAAATAGTATCAATTAATCTGGTTATACCACTTTAAAAATAATAAAATTGCACACAAATCTCTTTTTTAAATCTCTTTTTTCCAAGTATGACCCATATTATTTTGGCACATTTCATTTTCATATATATAAAAAAAAGATTTTTTTTTTTTTTTTTTTTTTTTTATAAAACTAAAACAAAGCCCTACAGAAAATGTTATACTGTTAACAGTGAATCTTTCAGGGATAATTATGTCTAATGTTTAAAAAATACACACTAGTCTTACAGAGACAACATTTATGAAAACCTGTAAGATACAGTAATTCTTGCAATCATTTTAATAAACAAATATTCACATGTACGGCAATTTCCTTAACAATTTCAAGGGAGTTATTTTGTAGCCTTTTCATTAGCTATAAATAAACCAACTTTAATATCTTCAAGCAACAAATGTCAAAGTATCTAAAAAATAAAAAAAAATAAAAAATTAGAGAAAATGGATGCCTTTTACAAATAATCTTAAATCGCCCTTTTTTTTTTTTAAGTTTTTTTTTTTTTGTTCCATTTGCAGGGAATGTTGCAATTTCAGTTAAAGCCAATTCATATTCAATCACACCATTACAGTAACATACAAAATGCAGTGCGAAATTTGTTCCATAAAAAAATAAAATCTTGGGGAGAGAAGGTCTACACTTGTGTGTGTGTGGGGGGGGGGTTATTTATTTTTTTAGATTAAGAACAAGAGATGGAAAACTATGAGGAGTATATATAAATACATGTACATTAAATAAATATACAACACAAACTGAATTATATATGCTCTTATATATATATATAAATAAATATATGTGTGTATATAAATGTATATATATATGTATATACATGCATATATATACATATATATCACAAATTTATTATATATCCTAAAAAATCAAATGAAAAAAAAAAAAAAAAAATCTCTCTATATATATATATAATTACATTCTGTGTGTAATCAGAATAATCATATACATATATATATATATATATATAAATATATATATATATATATATATATATATATATATATATATATTACACAGACATTCCTATACACATACATACATACATACATACATATATAATATATATATATATATATATATATATATATATATATATATATATATATATATGTATATATATATATATATACTATATATTATATATATATATATATATATATATATTATATATACATTACATATATATACATATATATTATATATATTACATATATATATATATATATATATATATACATATACATATATATATTTGTAAAATAATAATAAAAATAATAATAATAATAGCAATAATAATAATAATAACAACAACAATAACAACAACAGTAATAATAATAATAATAATAATAATAATAATAATAATAATAGCAATAACAACAATAATAATGAATCTGGTAATAATGAGTATATGAGATTGATATTAATAATAATGATAATAATAACAACAACAACAACAACAACAACAATAATAATAATAATATTAAAAATAATAATAATATAATAATACAATAATAATAATATAATTAAGGTAATAGTAGTAGTAACAAATAATAATAACAATAATAATAATAAAAATAATAATAATAATAATAATAATAATAATAGTAATAGTAATAATAATAATAATAATAATAATAATAATAATAATAATAATAATAATAATAATAATAACAATAATAATAATAATAATAATAATAATAATAATAATAATAATAACAATAATATTGATATTGGTAATAATGGCCATATGCGATTGATAATGATAATGATGATGATGATGATGATAATAACTATAATTAAGCTAGTGGTAGTAGTAAAAAAAAATATCATAAAAACAATTATGATAAAAATAATAACATCAATATTAACAATAATATTAATATCAAAATTGACAATGATTATGATGATGATAAAAATATTATTAATAATAATAATAATAATAATAATAATAATAATAATAATAATAATCATCATCATAATAATATTAATATTAATATTAACAATAACAATTAATAATACAACAACAACAACAACATTAAAGAGCAACAACAATAATAATTATTATTATTACAACATTACCAATAGACATTATGGAAAAAATGTTTGAAGATATATCAACACTAATGGTAATAACAGTAGCAATAACAACAACAACATTAACATGGGACAATAACAATAAAAAAAAAAATAAAAAAAATACAGGTTTACAGATTTCCTAACTTTTTCATAAATTTGTACAATCTACATGCATTAGGACTAAATATGCAAAATTAACCAATTAATTAATGGGAGTGGATTAGTATTTTTTTTAACATTTCATTGATGATGCTTTATTATCTAATTCCCATAAAAAAAAATTAAACTCACTTGCCTTTCAAATGCGATTAAATGCATGAAAATCCATTCACAATTTTCAAAGTAAAAAGACCAAGAAAAATTACCCCTTGTAAAAAGAATCTAATCCCAACCTCAGCAACATGAACACTACATAAGAGAGGCTGCTGCTTGTTCCAGACCACATGTTTCCTTTCCTGTCTAAAAATGTGGATGAAACTCACATATGAAATTCACTACCATGCAGTTGTGCACTTTGCATTTCTTCCCTTGTTACCTTGTATTCTTATTCATATTTGAATGGGTCATTTTCCACACGTACAACCTGAAGAAATTGGTTATGACTCATTTACCACTTCTCCCTGACCCCATCCCCCCCTGGGACCCTGGGAATGGCACTCTTCACCCTAAAATCCAATCTTATGGCACCTTATGATTTTTTGAGTATGATAAAAAATAATTCTTGCCATGTTTGGCATGTACACTCTCCCAAAAACAACCCCTTTATCTATTGTACCCTTTTCCCTCAGTACTCCAACAAAACGGTTTGACATATGTCTCGCAGTTTACTATTTTCTCGTTACTATTCACAAAAAATAGAAATAGCTTTATTGCTTGCACTTAGGCCCTCTCACTCATTTACTCTCTCCATGTTCTATAGTAACAGTATTTTTTTTGTTACTGATAGTCCACTATGGAGAATTGTGGTGCTGTGAGGTTATGAGATGGTATTAAATATTACATGTCTAAAAATAAAGAGAAAAGTGGAGGAGAAAGGAAGAAGCAAAAAAGTCTAAAAAAAGATATGGAATATCCAGTATGTATACATATGTGTATGTATATGTATATGTTTATATATTTATATATATGCATGTATATATTTATAAATATATAAATAAAATATATGTGAATTAATTACACACACACACACACACACACACACACACACACACACACACACACACACACACACACACACACACACACACACATTACAAATGCTAATGCTGATGCAAAATGTTTTCAATAAGCCAGAACCTAAACCCATGCACATAAAAGTGTAAAATATAGACTAAGGAAATACTAGTATTGTCACAAGGAGACACAATGAAGCACAGCCAATGGGGTACAAATGGAGGGGGCATGTAGGATGTCTATGCTAAATCCAGCCTATTTTCTATACAAATAACCTGTTATGGAGGTCCTTATGACACTATGACTGCAACCCTGGAGTACATTTCTTTGTTTTTTTCTGTTTATTTTGTTTTTATTTATTCTATTTTTTTCCATATCCTGTTTAGTTTACAGTCTACACTTAGGCACTTACATAGTTCATGTCTTGTTTA
>NC_061828.1:33647144-33649644 GCF_019202785.1 Penaeus chinensis | reverse complement strand
AACAAACCGCTCCAATTGTGGTGTGTGGCTGTACGCGGCAGCAGCGCGCCAAAGCGCTACGAGCCGGTGATTTGGCTCGATGTACTGAACTCCCGCGCTCAAAGTCGGTGCATCGCCATTGATCGCCAGAGCGTAGATTTTTTTTTAGTTTTCTTCACCCATCACCAAGGGGTTAATGGGGTACAGAGGGGCTCATCCCCCCTGTTTAGAGAACAGATAATAGGTAGGAAAGGATAGGTTTGGGTTTTGGGTTTGCATGATAGTGTGGTTTGGGACTTTGTCTCAGGATGGTGCATCACTCTTAGTAACTAATAACCTTTTCTTTCTCATTTAACCCAATAGTTTCTATATGATACCAGTAAAGGCCATTTTATGCACTATTTTCTGTATAAGTGGTTGCTGTATGATGAGATTAATCCATTGTTACCAGTGTTCTTGCATTTTTTGACATGGCAATATTCTGTACTTTGACTTCAAAAGCTAAACTGATGCTAATACCATTTCCATAGATCAGTTGGTGAGAAATTAGAAAGTGATAGTTTTTAAATTATTAACCAATAAATGTATTAAACCTGCATACACCAAGCTCACACTGGAACTGGGCCATCACTATTGAGAATGTTGTGTTACCTGTTAATTCCATTGATAGTGTTGGAGGTAAAGTTACATTTTTTGACCAATATCCCCCCTCCCCCAAAGCTACAAGATGTGTTATTGAGAGTTTTTGATAAGAATCAAATGATCCTGATAATCATTCCTGAAGGAACTCAATAGTTGAGGAAGTAGACTCCCTCAAGGTAACAGTGCTGAGAACACTCCTGGGAATTCAGATTTTGTGTGGCAGGAGGGGTAGGAACAAGAATAGTTTAAAGGAGTTAGAATATTTGATTTTGTCATATTCTGTCTCTGTCCCGGCATTTTTGCAACCCTTATTTTTGTTATTCTGTACCTGCGAACATTATTTCATATGTCAGCAAGTGTAATTTTCATCCCCTTTTGATAATGTCCTTAGTGTGGTCATTAAATGAATATATACTTTTAAATCTCCACCACATATGACTTGTAAGATAAAGCTCATCCAGGTCAGGGTGGGCCTAACATGCCTTATGCATTCCATTACAACTTCACTAAGGCAGATAAATATTCCAGAATTTGTTACCAAGAGCAAAACATCTATGAGAGAGGAAGTCCCATAACCAGGGTATCATGCTGACACAAAAATCCAAACCTAACCTTTACTACCTTCTATTTATTCCCCAGACAGGGCCCCATTTACCCTCCCTTTAATAGCACTTCATACCAATTGATAGAAAATGCGACATTAAGAACTCCAGCTGTACGAGGGTGTTTTGGACTTGGTCTCTGAATGGTGATATTGGATATTTTCATTTTCCAGTAAATATGAGGCC
This sequence comes from Penaeus chinensis, assembly GCF_019202785.1. Lineage (NCBI taxonomy): Eukaryota > Metazoa > Arthropoda > Malacostraca > Decapoda > Penaeidae > Penaeus > Penaeus chinensis. The sequence goes on along the minus strand of NC_061828.1, from coordinate 33,648,235 downwards.
ACAGCAGCTGTCCCTGTGTTGTTGATGACTCTGTTTCTTATTCTCTATAAGATGGCAGTGTCCCTTTCCCTGTCTCTGTGCATAGCTCTCGGTAACATTAACGTGTGATCAATCCTGATTTTTGGGCATTTCTTTACATATCAATTCTGCTGACTATTTCTGCTAGATTTGATTATAAGACATAGGATTTCACTGTTACCAACTTTGATTAATATGGTTTAGGATGCAGACCTAATAACAACAAAACTTGACAAATCAATCTAACCTGAATGGCTGGTAAGAGATTTGAGGTAATTCTTTACAGTATGGACAGAGTCACAAAATCAGTTAAACAATCTAAGATACTGTGACTGGGCATGCCCTTCTGGCACTGTTCAAGGGCAGAGTTGATGGGGGCTCTGCCCCCTATCATCCCTCAAGAAACATTGCTTTCACGTTGGTATGCATAGCAAGATAAAGCTAAAACTTGGGAGCTGCCGAGTGGACCTAGGCTGTAAGCGGTTCTTTCTGTCTCTTTCTTTTATTTGTGATGTTACTGTTCATTTCTGCAGATTATTTCTTTTGCTGGAAATGGCAACTTTTTGTCTCTACAAAGAATATCATATATAGTTAGCCCTAGCTTAGTGCATCCATACCAAATAGATTAATCAGTTTGTCTATTGGTAGAGTTAAAAAGGTTCTATTGTATATTGTTCCTAAAGTAGGTTTCCCAGCATTTGGTCTTAATTTTGAATGCAAAATCCGGAAAAAAAAAAAATTATATTGATGTGGTAGTTTTTTTGTGAAGAATTTCTTTCGTGAGGTGAGACTTTTTTTTTTTTTTTTTAAGAAAATAAAAACAATAGTATTTGAATGGCTTTAAGCTAGATTTTGCAGCCTGTGTGAAGAGGCCTAAACCTTACACTGATGGTGCCAGAAATTTCTGTGTCACTCACACTGTTGACTTCTGGCAACTGTCTAGCCTTTCTACCCTGGTGTCCACTGTGTACAGCAGCACTTCCAGTTTGATTCACCAGAGCGAGTTAAAACACCTATAGTTGTACCCGTCATAACAAGTAAATTATTCATGACATTTGTACGCACCCCCGGGT
>NC_061828.1:33627144-33639644 GCF_019202785.1 Penaeus chinensis | reverse complement strand
CGCCTGCTTCATTCGTGTAATTGGTTCAGAATTGGTCCAGAAATACGTTGGAGAGGTAGGTCAATATGTTCTGATGTCAGTGGTTAAAACAAATAAATGTGCTAGACATCAAGGTCATTTAGCGCTATGTTAAAGTATGGTGACGAAAAAGGGGTTAGGAATTAGTTAATGATTATGGTAAAGTTAGAGGTTGAACTGTACTAGAGGGTATTATTGTAGTGAAAAGGGTTGAGAGGGGGAGCTGATGGGGAACAGGGTATTATAAGGGGAAAGATTTAAGGGAGTAGGGCAGTTACATCAAATGGAGGATGTTTCTGCATCTGAGAAGGGGGAATACGTTGTCAAAGGAAAAGGTAGGGGAGTCTGAGAGGATGTCCAATAGATTGAGGAGTCAGGGAAGTGAGAATAAGTAAGGAAAAGCAGAGGTACATGTTGCTGTAAAGCGGGGACAGGATAGTAGGATGTGTGGGACTGAAAGAGGAACATTGTATGAGGAGGATAGAGGTGGATCAGAATGTGACATGAGATAAGAATGCATAATCGTGTCTCTTGTAGATTGAGGCCAAGTTTGTGTCTTCAAACTGCTACGTAAGACTCAGACTTTTAGGCAGGGCGGCCCTTATAAAATACATTATGGGAGCCACTGCAATTGGCACATATTTATGATTGTGCAGGGCAGTTTGAATGGTACAAATTGATCCCATTTGGCTAGGCTACATAGAGTACTCAAAAGGTCTGTAGAGGTGGGAATTGTAGAGGGGCAAGGAAGGGAGGAAGAGGGAGTGGTGTGGAGTGAGATAGTACTGTGGGGAGGAGGGCACTAAGGTTGATGAGTTGTAAGAAGGGAGGAGGTGGTACAAAATGAAGATGATTGTGCCGGAGATAGGGTGGAGGGTATTGGGAGTGAGGAAGGAGGGTCTTTAGGAGGTCAGGTTATAAACTAGATAGATGTTATGGGATGAGTTGATTCTAGGCAGAATTAATGAATCACCTTATATCACCTTCTGTAGCTGTAGGATCAAAAATAGTTAACTAGTAGTATTTTTGTTGATTTTTATTAAATCCAAGTTCAAACAAAAAATATAAAATTATTTACTCTTACTGCATGAAAGTTATCATGTCATGTTGCCAAGGTTATTCTATTAAGCAGTAATTAAATTATCTGTACTAAAGCCAATATATTTATTTGCTCTTCACATTCTAATATAAAAGGTACTATATTTCCTTAAAACTGTAGAATTGTATTATTTAAAGTATTGCTAAATTAATTTTAGTTTGGCTTATATTTTTTGCTTTCTTATGCTCTGACAGATCAAGACCATTCCTCATGTGATCTTGCTTGTGTTATTGAAGTTTTATGACCATTTATTGTTTTCAATTTTATTCACTACTTTAAACCAGACAAACAGCACTTCCACACTCTGATTCTTTCAGGGAGCTAGAATGGTGAGAGAGCTTTTTGAAATGGCCCGCAGCAAGAAGGCTTGTCTCATCTTCTTTGATGAAATTGACGCCATTGGGGGAGCCCGTTTTGATGATGGTGCTGGAGGTGATAATGAAGTGCAGAGAACTATGTTAGAGTTGATTAACCAGTTGGATGGATTTGATCCACGTGGAAATATCAAGGTAAGGAGGTTTAGAAAGTAAATGCTATTTATTTGCATACTTTTTTTATAACATATTTGAAGTGAAGAATAAGTCTTTTTTCTTTGAAGGTTGTGTTAATCAAATTTGTTGTGATATCTTGTATGTTTAGAAAACAAAAATCTAAAGGTTCTCTCTATACTGTAGGTTCTCATGGCCACTAATAGACCAGACACCTTGGACCCAGCTTTGATGAGACCTGGCCGTTTGGATAGGAAAGTCGAATTTGGGCTTCCTGACTTGGAAGGTCGTGCTCACATTTTCAAAATCCATGCCAAGTCCATGTCGGTGGAAAGAGATATTCGTTTCGATCTCCTCGCTCGTCTTTGCCCTAACAGTACAGGTAAGTTAGTGATTCCCTCAGAATAGATGGAATGTTAGTTGGGTAAGGTTTAACATTAGTGTTTTTTTAAGTTGATTTAAAAGGGCTGTAGAGAAAGGAGAAAATATATTCTAAATACAGAAGCAATGAAATTGATGATTTTAGCAGAATGGATATTCCGAATGGGTTGCATTTCCTAAGTGTAATAAAAGGGTAAAAGGAAAGCAAAACATGTAAGAAATATGAGTATAAAAGTTAAGATATGTTGAAATAATAGAGAAACATATAGGGTAATGCCATATTATCAGAAATTAAGTGATTTCAGCTACCGGTTCCTTAATTTTGTTAAAACTGAATTTTCATTGATAAAATAACCTTTGTCCATAGGTGCTGAGATCCGGTCTGTCTGTACAGAAGCTGGTATGTACGCCATTCGAGCACGCAGGAAGGTTGCTACAGAAAAAGATTTTCCTCGATGCTGTAAACAAGGTCATCAAGGCCTATGCCAAATTCTCAGCTACGCCTCGATACATGACGTACAATTAATTTATGTTTTACAGGTCTTCTATGGAATATTTTTTAGCAGTACTTTGCTCGTGAAACCATTTCATTATCATTATTATTATTTTGTAAAACAAGTGTGGTATATTTATGTATTAAGATTCTTAAAACCGCATCAAGTGGAATTTGATTAAATATATACAATCTAAGTCCCAAATGTATTTTTTCATACCAGAAAAATGTGGAAGTGAAGAGAACTATAATTATTGAAAATTTATTTGAAACAGCATAGACAGCAAAGACACATCACACCAGAAATAACTAAAACAATTAAATAGTAAAAAAGTACAAAGACTGGAAGGCACAGGCAAAACTAATGCATTTTCATATCCTGTACATTATGGCAGTTTGTTATCACAAAAGTGAAAAATTTACACAGCAGTATTATCTGCTTAGTATTCCCTTTGATCCCGCTGAAAAATAAGCCATGTACTTTTTTTCCCATTCAGCCAAAAGTAAGTTGTTAATACAATAAAAATTTCTTCTCCAGCAGCTGCCTAATGAAAGAAAGAGAAAAAAGAAATACAACTTTCAACATGACATGTATTCTGTTACTGAATGTTAACACAAGGGATGTTGCACTGCTATTGAACTTATCAGTTATTCCCTTGCTGGCTGCCAGGAACAAGCAATGTCGACTGTAGTTTTGTTTTGTAAGTTGTTTCACACAGCTGGTTCCACAAATGCTCAACAACAAAGAGTCAAAAAGGATAACTGCATGACCTCCCCTGTTTCCCCCTTTGCTTGAGCTTTTGACAGTTTTTTTTATGATGTATTAATATTGATACTATCATTATTACTAATGATATAATGATCATTATAATGTTACTGAAATAACTAATAGCAATAAAAGATCCAAAAACAATATTCCAGCAAATCAAGGAAAACGGTAAACAAGTGAGATAGGTAGAACTGGTAATCAACTTCTTGGTGTCTAAATACTTGTGGAGCCATCTGTGCAAGCACAATTTATAAACTACAATCACAGCGACATGGCATTTACACGTTATATCCCCAGTGGCAGTGGGTTAATACTCAACTAGACAGAAAAAAAAAAAACTAGAGATAATCTTACTAGTAACATCAGCAAAATTATAAATCTCTACACAACAGAAGAAGGTTTATGTAGGGATTAGGGGTTTAAGTACTTTTTGTGCATTTTTTTTTGTGTGGGTATTATCAAAATGTAAAACTACTGGGCACACTTAATATAGGGCATGGAAATTCTAGGAAACCTTAGATACAAGTAATAACACCAAATTTGCAATATGTAAATAATTTACTACACAATATACTTCCCTCTACCTTACAAGTAACATAATACTTAAAAACTGCAGACTAAGAGCAGATATAAAAATAAATAAGTTTTAGGATCAAATTACCAGGAAACAATACCTTGAGAATTACCGAGATTCACATCAGGTAAACACTACATTCTATTTTTTTTTCCTTATCAATTATATAAATATTGCTTTTAGATGCTAATAACAGACAACACAACAACCAACCAGCTAAATAATGTCATACCAAGAAGACCTAGTTAACACTAGAGTGGTCCATCTGTTTTTTTTGTTTTTTTTTTTATATATATATATATAAACTTGGCAAACTGATTACTTTTTTCTCTCTTTTTTTTTTAATAGGAGGTAGTACAGAAAACACATGCAACATTAAATAGTACTCTTTAATCTTTATATATTTTCTACTCTGTCTTAAGGTTGACTGAAACCACAATTGTGCAAATGACTGTAAATTATAAATGGTCCCAATGGAAAATTCACATGAGATTCGGAACTATAATTTCCCCCAATCCCCTCCAGTTTTAATGCCCTTAGAGCAAAATGTTATAAAAGACAAGGTGTCAGTTATATAAAAATATTAAATATACAAATAATACTATGTAAATATCTTGAACAATTCAGTGCACTAGAACCATTTTAGAATACTTCCCTTGCAAAAAAAAAGGTACCCACCTTAAAACTTTTGAGACCCTTATATACACACCATACTTATTTCAAAAATGACAAAAAACCCTTCCTTTATACAGAAAAGGGATGCATTATTAAAAATTTTGTAGGTAAAACAGCATTGGACTGCAAGATTTCAAGACTAATAATTCCTTTGCTGTCAGTAATAGTCTTGTCATTATAGTAGTTAAACATTCAACTTCTTATGCAATTTGAAAATAATAAGCTTTCACTCTATTTATCAATATTTTACATTAGCTGTCTTACTAAAATCAACCCACACGACTAGCATTTTTGGTCATTAAACAAAATATCCAGGCAGTTAATGTATAAGGAAACGACAGAAATCTTAGGAATTGGAAAAATAAGAAAAAAAAAGAAAAAAAGAAGGAAAAAAAAAAAAAAAAAAAGGGGTTTATCAAGTATTGATATTTCAACGCTTGAGAAATTGAGCCAGATAAAAATCCTGCTTATAATCAAAATCTTAATGTACTCTCTATTTGCTTCCTGGCATGCAAGAATATGCAAAACAATTAAAAATACATACGTAAATAAGATGTTTGTAAACTCTTAAAGTAAAATTACAACCAATTTTTTAATGACTAAGATATTCCTCCATGACTTTCAATATAAATGATCATATTTCTTTCCCTTTTATTTTATACCCAAACCCATTTTAAGATGAGACTTGCTAAATATGTTACAGAACTATTTTCACTAACCAGATACAGTACTCTCACATAGGAGAACAGTTTGCATCAGCATAACTAAACACACTTGCTAAACAATGGACAAAGCAGAAAATGTTTTTTTTTTTTAAGTTATAAGGTAGTACTCATGTACTTACACTTGTATTTTCTTTCCCCTTTTACTATATTCTTCGGTAACTCAGATGGAAAGAAAACTAAAGATAAACCTTTTCTGACTGCTCTCTCATTAAAAGTTTGAAGTATTTTAGATTGATATTATTGAGAAAAATAACATAATAATTTTGTGGATGATTTAAACCTCTTGATATATGAAGATGTTTTTTAATGTAAAATATCAAGCCTGCTCTAAGTTATGTTTGCTAAACAACTTGTTCACTTGTTTGGCCTTGACTGCAGTCATCGAGTTACAGCCACACAAAAATAAGCTTAAAAGTTTCATTTTCTAGATAATCTTTTATGCTGCAGCTAAAAGTATAGAACAGGAGATACATATGTGTGTGTGTGTGTGTGTGTGTGTGTGTACAATCCCCAGTGTACAGTTTGGTATGGCATGGGAAAATTGAATCTGTTCATATATTCATTGCGATTTACTATCATACACGCATTACTAGGTCCTTATTATGCCAACATCCCGGGCATCACAGCTTTGTCTCACTCTTTGTGTCTAGTCAATACATGAAAATGTCTCTTACTACATTTACAACCAAAAAATGGATGTAGTATTTTCAAAATCTACAGATCTTTTTTTTTGGGGGGGAAAATGTTTTTTTTTCTTTTCCTTTTTTTCAGTGTGGCTTAAGGGATTATAAGACACTTCAACTGAGAACTGGAACATTAAAATAAAAGAGAATTGCAAAAAATGTGGACAATGACAACCATAATTACAAGAGTGATTTCAAATATAATAATAATAATAATAATAATAATAATAATAATGAAAACAGCAGAGATGACAATGAACAGACAACAATGGTGAATAAAATAAAATAAAATGAAGCAAAAGAAAGCAAAACAAATGAAACTGACTATACAATATACATCGTTCTTTTCCACATCTGCAAGTTAAGCAAAAGAATAAAACCTAAAGATATTAACACTTGACAAAATTGGAAGAAAAAAAAAAGGAAGAAAACATGACCAAATGTTAGTTTACTACAAGCATTTGTATTGGACAATAGTATCTGAAGCAATCTTTCAGAAATTTCTATCTAAAAATTTCTCTAGGATCAGCCTGCAATAAGAAACCCTGCATGATAACCTGCTCTATATCTTATATTGCTAAAAGTATATTTGCCTTGTCATTTATATGAATATAAATGTCATTTACTACGTAAGTTGACAGAATTTAGAATTAAATATATTCACATTTCACATAATACTGTGATATTGCAAAGTTGTAGTACATCCTTGACCTACGGCAATGCAATATCATCATAATAAATAAAAAAGCTGTCTCATTCTGTGAAAAGTTTTATATATTACCCACTACCCCCTTGCAATGAGTTTGTAAATTTTGATGAACGTCATTTTACCAATGATGAATCTGCATAAACGAGAAATAGAAAAATAAAACAATTCTATCAAAGACCTCCGACTACAGATTTGCCAATATTAAAACAAATAGTGAGAATAACAACCATTTCACAAAAAATCTCAACAAAACATAAAACCCCACACACAAATCAAAAACGTTATGACACATGCATTATACATGTCGATCATTATCAGTATACAACTACACATAAAACACCAGGGGAAAAAATCTCAATTTGAAATAAATACTACTTCACCCTAAAGAAGACATAAATCAAAATATGTTTATCTTGTTTTTACTATTCTGTCTATATACTGAAAAAATGTGCAGCTCATACATTGGAGACTCACTGCATATCTTTCACTCATTCATATATCTATGATACAGATTTATGGAAAATAGAAACTTTTTCTTTTATCTAATCCTGTACACTTTCCTCTTGCAAAAAATATGCTTTTACAAGCATACTACACAAATGCACCAAATTCATAATATACATTGCATTAAACAAAATCAACACGAAAATTTTCACTACTTCAGTAAACCTGAAGTTCTGTATATAAAATTAAAATAATTCTTAACTATAACTTTGTTCAAAAAATACTCTTAACATTACCATAGCATAAACAAACCTTAAATTTGTTTAATGTTAAAAACAATACAGTGTCATGTATTATAGGTTTTGATTTAAGGCACAAGAATGATACATAATAGACATTCACACATCTCTGATGTGATATGGACTCCCGATAAAACTTTAAGTATAAATATCTAAAAAAATAAAACACACCCTTACTGCTGCTACAAACACAGCAGCAGCAATATTTATGAAAATTATGCAGCAAAAATATTGCTTTGTATCAGGTTAAAACACTTGAGTATACTACAGAGTAATAATCCATGTTGTCTTAATGCAGTCCCCTGAAGGAAGCACAGAATCCACTTAGCTTATGCTCTCTGATTAGGTAGTACTACAAAAGTAGAAGTACTCTTATCCCCTGATTTGTATCCAATACTATCTATCTAATACTTTTTTTCTATTAACTACTCTTTAAATACATTTGAACTGCCTTTCTGAATACTATCATAACTTGCAATTACAGAGTACAAAAATATGTAAGACTATTTTGGGTCCTCTTTGCATAACAGAACTCCCTTTTTACTTATACCATTATTCAAAAAGTTAAATTACCTGAATGACAAGAAAGACAGTATATTGGGACATTATGTCATGTACTTTTACAACATGAGGACATCAAGTACTCCCTTCTCATCTGCTTCTGTCAAGAGGTCCAGAAGACGTCTATTCAATACATCATTACTCCCCTCTACCAACTCTTGGCCTATTGGACTTAATACGCTTTTAACACTTGCTCGCATAAAATATTCTGAAGAAGGTTTGAATGCAAATGATACAATGATTTTGGCCAAGCCAGCTTTGATTTTGTCAACTACAACCTTACAAGGATAGCAGCAAGCATTATTAAGACATGTTGACCCTGAATGGTTGATAGTTTCTCCAGCTTTACTTAGTGTTCCTTGAATGAGACACATTCCCATGAGGAAACCCACAAGTGATGTTCTATCAAACTCTGCTCTGAACTGTTCATAATTCCAATTAGGTACAGGAGTACCTAATTTATTTGTTGCATCCGTAAAAGTTGCATGATAATGTCTTAAAATTTCTTCAGCATGATCTCTTCTCATTTCAAATGAGGTAGATGTATTCAACATATAATGGAGGTCAAACACTGGATTATTCCACTGAGATATTTGCCAATCAATGAGTTTCAAAGATTCAATCTTACGAATTTCATCCTGCATTCCTTCACTGTGCTTATACATCAAATTACTATTCCAAAAGTCTCCATGAGTAAGACATAAAAATTTATGTCTTGTTTGGTCATCCCACATTGCTGCAAACTTAACAGGGAGTGTTGTTTTCCCTGTCTCTAATTTATGAACCATATCTTCATAACCCTTTTTACTTTTTAGAAATTTGATGCTATTTAACAAAGATGCCCATACAACTGGCTTGAAAAAACTGCTAATTGCATTGCTAAATTTGAAACATGAGTACTTCTCCAGAAAGTTATGGGATTTATCATAAGCATAGGACACAGCATGCAATCTTGCAATGTGATTCACGGCCAATTTAGCATGGTGGAAGTCAAGACCTTCTTTCTTTGGACCAGTTTCATAACCAAGCACCTTAATATTCTGCATAACTAAGACATATTCCTTCTCAGTACATTTACCATAAATATACTCGGGGATGTCTAGTCGGAATTCATTGTTGGCCCTTTCTGCTTGAAAACTATTAAGTTCATTCACTACCTCCGAGTACATCATGAATTCCTTAATGTGATACCCACATCTTTTTATAATTTCGCTCGTCAAGGCATCGCCACTCAAGAATTTGACTACAAGGTTGTACTCCTTTTCTTCCTCGGCATCTGGCCCACCTCCACTTTTGAGTCGTGCTTGGACGTCTAAAAGAATCAGCTCAGCATTGAAGCTTTCACCAGGTTTTGTGGCTGAAAGACGAAAGAGGAAAATCATCATTATTAAGTTATTACACAATCATAGTGCATTAAACAAAAAAAAGAATGAACATGGAATATAAGAGAAAAATTTCAGGATAATTTTATATCAACAGAAATGGGGGAAAGAATGCATCAGGGTCAAACATTTTTAATAAAAGGTATAATTCTAATAAATCTGTAAGGCAACTGCACAAAAAGATTTGTAGTTAATGAGTATGAAACGACCAATAGCATAATGAATAAAACTACCTGTAAAATTCTAATTACTTCACAATGGAAGAATACAGACTAATGAAGGATAAAATAACTCAATTCCCTACTACCATGTATATGTACTGTACAGAAGTTTTATTTGTAAATCTTGTTTACACATACTGTAGATGCCTTCACAAGGGCTCAGTTGCCAAGGAGTCAATTAATAGGCCTCCCCTAATTACTCCATCCTTTGAAATTTCAGATTTTTTTTTTTTTTTTATGATGCTGTCATTTTCCTTATTGAAAATATGATTGTCATCAAAACAGTAACAGCAAGAAAAAGAAGAAAAAAGAAAAGAAAAAATGCAAAATTCAAGGAGAAGAGAAAAAAGGTGTGATGGGTAAGATCTAGTCATTGATTTCTTGGTGACTATGCACTTGTGGAGCCATCTATGTACGAACACATTTAATAAATTGAAATCACAGTAGCTATGGCATATGCCGGAAATGGGTTAATCACAATGATGCATATTGTCGGAATGTTGGAAGAACAATATTACAAAACAAATTAAATAAAAATATATGGGTTACCTACAAAAATGGTAAAGATAAAATCAGAGAAAATGGACCATAAAATGAGAAAAGACTGACTGAGCCATTCATAATAAATAGTAACAAGTAAATCAGAAAGAATCGCCTTAAAAAAGACAAAGTAATACCAGCCAAGCAGTAAACCATGGATGTGATATCTGTATCTCAATAATCTCAAAAATACTTTCTTTTAGCAATACCAAAAATGAAGAATTAAAATTACAAGGTATAACAGATTACATTACTGAACTGGTAGCAACTGTATGTAAAGCACAGTGCACTATGTGTATTGCAGTTCATACAGCACTACTGCCATTATATGCATAAACACATACCTACATTTATACACAAAGCTGTATGTACACACATATGTGGAAAGTACAGGCATTACTCATTAATACTCCAATAATACATTCTTTATCTTACCACACATACATGTCATCCAATGTCTGCTTACAGTGCCATGAGTTAACTGCAGGTATCATAATATAGTAATGAAGTGATCTATTAAATTTTTATAATCAATAAGGCTCTCATAATTCTGAACAAACCACTATGTGAGAGAATCACGGAAAACCTTTAGTAACTCCTTCTCCGGGTCCTCTCTACCAAACCATACTATAAAATAATTATCTTTTACAAATCTAAATTATATTTAATATTCAATTACATTCCACTTATATAATATTTAGTGAGTTTACTCTCAAGATTTTACAGTTAACCCCATTAATTACTTGGCCAATGTGGCCTCCCCGGATTTTCCCTTTTCTTGAATTATTGGGACAAATGTTTTTTTTTTTCTAATGCTATTAATATCAATGGTATTATGATTATTATAATGTTAATAGTAATAATAACAGCAATATAAAATAAAGAAGGATATTTCAAAAAGGCTTGAAAGGCAAGACAGGTATAGGACTATGAAATTGGCCAAGGAATTAATCCCTGGAGCCAAATTTAATAAATTACTCTCATAGTGGGCATGGTATGAGCGTACATGTCATCTGCGGCAGCAAGGGTTAAATCCACTTGTTTCTTATCCTACATGTGTAAGAGGCCATTTACAAACGCACTCACTCACTCATTCACTCACTCACTCAAACACTCAAACACACACACACACACACACACACACACACACACACACACACACACACACAATCATATATAAATCATTAATACAGAGGCCACAGGATATTCTGTAGAACTTTTAAATACTGATCAAGGTTATGCTTCCTCTTTTGATAAGGCAAATTAACATTACTCTATTTACAAATAACTGTTTGAATATTTCTTCTTCAAACAAGTATATTGTTATATAGCATGTAAAATATAGTCAGTATAACTAATGAAATGAAGTGTCTGAATTTGAATTTGTAATTTATTTTGCATGAAAAAGCCACACAAAATTTAGCCCGGATCACCTGACATCCTTTTGTAAAAATGTCCTTTAACCCAGACACTGCACCAGACTTCTAAGGATAAAAGATGTTCTGAGCTGCATATAATAAACTTCCACCCAGCCAGGCTAATATCCAATGTACCTCAAGTGGCAACGGCATTTCTCTCTTGCTGACAGCTTCCCGACCACGCTCTCGGCACCCCGTTTCTGAGCTCCTTCCCCTCTCCCCAGACTATGCAATTTTCCACTCTTGGATTTTTTACATTTATTGTGCACCTAAGAGCAGTCCAGAAATTTGAATTGCGCAGATGCCTATTAACCCAATGACTACAGATTTATGTACTGTCCCTTGTCATTTTTTGTGAATTATGCTACATTAAAGTGGCTCCACAACTGATGCCTTGGTGATTAAGCACTTGCAGACTCATCTATGTGTAAAGACGAACTGATGAACTTATATTACAGTTGGCATGGGATGTATTCTTGCCATTTGTGCCGCCTGGGTTAACCCAATGCCCCTAGGAAAATGTTTTCACCGTAGTATTGTTTAGTTAATGTATGTATACAGATGGCTATACAACCACAAATGCTTAGCCACAAAAAAGTCAATTAATAGTCAAAGTTCCCTCACCTGATTTTCCCCTTCCTTTAGTTGTTGTTGTTTCTAATGCTATCAATAACAATGTTGTTATTATCCTTATTATTGACATCATAATCATCACAGTGTTATTAGCAATACTAATAGCAATGTAAAAGTCAAATTAAATATCTTAAAAAATCAAGGAAAGGGGTAAATAGGTGAAATAAGTCTACCTAGTGATGAAGTAATTGGTGACAAAGCACTTGCAGAGCCAGCTATGTGTAAAATCAATTAATAAACTAAATTCACAATGGGCATGTCATATCCCTGGCAGCATCAGGTTAATCATAAAAATGGAGCCAAGACATAACTATTCTTGCTATGAGGAGGAGAATGGATAAGAATGTTATAGATGGCATTCACAGGAACCTCTTTAACATGAAAAATA
>NC_061828.1:33617144-33624644 GCF_019202785.1 Penaeus chinensis | reverse complement strand
ATGTGCACATATGTAGGTTTCTTACTGAGGTTGTGGGTGTTATTGAGGATTCAAAAGTTTTAAACATGATCAGTGTGAAAAAAATTAGGTAATAGATGATAGGATCTGTTTAGTTACCTGCCTTGAAGAGGAAGGTAATGTTTGCACAAAGCAGGTCATCATGTAAGGTGCTGAAGTATATTGGATTGGGGCAAAAACATGGGCAAGTGTACAAGATTTCAGAACTAGGGAAAGGATTGGTCTGGCCCTGTAGATTTATTTGTATCAAGCTCCAGCAGTAATTTCTGGATACTGTTGGGTCAATAAGTCAAGGGATTGAAGGGTGAGTACTGCCTCGAGTGTCAAGTGTTCTTTTCTTTTCTTGTGAGAAAATAGATTGGAAGTGTGTATTGAGTAATTCTGATTTGTGTTCTGGACTGGTGTTATTGACAACAATAATAATAATATGAGCACACATCAAATGATGCATAGCTTTAACCAGCAGATCCTATAGATTGCCAACTCTCCCTGTGTGCTAGGAAAAGTTAGGGTCCTAATAAGAGAGCAGAACCAGAGACCCAGCAACGCTTGAACAGTTTATCAGTACTCAGGCGCACTGAGCTATTGAGCTCAGTTTTCTTGCTATCTTTCAAGACTGTGATTGCCAAAGTGTCCTTAATGAAGTTTGTAGCATTGATTCCAATATTCTTTGCAAGATAGCTGTATATTTGTTTGTGTTTCACTTTCTTTGCATTTTTTAAATTTTAGGGGAAAGGTTTTGAAACTGATCCAGTTTTATGGTGTAGTTATGGATGCAGGCATTTGTAGTCTCTGTTTCTTGCAGTCTGCATTGTTCCTTAGAGTACCAGGAAAGGGTGTTTCTATTAGATGTCTTTTGTGTTATATTTTTCTCTATGATCTCATGTCTTGGATGTTCAAGGCCATTACAGTTGGCAGAAAATGGTCTTATGTAAGCATCTGGTAATTCTTTACAGTACAGATGCACTTGCCAGAGACTAAGACCCAATGCCACATCAAAAAATTCAACAATCTATGTTGCCATGACTGGCCGTGCCCTCCAACACCCCATTACCATTGGTATTTGCATATTATTTCTTGCGCTGATGACTACAACTTTATGTCCTCTACAAGAATATCATTTGCAATTTGCCCTAACTTAGTTTGCCCACACCATAAAGATTAACCAAGCATCTTAGATGATGGGTTGGATAATATTGTCCCTATGGGCATGGGTGCATGGCATAGTATTATGTCCAAAGCTCAGGCTCAAGCATGTACAAGAGAGTCAGATTGCTACTTTATGTCTAAATCTATATTAGCTCTATAGTAGAGGCAAATGCATTATGCCTCTTTGTTTGTTTGGTCTGAGATCTCCACGAACAATGTCATGGTCAGTTAGTTCTGTGATAACCTGTTTATTGAACTGAATATTGACTATGAGACAGTCTGCCAATGGGCATGGCATGTACGTACATGCCATGTGAATTTACATTATTAATTATTTTTAAACATAAATAACTACACTTGTTCTAAGTCACCAGTGAGCTAATTACGAGTATTACCTGTCTCCCATATTTACCTTTTTCCTTGATTTTCAAAAATAATTTATCTTATATTACTAATGCCAACAACATTATAGTAATCATAATGTCCATAATAAAAATAAATCCATCGATATTCATAGCACTGGTAAAAAAAACACAAATTCAAGGAAAGTTGAAATCGGATAAGGTCACAAGGTCTACAAATTGACTCCTTTAATATTAAGCA
The DNA here is from genome assembly GCF_019202785.1 of Penaeus chinensis. NCBI lineage: Eukaryota > Metazoa > Arthropoda > Malacostraca > Decapoda > Penaeidae > Penaeus > Penaeus chinensis. The sequence continues at coordinate 33,622,874 of NC_061828.1, read as the reverse complement.
CTTGCAGAGCCATCTATGTGTTAAGACATATCACAAAAAATTGTGATAATTTAAACAGATATGTGTATATATGTATACATACATACATATACATACATACATATATATATATATATATATATATATATATATATATATATATATATATATATATATATATATATATATATATAAATACACACACACACACATATGAGCATGACAACCTAATTTGAGATTGTAAGAAATATACCTCTTTCTTTTCCTTTGGTATGGTATATACTAATGCAATAATATTTGCAAAAGAAATGTCTATATGTGACTCCTGATAATTCCTCTCAGTAATGTCATGAATCTACTTAGACACAGTTAATATAACTTTTTAATGTTGAAATATCTTTTCCCAAATAACTCTGGTTGATCTTTATGGTATGGATGCACTAAGCTAGGGCAAGTTAAAGTTTATATTCTTGTACAGGATAAAAAGTGGTAGCCGTTGGTATAAAAAATAATCTGCAGTCATAAATTGTAAAGGCACATATATAAAGGAATAAAATCACGGAAAATCAGTGTTCCCAAGTTTCAGCTACATCTTCTTGTGCCTACTGAGGTGAAGACAAAGTTCCTCGAGGGTGTTGGGGGGCAGAGATCCCTATCAAACCTTCCCTCTGGCAGTGCCCAGTGCAATTTAGATTGCACTGACTAGATTTTTTTGTTATTGAAGTCATTCTTGCATGAGCACATTGACAATAGGTTATTGCAAGTTGGTATTTTACAGTGAGGTTGAGAATGCACACTGCGGTTGCACTGATGCTAAACCAGCGGTCTGCAAAGATAAAGAATCTCACACTCCTTTCAATTACTGAGGAAAACAACAAAAAAAATTGGTGACAATCACTATCAATTTACTAAACATCCTCATATTTTAATGGTTATGTCAGATAGGGTAAGCCAAGCCTCCTATTCCTATCAACCAGTGCAAGAAGCATAAGCTAAATCTACCTGGAAAAGAACTACCTAAAAAAAAAGGCAAGATAAAACCAAAATAACTCACCTACTGAACCGCAAACAAACACAAACAAAAAATCACTTGGCTCCTCACATTCACTAGCTTTTCAAAATTTCGCTTCCCACACACCAAAACAATCACACACAAAATCACACCTCGATATTCGAAGCCACGGCCAAACACCCTCACACCCTCACGGAGAGAGAGAGAGTAATAGCCGCCCTGTGGGAGGGGAAGGGACACGGGAAATTGGGGGAAACTCGGGAAATGGCAATATCCGTTTCTCAGAACTCTCCCGATTCCTGAGAAATCACGTCTCCCCCCCCCTCTATCTCCCTTTCTTTCTTCTTACCTGTACAAATTATATATTATCGATACTGTAGGAAGCATCTATGAGGCGGAGTGCACGACCGGAGGCTCCCAGTGCCAATTATATCCAATGACGAAAACCCGAGCGGACGCACCCACCGGCGGGATACGAGCTTATGACTGCTCAACTCTGTAAACACCAAAACATAAACAGCGGTGATGTTACCATTTACCTTTTTGGGACAGTATATTGGGTTTCTTATTTTCAGGAAAATACGATAGAAGTATAGAGAAGGTTTGTTAAGGAACCGAAGATATCAATAGATAAAATGCGTAACAGGTGTGTACGTTTCCCCCCCGGGAATTAAAAATAAACTTGCCGACTGCACTTGTCCTCATATTAAAAATATATATGTATTTTTTCTCCTTTCTCTTCAGAGCAGAGTTTTGCCTCTAGGGTGATATTATTTGCAGTGTGAGACATAAGCACATGCCATACTATTGCAATGGCTTGCCACTCTGAATTTCCAGGTTTCACAAGAGAAACTGTAATCAGACAAAAAAATTGTACTTGTGTGTGCGTCTATTGGTGTTTATTTGCAACGATGTATGAATGCGGGTTACATACGCGTTCTTATTTGCGTATGCTAGTGGACACACACTTGAGTACATACGCATAGTCGCATATGTAATACACGGACATGCACACAAGGTCTATATAAGTACACATATAGACCTTGCACGCACATACATGAAAGCGAGCGAGAGAGGTGAGAGAGTGGAGAGAGAGAGGGGAAAGAGAGGGGAGAGAAAGGAGAGAAAGGAGAGAAAGGAGAGGAGGGAGAGGAGGGAGAGGAGAGAGAGGAGAGAGAGAGAGAAGGGGGGGTGAGAGGGGGAGAGGGATTGGGAGAGGGAGAGGGGGGGAGAGGGAATGGGAGAGGGAGAGGGGGAGAGGGAGGGAAGGAGGGAGGGAGGGAGGGAGGGAGAGAGAGAGAGAGAGAGAGAGAGAGAGAGAGAGAGAGAGAGAGAGAGGGGGGGGAGGGAGAGAGAGGGGGGGGAGGGAGAGGTAGAGGGGGGAGAGAGAGAGAAAGAGAGAGAGAGAGAGAGAGAGAGAGAGAGAGAGAGAGAGAGAGAGAGAGAGAGAGAGAGAGAGAGAGAGAGAGAGAGAGAGAGAATGGGAGAGAGAGAGAGGGAGAGAGAGAGAGAGAGAGGGAGAGAGAGAGAGAGAGGGAGAGAGAGAGAGAGAGATGAAATCATGTGAGCGTGACTGTCTTCTGATTATATAAGAGTATCTTCCTGGGCGGGACCCTATGCATACCTTCAGGGTTTTTTTCCTAGTGTAGATCCTGCTCAGTTAGGGACAAGTTAGAGGTCACAGTGAAATGCCATAAGCAGTCAATAATTTATGAAAAGACTAAACGATTCCATATTTTTTGGAAATGTCAAATATGTTAGATACGAATGATGTCAAAAAATTCCAGTCAATCTTTGGCAACAAATAAATAAACCTTTATTCATTTCCTGTTCTGACGTCATATCACGGGGAAAGTTTTCATATCCTGCTGACGGTCAGCGTGGCGTAATAACTGCTTGTTCTAAGCTGTTGTTTCTAATGTTAAAAAGAAAATACAAGAGTAACGTTAATCATAGATAGCAAATAAAGATGTAGCAAATCATGAGGATACGTAAAAATATCGTTACATCATTTGTTACATATACATCGTTACAGTCGATCACACAAATGAAATGTCAAAATGCAAGTCAAATCCTGGTTTATCAAACCCACTTTCTACTGTGTCTCTTCCACGAACGCATATCCACAACAGCGATAAACACACTCACACTTACACCCAGCCAGCCCCACACACACACACACGCACAAACTTTCTCTCTCTCTCTCTCTCTCTCTCTCTCTCTCTCTCTCTCTCTCTCTCTCTCTCTCCTCTCCTCTCTCTCTCTCTCTCTCTCTCTCTATCTCTCTCTCTCTCTCTCTCTCTCTCTCTCTCTCTTCTCTCTCTCTCTCTCTCTTCTCTCTCTCTCTCTCTCTCTCTCTCTCTCTCTCTCTCTCTCTCTCTCTCTCTCTCTCTCTCTCTCTCAGACACTTACAAATACCTTCTTATCTGGAAGCATGGATCATCACTAGTCACACGAAACGTAGCGAACTACCCTTGCATCACATCCTGGTAGTAAACACTGGCAAGGACCAGGCGATAGCCAGAATCTCTCAAAGCCCCGGTATGACGCAAGACACCGGGCCCTGAGGCAACAGATACCCCAAGGTCAGAGTGAACATATACACAGATCGGCAAGTAAAAGCGTAGAAACGTCAAACATACTTGAGAATAATCTGTGGGGGTTACGCAAAGGCACTTAGTTCCGTGGGAATGTGAACTCAAAACCCATTTCATTGACTAATGTTAAGTAGATATGCAAATCATTGAGCGATATTGATTCAGTGATGCAACTTCTTCTACGCCGCGTACTTGAAAAGGTAGATAAATGAGCATACAAAGTACAAGGTACAATAACAGTGAAAAAACACCCTATCATTACACAGAATATTATGGTGGGTATGGATTTCTGACCTCGTATTTCGTGAATGACTAAGATACATTCTTATCCGATTTAAATGTCACCACTGATCACCGTTTTTGTTTTTCGGATAATTAAAAGTCCAAACATGGCCTAACATGCACAATACAGGAACTGCTTATCCTAAATACAGTTAATGTGTGCATTTCTCTCTCTCTCTCTCTCTCTCTCTCTCTCTCTCTCTCTCTCTCTCTCTCTCTCTCTCTCTCTCTCTCCTCTCTCTCCTCTCTCTCTCTCTCTCTCTCTCTCGCCCCCCCCCCCCCCATAAACATATATATATATATATATATATATATATATATATATATATAGATAGATATACATATATATATAAAACTCATATTCACATATATTTTGTAAATCATAATCAAATCTTTTTTTATTGTAATTCACGCACGTCGACATTTCACACCATCGAATATTATAATGATATTAAATCATATACTACTCCAGTTTTCCACAAGACCAATACCGTTTCCAACCAGACAACTTGCCTGAGCAACGTGAGCACTCTTTAAACGTTATATAATACTCCCAACACTACAGTATACATTACTTGGCACTTATCACACAGACCTTCCTTGTCGCACCGTTGTTCACATAAAACTACCGACTCTGGTTTCTAAATTACGCTTTCTTCGTGGTTACTGCGGCCCCCACCCGGATGGCTTGCCCTCTGGCGAGTATTTCCTCCACAGTTAAGGGCTGGATGGAAGTAATCTATCGTGTGACTTGTACTGACACACTGTGGGTTGAAAAGGGAATTAATTCGGGTGAATGATGGTTGTGGTTATGTGGTCGGGTGTTATGGGACAGGACTTATTGGGTTGACTTGCTGTGAAAGGTTTTGTTGTTAATGTAATGGCTCTGCGTTTATTGATTGAAAAGATGAATTAAATGAACATAATAGATGGAATGGTGAGGATGGTGACAACCGCAACAATCATAATAACAACGATAATTATGAAAAGATAACGATGAGTATGATTAAAAAAACAACAATAATAATAACGATGATGGTAAAGACGAAGTTGACGATGAACATGAAAAGATAATGGTAATGACAATGATGAAGATGAAAATGAAGAGATAATGATAATGGCAATGATGATGATAATTATGATTATAATGATTATGAAGAGTATAATGAATATGATGATTATACTACTAAAAAAATAATCATGTTAACAACATTATCATGATCAACATCATTACAGAGCTATAACGGCGAACTAACATGCTAGAGCACTACACGTAAATAAAAAACAGTAATACCTTTCATCCCAGCCTCTACACCTACACTAATTAAGGTAAGCAATAATAATTCAGGTAATATAGGACACGGGAAAATCATACCTGTGTTCCCCAAGTTTGAACTCGAGGCCGGTCTAGCCCCTCAAAGGTAATCTATTCCGATATTCTTGACGGGGTTTTAGAAATTGTATTAAAAAAAAAACTAATGTATTATAATCATCTACGTATAAAGAGTGAAACCTTGTAAGGAACACCCCAAACTAGGCTCACTAATTTCGCTTGCATAAATAAAGTTCAGTCGCCCCCAAACAAAAACAAAAAAGAAAGAAAATGGAAAAAAAAAAAAAAAAAAAAAAACAAACACAGTCGATGCCAGATCAGTCTTCCTATTGTGCCATAACTTACAATAGCCATTTTTAGTAACATACACGCAGTACTGATTCCAAACAAAGGAGATGAAATTTATGTAAGACGAGTGATATATTTTGGGGCGAACTATGTTAATGGCGTATGATCATCTGAGACAACGATTTCTGTCTTTTCTCTCTCTCTGTCTCTGTCTCTCTCTCTCTCTCTCTCTCTCTCTC
>NC_061828.1:33602144-33607144 GCF_019202785.1 Penaeus chinensis | reverse complement strand
AGAGTGAGAAAATGCGCACAGTTGTCTACACGGAGGGAGGGGTTGGAGGGGCGGAGGATCTGAGGGGAGGTGATGGGAGGTTGTTTTGGGTGGTGGTGGAAATTTGTAGATATAGAGGCGTTTCTGTATTTATCCATTCATTTATGTATGTATATATATATATATATATATATATATATATATATATATATATGTGTGTGTGTGTGTGTGTGTGTGTGTGTGTGTGTGTGTGTGTGTGTGTGTGTGTATATGTCGACTTTGGTATTATTGGCGAAAAGATGGGAGGAGCAAGCTGTTGCCCCTGCAGCATGCTACCTCTCACCACGCAGGTGATGGACCCAAAGGAACGGGAAAGACCGACACGGTTTGGCACCGGCGGCGTCGCAGGAGTTGCCAGAACGAAGTCGCAATGGCAATAAACTGCCATAGGGATTCCGGATTTTTCCTCAGTGTCGGCCTTTTCATCTTATGGATACCAAAAGGCAGTGGATTGTTTTGGATAGGATGAACTACCATATCCTTTGACGATACCCAGACTGAACTACAAGGCAGCAGTTGTTTTGTATAGGGTTTTGGCCATACACAGACTGAACTACAAGGAAGCAGTCGGCCACCAACCTGTATCGTTATACTCACCTAATATATGCAAATCCGTGCGTGTGGGCATTCACACACACATGAGCAGTTCTTTGTTGCTTGCGACCTCGCTCTGGCAGCTCCTGCGACGCCGCTGGTGCCAACCCCGTATCAGTCTTTGCCATTCCTTTGGATCCATCAGCTGCGTGGAGAGAGGGAGCACACTGCATGGGCAACAGCTTGCTCCTCATATTCTTTCGCCCAGGTATTGACTCAATAATGACAATAATGCCATAGTCGATATCGACTGATGATGGCCTTCGATATATACATACACACACACACACACACACATATATATATACATATACATACATACATACACACACACACACACACACTCACACACACACACATACACACATTCACACAAATATATGCATATATATATATACACATTGTAAAATCTGTATTGTATTGTGAACAAGCCTGGAAATAAAGGACATAAAGATCATGAGATGAAATTCTCCGCGTTCTCCTTCCCTTTCCCTAAACACACATTAATTACGTGTCAAGAATATCCTTTTTTTTAAAGGAAATAAAGGAAAGGTTGGGGGAGGAGGGCGGGGGGGGGGGGGGGGGGGAGAGAGAGTATTATTATTATTATTATTATTATTATTATTATTATTATTATTAGTATTATTCCTACAAGAAAAAAATACAAGGATTCCTCTCAACAGCATTCCACATCCACGTCCTCAAACAGCGATCACTAATTATTCCACATATTTTCCACGTTCCTGACTCTTTCAACAGGTCCCTCATGTATCCTCTTTCCTCTTCCCTCCTCTGTCTGCTCTTCCTCTTCCTCCTCCCCCTTGTCCTCCCTTTCCTCTTCATTTTACTCCTCCTCCGTTGTTTCCTCCTCTTCCTCTCCTTCCCCGTCTTTCTTCTCAAGCCTTTCATCTTCCTCTTACTCTCCAGGTGTTTCCTACTCTTCCTCTTCCTCCTCATACTCTCCCTCTTTCTGTTCATCTTCCTCTTCATCCTCCTCCATTGTTCCTTCCTCTTCCCCCTCCTTCTCCTTTTCCCATTCCTCCTCTTCCTACTCTTTTCCTCCTCCTCCTTTTCCTCTTCCTGTTCTTCTTCATCTTTATCCTCATCTGTTGTTTCCTCCTGTTACTCTCCTTCCTCCCTCTTTCCCTCTTCATCTTCCTGCTCTTCTTCCTCCTCCTCTTCCTCTTCCTGTTCTTCCTCTTCCTCCTTCTCTTCCTATTTCTCCTCCTCCTCCCTTATTTCCTTCTCATTCTCCTTCGTTGTTTCTTCCTCTTCCTCCCTCTTCTTCCTCTTCCTCTCTTCCTCATTCTTCTTCCTCTTCCTCGCTTCCTCCCTCTTCTTCCTCTTCCTCTCTGCCTCCCTCTTCTTCCTCTTCCTCTCTTCCTCCCTCTTCTTCCTCCTCCTCTCTCTCTACCTCTTCTTCCTCTTCCTTTCTTCCTCCCTCTTCTTCCTCTTCCTCCTCGTCTTCCTCTCCCTCCTCCTCGGTGTCCACTCCTCATTCCCAACCTGCCCACGTCATCGCAGTGCCTCTAATGAAATAACTAGAGCCTCCAGAGAGTGCCATCTCTTGCGACGTGCTACGGGGGGGGGGGGGTATGTGTACATGCACACGCACGCACACACATACAGACACACACACACACACACACACACACGCACGCACACACACACACGGCCGCAAACACATGCACACGCACACACACACATTTATATTTGCTTTGGTATGGCAGAGGGTACATTCACCTAGCACCTTGTCATGCACAATCTCTCTCGTTACCAATTCTATGGTATTGACTTAAGAAATGACGATAATGATATTGATACAAAAATATACAACAATCCTCTTTACTGGTTTTTATTTTTGTATTTCCTTTGTTGTTTCGGACGTCAAAGGGACTTCTCTCACCCCCCCCCCTTTTTTTTTCCCCTCCCCTTCCCCCTCCCTCCCCTTCTGTTATTAAAAGCTAGAATCCAAACCAGCTGCAGCGGACTTTTTTTTTTGCGTGTGTGGTTGTTCCGAAAGCCATTCTGTATTAGTCAGCCAAGGTAATAGGATTGGTGTGGCCGGGAGGGGCGAGGAAAAACACGCGGGTATGTCTCATAGCGTTGTAGACTGGTGGTTTGCCCATGGGGTGGGTATTTACGGTACAGAGTGAAAAATCGAGGTACAGAGATGGTGTGTAATTATGATGACCTGAGGGATACAGTCGGGAACAAACTTTGCTGAAGCTACAAAGAGGAGGGGAATTCTCTGCCTGTAATATCGGCATAAACTAAAGTTATGAAGGTAAACGCATCATTATCAAAAGTTATAGAAACTGTTTTCTGCTCCTGTTTAACTAAACGTCTTTATTGGCTCTAAAATCAAGTCTATAATAAAACAAAACAAAAAAAAGCGTCATAACAGAAATGTTTCTGTACCCCACTCAGGGTATGCAGATGTTTCGAAACCATTAATGCAATCATGACACTGTTCAAATAATCCACACTCGCTGACTTGCTGAGTCCCCTAATGAGCACAGAGTACGGGTTTAAGGCGCAGCTGTTCTTCATCTTTGCTTTCCCTCCAGAGTTGGAAAGTTACAGTTGAGTTCATGAACGTTAAAAGAGAACTAAAAGTTTTAGGGAATAATATATTCAGAATACTGTACCAGGTCACCGTGTTATGAGTATACAAACTGCAAGAAATCGTGACAATCAGTGCGCATGTAACGAGAGCAATACAATTTTTTTTCGTTTGCGTGAGCGTTTTTCGGCACAGGAACGCTCACTGAGGCACCTAGTCTTAATAAGTAAGGATTAGCCATGTAAATCCTCGTCCTCTCTGTTAGATCATATCCAGGACGACGAAAAGAAAGCTGCTCGTCACTTAATACTTTAATGGAACAGGCAGAGGCAAAGCAGATGGAAATAAATCGAAGTGCATGGAAAAAAGACGATAAAACCGATTCAGCAACTGTATGAATTATTCCAAGGTCTATATAAGGAGAGAGAGAGAGAGAGAGAGAGAGAGAGAGAGAGAGAGAGAGAGAGAGAGAGAGAGAGAGAGAGAGAGAGAGAGAGAGAGAGAGAGAGAGAGAGGATACAGAAAACAAACAAACAAACACAGAGAAGGGGAGAAATTAGAAAGAGACCTAGAGAAGAACGAGACATACATTGAGAAAAAAAGACAGATAAACATAAAGAGAGAGAAGCAAGAGGAAAGAAAGACACAGTATTGTAACTTTGAGAATGAACTCCAGACCCGGACATCACCAAGCCAGTTCGACATCGATACCTTTGAGGAAACTGTTACTATGCAAGCTTCCTGACTTACATGTGTGTTGTAGTTCGTCGTAGATCCATTTATCTATTGCATTTTTTTCATTTTTTTTCGTTTTCTTTTAATGTATGGAGTGTTTAAATAATATTTCTTTGGTCTAGGGCAGTGGTTCTTGACCTATTTACTGCCACGCCTCCTTTAGGAACTGCCCCCCCCCCCCCCCCCCCCCCCCCCACGCCCGTCTTGCATCTATGAATAAAAAAATTGATTGGCATGAACTATGAAAGCAAATAAAACGAGGATGAGGAAGATGATCACACTCCATTTAACAAATCTCTCTTTGTCCGCTTGTGGGATCTAAGACTGAACTGCCGAAGACTTTTGTTTTTTTTCCTTTTCGGTTAATGAGAGGCACGCAGCAGTATTTGCATTCCAAAGGATCGCCGACGAAGAGAGCAATATCTTGATGTTGACAGTGCGAGCAGTATTATCAACCACAGGCGATGGGGAGACACAGGGAATGGGGAGAGAATATGGAAGTTGGGGGAAGGGAAAGGGGGAGGAAACACGGACTTTATAAACACTTTGATCTCTAATTCCACCTCTCAACAAAATAACTAGATTACGTTTGTTTCTGTCTGTCTCGCGTGTATGTAAATTTATAGGATCTAATAGCCTGGCGCACGTGAGGGGTTGGCGGGATTGGCTGTCTCGAGGCTGGGACATGGCGGGGGTTTGAATAGGTTGTGTAACGAGGCGGATGATGAATAAGGGAAGAGATGGATTTGGAATCGGGAATGGAAATGATAAATGCAAAATTACGATAAAGAAGAAGAGTAAGAGTATGAAGAGAGAGAAGACGAAGAAGGCAGGATAAACGATAGATAAAGCAAAATAACTCCACTCATTCCTGATGCGTTTCTAATCTTGTTGTACCGCGGCAAATGATTTGCAAGTACGATAAATAAGCCCCATTGTGTAACCCTTGATTTTGCTTAACGGCCAGCGCAACCTAACTGTATCTACCCGGCTGGCGTCATGCAACAGTGCATTCTCACTGCATAAACACCGTTAGCCAATCAGCGTCATGATCCTCTGGCTCGTA
>NC_061828.1:33592144-33597144 GCF_019202785.1 Penaeus chinensis | reverse complement strand
TTATCACTTTACTGAAAAATGAGAGGGATATTGCTCTCGCTTTGTCTCGTCCCTGTGAGAGAGTGGAGCTCGGATGGATGGGAGGATAGATGGGTGGGAGGATAGAAAGAGAGGGAGGGATAGAGGCAGGAGGAGGTGTGTAGGGCGGGGGAGAGAAGGGGAAGAAGCGTTATGAATACACACGCGCATTCATGGATACACACGCAACACACATACACACACAAATACACACACACACGCACACACACACACACGCACACACACACACACACTCAAACACTCAAACACACACACACACACACACACACACACTCACTCACTCACACATACACACACACACACTCACACACACACACACACACACACATATTTGGAATGAGAGACGAAGAAAGAGAGACAGAAAGGAGAATGAGAGAGAGAGAGAGAGAGAGAGAGAGAGAGAGAGAGAGAGAGAGAGAGAGAGAGAGAGAAAATAGCACATACATTGCATATCAAATTCACAGTATTAACATATCATATACACTCATTCCTCATACCACAATCCAAATTTCCCTAAATCTAACGCTCACCCCCCCCCCCCCGCCAACATCCACCTCCCCCTCTAAACCACGTCAAACATTTGATCAACTGGCAACCCCCTCCCGTCTCCTTCTCAAACTTTTTTACTTTTTTTTTCCCAAATATTCTTTATAACACCAAAGGGTCTGTGTATACCTCTGATCCATCTTAATCATATAAAAAAAATAAAAATATTCAAAGGGAAAATATCCTCTGTTTGAAAGAGTTTTCTCATCAGCCTAATGTAGTGAAGAGATGATATCGTTAGGCAGGAAAGGGAAAGTCCGTGTACTGTTGTGAAATTGTTTTGTTTTTTATGTTTTTTGTGTTTCCTATTATCTATATATGATCATTGTCATATCTTCATCTGTATATATATATATACATATATATATATACACATACATATATATTTGTATGTGTATATATATTTATATTTGTGTTTGTTCAACAGCCATTCATTCCACTGCTGGATCCTCGCCTGACTGGATGCCCTTCCTAATCTACCGTGGTTCAACGCGCTACCACTTGTGCTACAGCGGTGACTTTCCCTGCGACATCTACATTTGATTTCTCACGGCGATATGTCGTTTACTCGCCGTGAGATCGGGCACGAGCCAATAGGCGGATCGCAGGCAGTTTTTATAACTGCCGTGGCGGGGAATTGAACTTGGGACTATGTGGGTACACATACACACACACACACACACACACACACACACACACACACACACACACACACATATATATATATATATATATATATATGTATTTATATACACACACATACACACACACATATATAAATGAAATCATAAGAGTAGTGGAAAACTTTTACAGGGATCTATACAACGCAAATGAACAGCCACGGATAGAAGCAAACGCGGTAACTAGAGAAGTACCTAACATCACAACAGAAGAAATAAATAGAGCGCTTAAAGGTATGAAGAGAGGGAAAACACCAGGTGAAGACGGTATTAGTATAGACCTTATAATAGACGCAGGGGAAATTGCAACAGTGAAACTAGCCAATCTTTTTAACAAATGCCTTCTCAATGGAAAAATTCCGAAAGCCTGGAAAAATGCAACAATTATTTTGATTCATAAAAAAGGGGACAGAATGGATCTAAAAAACTACCGACCCATAAGTCTCCTTTCAGTTACTTACAAACTGTTCACTAAAATCATCATAACTCGCATCTCTGATAGTCTGGATTCTAAACAGCCTAGAGAACAGGCAGGCTTCCGCAGTGGATTCTCAACAACAGACCACATACACACGCTTACCCAAATAAGAGAAAAAATAAACGAATATAGGAAACCCCTGTGTATGGCATTCATAGATTACGAAAAGGCATTTGACTCTGTACAAATACCAGCAGTACTAGAAGCTATTCGAAGACAGGGAGTAGAGGAGGTATACTGTAAACTACTAGAAGATATATACGAAGATGGGACAGCAACCATCAAGCTCCACACAGAAACCGATAAAATCCCAATTAAGAAAGGTGTTAGACAGGGTGATACCATCTCACCAAAACTGTTTACAGCTTGCCTTGAGGAAATGTTCAAAAAGCTAGAATGGACCGGGAAAAATATCAAAATCGAGGATGAATACCTGAGCAATCTAAGATTTGCAGATGATATTGTTCTCTTCAGTGAATCTGCAAATGAAATGCAGCAACTAATAAATGATCTGAATAGAGAAAGCCTGAAAGTCGGACTTAGGATGAACAGGCAAAAGACTAAGATCATGTATATAGAGAAAGCCTGAAAGTCGGACTTAGGATGAACAGGCAAAAGACTAAGATCATGTTCAACAGTAGAGTTCAATTCGAACAGATACTTGTTCAGGTGAAGCGCTAGAGGTGGTAGACTAGTATATATACCTAGGGCAACTCATACAGACAAACACATCTAGCCAAGAGGAAATTAAGCGACGCATCAGTCTAGGCTGGAGCGCCTTTGACAAACACAGTAGCATACTAAGAGGCTCCTTGCCATTATGTTTAAGAAGAAAAGTCTTTAACCAATGCATCCTCCCAGTTATGACCTATGGATCAGAAACATGGACTACAACTAAATTACTAGAGAGGAAACTAATAAGTGCCCATGGAGGGATGGAGAGGTTGATGCTGGGAATTAGTCTAAGAGATCGGATGAGGGCGACGTGGATCAGGGAACAGACAAAAGTAGAAGATATACTCGGGAGCATCAAAAAGAAAAAATGGCAATGGGCATGTCATATATGTCGGACACAGGACAACAGATGGACAAAGAAAGTAACAGACTGGATTATAAATAACATAAAGAGGCCAAGGGCCAGACCTATGACAAGATGGCGCGACGAAATAACGAAATTTGCGGGCCAAGACTGGAAGCAAAAGACGCAAGACAGACAAAGATGGAAAAGATTGGGAGAGGCCTACGTCCTGCAGTGGATTGACCCAGGCTGATGATGATGATGATGATGATGATGATGATATATATATATATATATATGTATTTATATATATACACACACACACACACACATACATATATGTATATATACATATAAGTAAATATATATGCATATATGTATACATATATACATACAATATATACTCTATATATATTATGCATATTATATATACATATAAATCTATTAATACATATGTATAATAATACATATATATTATACATCTGTATTAATATATCTACGTTATGTTATCTACGTATATATATATATATATATATATATATATATATATATATATATATATATATATATATATATATATTGTGTGTGTGTGTTCGTGTGTTAATGTCGCTTGTACTTATCTTTCAAGGCAGGTAGGAAAAAGCCCTCTATCAAGCAGAATGATCCATTGAGAAAAAAAGGGATAATTGAATGGACAAGTACTATATTGATGAATGACTCGACAGGTACACACGGAAGTGCGCACACAAAAGATTCTGCAGATGTATCCCTCTCCCTCCTTCTCTCCCTCTCCCTTCCCCTTCCTCCTCCCCCCCTTAAATCCCTGTGTCACGTGCCCGTCCTCCCTCCTTCACCCCCCCCCCCACCAGAACCGGGTACGTCGAGCGGTTCACAATAACGGATGAAATATTACTCCTCTCGCTTAATCCTGCATTATTGACTACTCGCCGTGGGACCCGGTAAGAGGATATCTGCGTCCTCTCTCTCTCTCTCTCTCTCTCTCTCTATTATCCATAATCTCGACATCTTGGCCTCCCGTTAAATTATTCCCCGGTACTTTATCCACTTTATCCTACCGTGGGATATTTTGCGCGAGTTCCTAATTAGCGGATTAGCCGTGGGAAGACAGGAGGCAGCGTGTCGGTTGTGTGGATGGCATGTGGTTCGGATGCCAGTGTGTTGGAACGGTATGGTGTTAGGATGTGGTTAGGACAGTTTGTTAGGCAACTAAACTAGGGCGGCATGTTGTAGCTATGTTATTAGGATGGGATAATTTTAGTTAGGACAGTATATTGTTAGAAAACTATGTTGCTAAGACGGAATGTTGGGCGCCATGTAGTTAGGACTCCACATTGTTAAGACGCCATGCTATTAAGACGCCATATTGTCAGGACGGCATGTTGTTACGACGCCATTTAATTAGGACGCCATGAAACCACGCTGTTAGGACGCTATGTTTCGTCAGGTTGTGTCGTCAGCGCTCGTAAGAATCACATCTCCGGCGTTAAGCGTGCGTCGGCGAGAAGGCATGCTAAGTATACGGTGTCTTGTTCACGGTTATGCCACTATTTATGTCGAAGTGGCTTAGGCTTCGGCCCCGTATTAGCCGAATGTTAATTGTGATTGGAATGAGCACAGGTACAGCTATAATGGCAATGCGACGGCACGTTGGGAGTGATATAACGACAAACCGAAATCTTTCCCTCGTTACCTCAACGTGTGAACCAAGACCGACTAAAACGTATCCACAAAGTTATCACTCGTCATTAGCTCGCCGCGCCGCCGACCGGGAGCGTTTTATTATTCTCGCCTCGACGGCTCTCTATTGTATTTCGGGTTTATGGATCTGTATTAAGGACTGAGTAAGCGATACGGGGTCCATTACAGGTCCTAATGGGAGGGGGGAATGCTGCCGCTTGAGCTGTTTAAAGGTGAGGTGAACTGCTGGCGGAATGGCCTCGGTTCCTCGCCGTTCCTTCTGCGTTCCTTGTGCCGGGCGGTAGGGAGGTCTTGCACAGTGCTTAGCTTAGTTCTGTGGGGCTACTTGGGAATTTGGACTCCTTTATTTATCAAGGATGTCGGCACTAATTTCTATAAAATGGTGATCAGATTTTTGGAGAAAGTATTTTGTTTTATTCCCCAATCATCGTCTAACCTGCACTTCAACCGGCGTCTCCTTGCTACGCTCGGTCCTTTCAAAGGGAAGAAAATGCTCCCAACGAGAGGAAGATGAAAGATC
>NC_061828.1:33567144-33579644 GCF_019202785.1 Penaeus chinensis | reverse complement strand
AAGTGAAACAGACGAAATATGAATCGACATTTTCACGAAATAGAAGGGAAGGAAATCACGCAAATATTCTGTTACACCGAACTAATATTCTGTATTCGAGTATTGTTCTCTGCACGCTGGCGAATGTGAAAAAAAAGGTATTTGCATATTGACAAAAGTGCAGAGACACGGTTTATATATACCGAAACGTAGTGTATTCAATTTATTTATTTTTTATATATATACAGATTTTATTTTACAGATCCGTGGTTTGCAGTGACGTCTATATCACGTTGTAATTGTTCGTGATATGCTTTTGTTAATTTTAATACTAATATCTTATCTTTCATCTTCTGTTCTCTTATTATTCGCTTCTTACTTTGTTTATTCTTGTGTTCCTCTCATCTTTCTTCTTCTTACAGTTTCCTTCTCTCAATTCTCCCTCTTCTTTTTATCTTCCTATTCTTACCGTTTTCTTCATTCTTCCTCCTCCTCTTCTTCTTACCTTTTCCCCTTCTTCTTTTTCCTCCTCCTCCTCTTGCCTTTCCCCTTCTTCTTCTTCCTCCTCCTCCTCCTCTTGCCTTTCTCCTCCTTCTTCTTCCTCCTCCTCTTCTTATCTTTCCCCTTCTTCTTCTTCCTCATTCTATTCTTTCTTCCCCCTATCTTCTTCTTCCTCTTCTTACCTCTCCCCATCTTCTTCCTCCTCCTCCTCCTCCTTTTTTTACCTCTCCCCATCTTCCTCCTCCTCCTCCTCTTCCTCTCCTTCTTGCCTCTCCCCATCTTCTTCCTCCTCCTCCCCTTCTTACCTCTCCCCATCTTCTTCCTCCTCCTCCTCCTCTCTTTCTTGCCTCTCCCCATCTTCCTCCTCTCTTACCCCGTCCTCCTCACATTGCCAACCACCTTCCACATCGCATCCATCATCATCAATCTAAAACCTGTAGCAGTCACCCCCGTCAGCCACACTTCTGCTACCCTGAATCACCTCTATTCACTGTCAGTCTGTCTAGAAATTGAGTCATTAAAGTTAAAGGAGGAAGGAGTGTGTTTGTGCAGTCAAGGTTTGCTTTTGTTCTCTCTCCTTGCGAAACTTTGTGGGTTTTCGTAGACACATACGTACTCAGGTGTGCTTGCAAGGATTGGTTTGTGTGTGTGTTTGTATGTGATTGTGTGTGTTTGAGTGTGTGGTGTGTGTGTGTGTGTGTGTGTGTGTGTGTGTGTGTGTGTGTGTGTGTGTGTGTGTGTGTGTGTGTGTGTGTGTGTGGGCTTTGAGTGTGTGTGTATGTGTATTTGTATATATATATACATATATATATATATATATATATATATATATGTGTGTGTGTGTGTGTGTATGTGTGTGTGTGTGTGTGTGTGTGTGTGTGTGTGTGTGTGTGTGTGTGTGTGTGTGTGTGTGTGTGTGTGTGTGTGTGTGTGCACGCATACACAGATACACTTACTTACATCATCACAGCCGCGGCATTCTCCTCAACCCGCACCAGTTGCCTCTACCTTGGGTCACACCGCACAACTCAACGTTTAAAATATAATTTCTTATCTCCTTCATGTCATCACTATATGTATAGACCTGACTCCACGACGGATGCCACACAAACACACACACACACACACACACACACACACATACACACTCTTACACACACACACACACACAGATACACACACACACACACACACACACATATATATATATATATATATATATTTATATATATATATATATATTTATGTATATCAACCTGGTAGTATTATCTGTCTCATCTATACATACATATATATATATAATATATATATATATTTATATTTATATGTGTATATCAACCTGGCATTTTATTTATCTCATGAAAATAATCGCGCTGACAAACACCATACGAACCACAGTCGGCCGCTGAAACAACCGCCAGCCAGAGACATAAAATATGATAGTCACTGGAAGTCCTTATCACGAGACACAATACAGAACACCCCGACCCTCTCACCCTTGCCCCCTCCCCTTCTCCCCCTTTCTCTCTTACTCCCCTTCTCCCTCTCTCTCCTTTCCCCCCCTCGCGTCCTCATTCCCTTCACACCTTCTTCCTCACTTTTCTTACACTCTTCTCGTGGCCTTGGTCGACTCGAGAGAGAAATACAATAAATAAACATATCAGATGGCATAATTTCAAATTCGAGTGTCTGGAAGACAGAAAGAAGAGGATAAGGAGAGAGCAGCGAGAGAGAGAGAGAGAGAGAGAGAGAGAGAGAGAGAGAGAGAGAGAGAGAGAGAGAGAGAGAGAGAACAACATGGTTTGAACACGTGTGGAATAATATCACACTGAGCACGTGAAATTGGATGTTCTTTTTATAATTTTCTTTGTTAGGTTTCCTTTCCCATTTGCTTTGTTAGAATCACATTTCCATTTTCATTCTTAATTTCGCTCTCCCATTTTCTTTGTTAAATTCACTCTCCCATTTTCTTTGTTAATTTCGCTCTCCCATTTTCTTTGTTAAATTCACCCCCCCCATTTTCTTTGTTCAATTCACTCTCCCATTTTCTTTCTTACATTCACTTCCCAATTTTCTCTTGCCTTTTATCCCGAACGCGAGTTGAAAAAGTCATCGCTGTAAGTGGAGAGAACAGACGGGGTGATGGGCGTGTTAGGCCGCCCATCAGAGTAAGTGGTGATGGCAAAGACTAAGAGGAAAGGGAGGGCTTTCTGGGAGGGAGGGGAAAGGGAGGGATGGGGGGGAGGTGAGAGGGATGAAAGGGGAAGGAAGGAAGGGAGGAAAGGGGATGAAAAGGAAGGGATTAAAGTGGTGGGAAGATAAGGTAGGGAAGGGGAATGAGAGGATGTGAATCGAAAGAGAAAAGCGTGAATGGAGAGAATTAAGCCTTTAAAGATATCATCCAAACCAATCAACATATCAGACTAATCACCGGAATCAACCCCTCGGTTATGAACACGCGACTCTTCTGCACCAAATAACGGTAAAATCTACTCTTCGGAATAAGCCCCTTAGCAGAAATTATTTCCCGCGCGATCGTACAAGTTACATGATAATTAACTTGCGAACCGTTTTCTCCAGACGTTTAACAGTGGTAGGAGGAACTCAACTATAATTGACGTGGCGCTAAGGCTTTACAAATGATTCGCAATCGTTGCAGTGGTCGAAACATATGTTAACCTCTGCAACATGTTGATCTAATGATAAAGGGAAATGCATGGTCGTTATTCAGTTGCAGACCACTAACCTGGTTTCTGGATTGCGCAACATCAGCACTTTTTAATGATGGGTAATGAAGAGATTGAAGCATAAATCAAGGTCGTTAACAACGTTTTATCTTTGTATTTTTATTTTTTTTCCATTTTCTTTTGCATAATGGTTGATTATTTACACCCTTTGAATACTGTTTAAGATCCTTTGAAAAAAAATATAGACTATCTTCTGCGTGTTACGAATTAAAGCCTTTGGCACTGAAAAAAAAACAAAAAAACTAGCAAGACATTAATTTGCGAGTTTGCTTGTAAGATTTTATTTAACATTAGATTATATCCTGAGCCAGAAGTAATTTAACTTTGCGCAAGAGAAATTATTCTGAAGGATTTGCCGCGATAAGTTCTGGGCAAACGTTTAAGACAAAAGATCGGGAACTATCACGAGGAAAGTCATTTTCAGCGCAATTAAATTTAATGGATATCTCGGACGATCATAAATAGCAAAACGATCATACGGTCTATAACTAAATCCGGGAGGCATCATTATTCTTCAGACTCAACTACGTGTTCTATCAGCATCCAGCCCCCTTCCCCCCCTCCTCGCAGCATCTCACGAGACGACCGCAATTCATCACTCTGCTTGCTGCGGTCAAACAGATCCGGGTGACGTCATATCCATCACTCAGCTGCCAAATACCCCTCATTAGGCGAACGGGAGCATGAGGGGAGGCATCGCATATGCACACATCATTAACGAGTCTTCTTTACACATTAACGAGTCTTTTACACATGGGGTCACGTTAGACACTAATGTTATTTTGTTTTAGACGCGCGGGAATAATGTTTGTGTTTATTTTATCGTCTCCGATCCCCACGAGAGAAGAAGGATGGAAGAGAGAAAAAGAAAATATTTTTGTATTTCTCAGTGATAATAGTCTAGTTATAAGATGATAATTATAGGGAACATTATACATGGTTTTCCTTTGTTTTGATGTGTGTGTGTGTGTGTGTGCGTTTGTATGTGTGTATGTATGTGTTTTTTGAGCACGTGCACTTCTGGTAACAGTTGCCAGTGTGCTGTCTCTAGATTCGTAACATATGATTCAATAAATTTCGTACATTAAGAAAACTGAACACAAGTAGCGAACCAATCTATTTTTTATGTAGGTAAAACGACAAATATGAATCAATTAGCGAAATACGAAAGAACGAGAAAGACAGACAAAAGACAAATACCAAGAAAAAATGAAGGCAGACAGAACGAAAGAGAATACAAGAGGCGGAAGTATAAGGCAATCGAATCCTCAATGAGAAGACAATACGGCCGGGCAGATAAGAATCCAGAATGGAACTGACACCGCGTTCCATCCCTTTCCCGCTTGTAGTCGATCCTCTTTTGTTTTGTTTGTGCGGGATGTTTGCGTCGCTTATGAATTTCTTATCTTGAATGTCGTTCGAAGATGAAAGAAATAAGAAGAACAGAACGATAGATAATGATAATAAAAACAAAACAAAACAAAAAACAAAGGCGGATTCACGGAAATGGAAGCACACAAAACAAAGAAAACGTAACAGGCGTGGTAAAAACAAATTGAAAGAGAAGAGTAAGGAAGAGGAGAAAGGCAAAGTAGGAAAAACGGGAAAAGAAAGAGAAAATAACGGTGATAATAACAATGATAACAATAATAATAAGCACAACTACTATAGCTATTATATTCCTGCTAATGATTAATAACAATTAATTAGTAGCAGCAATAATGGGATAATAATGATAGTAATGATGACAAATATAACACTAATGATTATAATAATGATTGTAGTGATAATGCAAATCAGAAGAAAAATAAACAAGAAAACAAGCAGACACACACAAAACAAGTAAAGAATAAAGATAGAACGAGCGAAGAATGAAAAAAGAAAAAGAAAAAAGTGAAGAATTGAAAAAAAACGAAAGAAATGAAGAAATTCTGAAAAAGAAAGAATAGAAGAAATACAAATGAAAAATGAAAAGAAAAAAAACTGAAGAATGAAAAATGAAAAGATGAAAAAATGAAGAATGAAAAATGAAAAGATAAAAAAATGAAGAATGAAAAATTAAAGTAAGAAAAGAAAAAAAATGAAAACTGAAAGAAAAGAAAAAAAGAAGAATGAAAACTGAAAGAAAGAAAGAAAAAATGAAAAAAATAATTAAAGTAAGAAAAAAATGAAGAAAGAAAAACGAAAGAAAGAAAACATGAAAAAAAAAGTATAATAAAATAAAAAATTAAAAATTAAAAAAATGAAAGTAAGGAAAAATGAAAAATGAAAAACGAAAAAAAAGAAAAGAAAAATGAAAAATTAAAAAAATGGAAGAAAAAAATAAAAACTAAATAAAGAAAAAAATAAAATCTAAATAAAGAAGAAAATTAAATCTACATTAAGAAAAAAAGAAAAAAGAAAGTAAAAAGAAAAAAAAATGAAAAATTAAAAAAATTCAAGAAAAATTCAAGAAACGTAGCAGAACCCGCCACTTACCGTCCACTCCGCCTCTTCCTAGACGGAGCCGCCTTGTCAAAAGATCGGTCAGGCCCA
Source organism: Penaeus chinensis (assembly GCF_019202785.1). Taxonomy (NCBI): domain Eukaryota; kingdom Metazoa; phylum Arthropoda; class Malacostraca; order Decapoda; family Penaeidae; genus Penaeus; species Penaeus chinensis. The sequence goes on along the minus strand of NC_061828.1, from coordinate 33,573,882 downwards.
AAACAGCTGATAAGACGTTCTTCTTCCTCCTTCGAGCCAGTGAAGGAGTTTCTTGGGCTTTCTCGAAGGAAAAAAATCCTTCTGATAACGATAGGTGGGGTGATTATTAAGGGTGGGGGGTGGAGAAGGGTAGGAACAGAAGAGAATACAAGAAGAATTGTAGTAATAATGAAAATAATATGTAACAGAAATAATAGTAATAGCAGTAGTAATAATAGCGATAATAATACCAACATCATTAATAGAGAAGTTAAAAAAGCGGAGACGAAAGAGAGACAAGAAGACGCTTAATGAAGAAACAGAGATGAAGAAGAAGGAGAAAGAGAAGAGGGAAGGAGATGTACACATCTAATGTATCAGGTGACACCATCTCTCTCGAGAAATTCCTTCCCCTTTGCTACATTTTCTGTTGTCAGGCCATTCGTCTTGTTATCCAACTCATCTCACAGTTCCCACGGCCGGGGGGGGGGGGGGGGGTGGGGGGGGTGGGGGGCGTGTGGGGCGTGGTGGGGGGTGGTGGGTGGAGGAGGCCTTAAGTAAAGATTTTGTTTTGTTTCGTTTTATTATAATTTTCTCTTTCCTGTTGGATTGTAGATATACTTTTGTATTTTTGCATTGCTATATACATGTATATGTAAGTAATTATACAGTATACATGTATGGATATTTACATATATGTGTATATATATACACACGCACACATGCGCTTATATATACATATGTATATATGCATAATTTATGTAGATGTATATATGTATGTATGTATTAATCTATCTGTCTATCTATCTATCTTTCTATCTATATGAACTCACACACACACACCACACACACACACACACACACACACACACACACACACACACACACACACACACACATATATATATATATATATATATATAAGCCCATATATTTAGTTGGTTTTATCATTATCATTGATATTGCTGATATTGTTATTCTAATCTTTATCGTCATTATCAGGATTAGGGTGTTAGTGATAGCGATTATTAGCTTTATCACTATTGTTGCTTTTGCTATCATTATCAAAATTATGTTATCATCAACATCCTCTTCCCATTCTCATACATATTTACCACGACGCACATAGAGCTAAACTTAATTCATATTATTAACAAACGAAATTACTTCTCTGTCAAAAACCATCACAAAGTCTTGTACACAAAACATATTACCATATACTTACGAATACATTAGTTCTCCGAATTATTACTATGTACTTACGAATAATTTTTCTTCTCGCTTACCTACTGTTGTCCTATTTACGGACACGTGGCTATTACGTACACCATTAGCCTTTTCTGTCCTTTTTTTCATTTCAATTTCTAAAATGTTTCGTGTGATGTATTTTGAGTTCTTTTTTATATGTGTTTGTAGAAGTCTAGTTATATTTGGTATGAATTGTAATATTATTATCTTGTTTTAATTATTTTTTTAATCTTTATTTTTTTAATGTGCTTTTGACCTGATATTTTGGTCATACTTATCTGGTATCTTTTCGTCACCCCATTTCGATTTATCATTTCCCAGCTGTCATTATTTTTATATCCATTCTACTTCCCTCCGCCAAATTATCCGTTCACACCGTACTTCTCCCATCTCACACCTCTCTCTATCTGTCCCTATCTCCCTCCTTTATCCACATGCCCCGCCTCCCATCCTAACTTCATCTCCGCCTTCCCTTAATGCCCTCCCCCCTGTCTCTCCCTCTCCCCTCTATCACTCACACTCACTCTCACCGGTTCCTTTATCTCCCCCTCCTCTCCCCCATCACTCACCCTTCCTCCATCCCTTTCCTCCCTCTTTCCCTACCTTTCCCTCTCCTCTCACTCCTCTTCCACCTCCTATACCTCCCCCCTCTTCTCCTCCTACCCCCTCTCCCCCACCTCCCCATCCCTTTCTCTCCCTTTTCATCTCCCAACTTCCCCCCCACCACTCCTCCCCCCCTCTCCCTCCACCTCCCCATCCCTTTCTCTCCCTCATCTCCCACCTTTCCCCCCACCACTCCTCCCCCTCTCCTCCCTCCCCCTCCACTCCCCCCTCTCCCATACCCCGCCCCCCCCCCCTCCCACTGAGCACGTGTTTCTCGACGTCCTAATTACAGGAACGAGTGATTGTCTAATGAACACCGAGGGACAAAAGTGACAGGTGTTGTAGTAGCGCTGCCCCGTGTCCCCCCCCCCCCCTAATTATCTCTCTAACGGACGTAGGAAGAAAGGCGGAAAAGGGGGTGGGGGGGGAAAGGGGGAGGGGGGAGGGAGGGAAAAAGGGAGGAGAAAAGGGAGGGAAACAGGGAGGAAGGAGGGAGGAAAAAGGAAGGAGGGAGGGAGGGAAAAAGGGGGGAGGGAGGGAAACAGGGAGGAAGGAGGGAGGGAAAAAGGAAGGAGGGAGGGAGGGAAAAAGGGAGGAGGGAAAAAGGGAGGAGGGAGGGAGGGAAAAAGGGAGGAGGTAGAAGGGGAAGGGAGGAGGGTAGGGAAGAAGGGGTAGGGAGGAGGTAGAAGAAGAAGGGAGGAGGATGGAGGGAGGAGGGAAAAGATGGAGGGGGAAGGGAAAAAGGGAAGGGAAGAAGGGGTAGTGAGGAGGAAAAGGGGGAAGGAGGGAAGGGGAAAGGGGGAGGGAGAGAAAAGAGGGAGGGAGGAGTGAAAGGAGGGGTGGAGGAAGGGAGATAAAGGGGAGAATAAGAGTGGATAGAGAAGGAGAGGGTAAGGGAGAATAGAGAATGGAGTGAAGAAGGGGAAGGTGGGATAGGAAGTAAGGAAAGAAGGAGAAGTAAAAAAGACGAAAAATAAAGTGGGGAGAGAAGTAGAGAAGCATAAGGTACTAGGGATTAAAGGGGGGTAGGGAGACGGGGGAGGGGGAGGGGTAAGGAGATGAAAGGGAAGGGGAAGTAGAGAGGAAACTGAGGCTAAGGAAAGAAGAGTGAGGATGAGGAATATAAGTGGGGGGGGGGGGGGTGACAAGGAGAGGAAGATAACAGGAGAGAGGAAGAGGGAAGGGTAAGTGGTAGACAGGAGGGCGGAAAGGTGGCAGGGGGAGAAGGAGACAAAGGAAGTGGCAGCTGATGACAGTAATTAGGATGATAAAGGATTATAGGAGAAGCATATGGGTATAAAATGTATATCTACACACACATAAATTATGTATTTATATATATATTATATATATATAAAAATAAGTATATATATATTTATATATACACACATATACATACACATACACACACACACACACACACACACACACACACAAATACATATATCCATACATTTATATATATGTATATATACATATAAATATATGTATACATATGTGTATTATGCATATAAGGACATACATGTACATACATACATACACATATAATATATATAATATATATATATATATATATATATATATATATATATATATATATGCACACACACAAACACACACACACACACACACACACACACACACACAAACAGATATCACAGATATATAGTTATATGATATATATATATATATAAGTATGTATGTGTGTGTGTGTGTGTGTGTGTATAACAAATACATCTACTTAATCTGGCTTGGATGCTAATTGATGAAGGGAATGCCATCAGACGTGAAGTGCACAGGCTTAAACACTTCTTCACCATGTATTGCGTTGGGCCACTAGAGGGAGAATGCAGCAGCGAGGCAACTTGGTTTCCTGAATACCCAAATAGTTTAATTATGTGATGGAGAAAATGAGAGAGAGAGAGAGAGAGAGAGAGAGAGAGAGAGAGAGAGAGAGAGAGAGAGAGAGAGAGAGAGAGAGAGAGAGAGATAGAGAGAGAGAGAGAGAGAGAGAGAGAGAGAGAGAGAGAGAGAGAGAGAGAGAGAAAATTCGTTTCATTTATATACATTCAACAAAACTATACTCATTTTTTACATTTCCACAAACTTTATGGAAAAATGTGGTTTATGTCAAGGAAAATCGTATATTTGTGAGCACAGTAGAACAGTGCATTATTGACTTAAAATTTCCCACATTATAAACTGAACTCGACATGTACAACGAGAAAGGAAATGAAAGTAAACACACCATAAACCACGAAGAGAAGAAGAAGAAGAAGACGAAGAAGAAGAAGAAGAAGAAGAAGAAGAAGAAGAAGAAGAAGAAGAAGAAGAAGAAGAAGAAGAAGACGAAGAAGAAGCAGAAGAAGAAGAAGAAGAAGAAGAAGAGGAAGAAGAAGAAGAAGAAGAAGAAGAAGAAGAAGAAGAAGAAGAAGAAGAAGAAGAAGAAGAAGAAGAAGAAGAAGAAGAAGAAGGAGAAGAAGAAGAAGAAGAAGAAAAAAAAATAACAATTACATTGCCCATCTAGGGATAAACATCTCGTAATTGCTTGTTAACACCACAACGACACTATTGTAGAGAAAAAAATAGGTTGATTGATATAAACATTATCCTTTCGTCTAGAATAAACGGGTGAAAGGCAATCTAGCAAATTGTTCAGGGCTGAGGAAGCGGGTCTCGAAACGGGTCTCATTTAGATCACGGACCAGCCGACCCTTTGCCACTCTGTATAAAGTGGCCCAGACTCGTATCCATCATAATTCTTTGACACTAAGTGGCTCAAGGGGTGATCATGGAGTTTAACTTGGCGAAGTTTTTATTTTTTTTAAGAGTACACTGGTAGGGAAGTGTTCTTAATATATTTTTTGGAGGGGGTGTGTTTTTTTTTTTTTGTTATGTTATTCCCTCCAGACCTTCTAGGTTGGGGAAATTTAATAGTCAGCTTGGTGATAGTGATCATAGAGACGGAATTGTATACACGCTTATACATATATAAGTATATATATGCACACACACACACACACACACACACACACACACATGTATGTTTATATATTACATTCTAGATTAGCTATCTAGAATGTTTGTGCATGTATGTATGTATGTATATATGTATGTATGTATACGTGTATATGTATCACCCATATATTTATACATATGTATAAATACGTATACGTCCACACACGAATTACATAACAACATGTTTCCTCTGAAATCCATTCCTCACAGTACCCGCAGTTCTGAACGCCGTGGCAGCTCCGACGCGGAACGGGGACGCGGAAGACGTTTTTCACTCTCTCGGTGTCGCGCGAGGAGGGTGAAGAATGGCCATTTCTCTCTTCTTCCTCTTTCTCGCTTCTTCTCCCTCTTCCTCGCTTCTTCTACCTCTTCCTCTTCTTCTTCCTCTTTCTCGCTTCTTCTCCCTCTTCCTCTTCATCTTCTTCCTCTTCCTCGCTTCTTCTCCCTCTTCCTCTTCCTCTTCTTCTTCCTCTTCCTCGCTTCTTCTCCCTCTTCCTCTTCCTCGCTTCTTCTCCCTCTTCCTCTTCCTCTTCCTCGCTTCTTCTCCCTCTTCCTCTTCTTCTTCTTCCTCTTCCTCTTCTTCTTCCTCTTCCTCGCTTCTTCTCCCTTTTCCTCTTCCTCGCTTCTTCTCCCTCTTCCTCTTCCTCGCTTCTTCTCCCTCTTCCTCTTCCTCGCTTCTTCTCCCTCTTCTTCTTCTTCTTCCTCTTCCTTATTAATGATATTATTATCACCATTATCATCATCACTCTCATGTGTGTATGTGTGTGTGTGTGTGTGTGTGTGTGTGTGTGTGTGTGAGAGAGAGTGTGTTTTGCATGTTATTAAAAACAACTGTGACTTCCTACGTCAAAAAAAAAAAAAAAAAAAAAAAAAATCGCATACAGCAATGTTCATAAAGTTCAACAAAAAATTCCCATTTAAAAGCAGGATTTCAAAGCTTACCACAATCCCATGCAATCAATCAAAATCAGTTTCATGCAGGAAGAATTTCACGCACAATAGAAAAGCACAATGCTAATCCTTCTCATTACGCGCCGGATTATTATAATTATTGTTATTATTATTATTGTCATTATTATTATTATTATTGTTATCATTATTATTATTATTGTTATTATCAATATCATTATTATTATTATTATTACTAGTAATATTATCATCATCATTATTACGATCAGTATTACTGTCATCATTACTATCATTGTTATTAATTTTATTATTATTATTATTATTATTATTATTAATACCATCATCATTATTATTACTATCATTATTATCATTATCAGTATTATCATTCATTTATCTATTTATCTATCTATTATTTTGGTCGAACTATATATTTTTTTCCATTCGTTCGTCGTTCAGTTAGTGGATATGGCAGACATAATTACAGCGACCCTTTGTGATCAAGCCGAGACTAGCCTCAGGTAATAGCGGGGTTTAGGTGAACGTAGCCTGCTAGTACAAAAATTTGCTTAACATTTTCCTAAAACATTATTTCGTATTGGGTTTTCAGCGGAGTTATTATTGCTGTGGTGTATGAATTTCATAATTTGCCGGCAAAACGATGTGTATTGTGCTCTTATTGAGTAAAGTCTCTGGTTCAGGTTGAGTTATTGCCATCGTTGATGTAACGAATTTATTTTCCATGGTTGCTCGACCATAAGGTATTATTATGTTCATTTATTTAATATATTGCTAACAAAATATAGACTGTAGTCTTATAATACGTAACACCCGATTTCAGTTAATTTCAGTAATTGAGTATAAGATCTACCTCGACCTCGATCCAATTCACACCGTTATTACCTCGTGTCAAAGATTACAAATAAAAAATAGGAAAGCTCTTATGCGCACAAATTAAAAATGTGTGACCCGCGCCGACCACTA
>NC_061828.1:33559644-33562144 GCF_019202785.1 Penaeus chinensis | reverse complement strand
GTGGTGTTGGTCAGTGGGTGGTGTTGGTCAGTTGGTGGTGTTGGTCAGTGGGTGGTGTTGGTCAGTGGGTGGTGTTGGTCAGTTGGTGGTGTTGGTCAGTGGGTGGTGTTGGTCAGTGGGTGGTGTTGGTCAGTGGGTGGTGTTGGTCAGTGGGTGGTGTTGGTCAGTGGGTGGTGTTGGTCAGTGGGTGATGGTCAGTGGGTGGTGTTGGTCAGTGGGTGATGTTGGTCAGTTGGTGTTGGTCAGTGGGTGGTGTTGGTCAGTGGGTGATGGTCAGTGGGTGGTGTTGGTCAGTGGGTGGTGTTGGTCAGTGGGTGATGGTCAGTGGGTGGTGTTGGTCAGTGGGTGGTGTTGGTCAGTGGGTGGTTTTGGTCAGTGGGTGGTGTTGGTCAGTGGGTGGTGTTGGTCAGTGGTGGTGATGGTCAGTGGGTGGTGTTGGTCAGTGGGTGGTGTTGGTCAGTGGTTGTGTTTGGTCAGTGGGTGGTTGGTCAGTGGGTGGTGTTGGTCAGTGTGGGATGGTCAGTGGGTGGTGTTGGTCAGTGGGTGGTGTTGGTCAGTGTGGTGTTGGTCAGTGGGTGTTGGTCAGTCGGGTGGTGTTGGTCAGTGGGTGGTGTTGGTCAGTGGGTGGTGTTGGTCAGTGGGTGGTGTTGGTCAGCTGGGCAGTGGGTGGTTTGGTCAGTGGGTGGTGTTGGTCAGTGGGTGGTGTTGGTCAGTGGGTGGTGTTGGTCAGTGGGTGGTGTTGGTCAGTGGGTGTGTTGGTCAGGTGGGTGGTGTGGTCAGTGGGGTTGGTTGTTGGTCAGTGGGTGTGTTGGTCAGTGGGTGATGGGGTCAGTGGTGGTGTTGGTCAGTGGTGTGTTGGTCATTGTGTGTGTGTCATGTGGGATGGTCAGTGGGTGGTGTTGGTCAGTGGGTGTGTTGTCAGTGGTGTGTGGTCAGTGGGGTGTTGGTCAGTGGGTGGTGTTGGTCATGTGGTGATGGTCAGTGGGTGGTGTTGGTCAGTGGGTGTTGTTGGTCAGTGGGTGGTGTTGGTCAGTGGGTGATGTTGGTCAGTGGGTGGTTTTGGTCAGTGGGTGGTGTTGGTCAGTGGGTGTGTTGGTCAGTGGGTGGTGTTGGTCAGTGGTGGTGTTTGGTCAGTGGGTGGTTTTGGTCAGTGGGTGGTGTTGGTCAGTGGGTGGTGTTGGTCAGTGGGTGGTGTTGGTCAGTGGGTGGTGTTGGTCAGTGGGTGGTGTTGGTCAGTGGTGGTGTTGGTCAGTGGGTGGTGTTGGTCAGTGGGTGGTGTTGGTAGTGGGTGTGTTGGTCAGTGGGTGGTGTTGGTCAGTGGGTGGTGTTGGTCAGTGGGTGGTGTTGGTCAGTGGGTGGTGTTGGTCAGTGGGTGGTGTTGGTCAGTGGGTGGTGTTGGTCAGTGGGTGGCGTTGGTCAGGGGGTGGCGTTGGTCAGTGGGTGGCGTTGGTCAGTGGGTGGCTTTGGTCAGTGGGTGGGTTTGGTCAGTGGGTGCGTTGGTCAGTGGGTGGCGTTGGTCAATGGGTGGCGTTGGTCAGTGGGTGGTATTGGTCAGTGGGTGGTTTTAGTCAGTGGGTGGTGTTGGTTAGTGGTCTGGTGTTGGTCAGTGGGTGGCGTTGGTCAGTGGGTGGCGTTGGTCAGTTGGTGATGCTGGTCAGTGGGTGATGTTGGTCAGTGGGTGATGTTGGTCAGTGGGTGGTGTTGGTCAGTGGGTGGTGTTGGTCAGTGGGTGGCGTTGGTCAGTGGGTGGCGTTGGTCAGTGGGTGATGTTGGTCAGTGGGTGGTGTTGGTCAGTGGGTGGGGTGTTGGTCAGTGGGTGGCGTTGGTCAGTGGGTGGCGTTGGTCAGTGGGTGGCGTTGGTCATTGGGTGATGTTGGTCAGTGGGTGGTGTTGGTCAGTGGGTGGCGTTGGTCAGTGGGTGGCGTTGGTCAGTGGGTGGCGTTGGTCAGTGGGTGGCGTTGGTCAGTGGGTGGCGTTGGTCAGTGGGTGGCGTTGGTCAGTGGGTGGCGTTGGTCAGTGGGTGGCGTTGGTCAGTGGGGGGTGTTGGTCAGTGGGTGATGTTGGTCAGTGGGTGGTGTTGGTCAGTAGGTGATGTTGGTCAGTGGGTGATGTTGGTCAGTGGGTGATGTCAGTGGGTGGTGTTGGTCAGTGGGTGATGTTAGTCAGTGGGTGATGTTGGTCAGTGGGTGATGTTAGTCAGTGGGTGATGTCAGTCAGTGGGTGATGTCAGTGGGTGGTGTTGGTCAGTGGGTGATGTTAGTCAGTGGGTGATGTCAGTGGGTGGTGTTGGTCAGTGGGTGATGTTGGTCAGTGGGTGATGTTAGTCAGTGGGTGGTGTTGGTCAGTGAGTGATGCTGGTCAGTGGGTGATGCTGGTCAGTGGGTGATGCTGGTCAGTGGGTGATGTTAGTCAGTGGGTGACGTTGGTCAGTGGGTGATGTTAGTCAGTGGGTGATGTTGGTCAGTGAGTGATGTTGGTCAGTGGGTGATGTTAGTCAGTG
>NC_061828.1:33521266-33526266 GCF_019202785.1 Penaeus chinensis | reverse complement strand
ACGCACGCACGCATACTCGCATACACGCATATTCACATGCACACACGAACACCCAAATTCACTCGTACTTTATCTCTCCACACACACACACTCACTCACACTCACACACACACACACACACACACACACACACGCACACACGCACACAAACTCCCCCTCCACACACAAACACACAGATACACGCCTTTTCCCTCTCTTTGACTCTTTCTCTCTTTATCTGTCTTTCTCTGTCTCTCTCTCTCTCTCTCTCTCTCTCTCTCTCTCTCTCTCTCTCTCTCTCTCTCTCTCTCTCTCTCTCTCTCTCTCTTCAACGCGTCCGATTCTCCGTCCTGGCTTATGACCACGACTTCATCTTCGTCATTGTCTTCATCGGGACGCGTGGTTAGACTTGCCCGTGCAATCGAAGTGCATGATATGATGTAATTATTTTTTCACCGTTTCAATTTGAGTGTCGGTTGGTTTGGCGGATTTTTTATACGATTGCATGTTAGTTGATAAAAAAAAAGAAAATCCATTTGTATTTCACTTTTTTTTTTTTTTTTTTTTTTTTTTTTTGATAAAGGGATTGTTTTTGCTTTCCTTTTCTTTTTTGAATATCAACCCGAGAGCATTTTCTTTTATTTACCTAATACTTTTTTTTTTTTTTTTGCATCATTATTGATAAATGATACTGCAATACGTCAGCTGTTGAATCTTGCAATTATTTAAGAAATTAAAAGCTTGCATCTTTTTCCCAACTCTTTACACGTTGCGACAGGTAATTCAACTTGAGAGAATACATAATGTTGCATAATTAGATTTTCTGAACACAGAAGATGCTAAGAAAATTAATAACTCGCAAGGGAAATGATAGGCAGAAAGGTAAGCAAATGGAAAGAGAGAGAGAGAGAGAGAGAGAGAGAGAGAGAGAGAGAGAGAGAGAGAGAGAGAGAGAGAGAGAGAGAGAGAGAGAGAGAGAGAGAGAGAGAGAGAGAGAGAGAGAGAGAGAAGAGAGAGAGAGAGAGAGAGAGAGAGAGAGAGAGAGAGAGAGAGAGAGAGAGAGAGAGAGAGAGAGAGAGAGAGAGAGAGAGAGAGAGAGAGAGAGAGAGAGAGAGAGAGAGAGAGAGAGAGAGAGAGAGAGAGAGAGAGAGAGAGAGAGAAAGAGAGAGAGAGAGACAGAGAGAGAAGGAACAAACACACGTTCTATACCTATTCTAAAATCCAATAAAAGAGAAACCAACCACGAAAAAACACAAAAACAAAAAAACAAAACAAAAAAAAACATTTAAAAGGCATCCTCCATTAAACGAACAAGTAAAAAATACCAACTAACAAATGCTCTCCCTCTCGCGCGCCGATCAGAATAACGTAATCATCTAACAGGATTTGAAAAACCAATAAATAAATTCATCTGTTGATTTCGGGCAATTCGCAGGCCAAAAATGCAGAGGGAAGCACTCAATATTGCAGGATAGTGTGATATAGTGTAATTTTGCAATTGCTTTCCTACACCCTAGTTCAATTGCAATTTTGCCCAAAAAGCTCCGTTGTAGATTGTATGTTGCATTTGTAATTCTGCCCAAAAAGTTCCGTTGTAATGTTGCAATTAAACTAACTGCCTAGGTGCGTCGTGCATGAATAGAAGCATCAGGTAAACAAGACTATTGGTTGCTAGTTAATTATGCACTAATCATGATAAGCAGTTGTTATTTTAATACTTAACAAACAGTATTTACACACACATGCATTAGAAATACTGTATTGTATAGCATGGGGGGCGACTGTGTATATCGAATAGAGAGTATGCAAAACAACATACAGCTCTAGATAGAATTCACGGTAAACAGCACGAATACAGGACAATAGATAAACAAAATACAGAACCTTATATACCAAATTACAAAAACAAGTTACGCAAATAACACCTTTACAGCATAACACACCTTTCTACACACAACCACAAAAAACATAATCACAAAGAAGGATACCACATATACAAACACATAACACACTACGATACACACACACTATACACACACCCCACATCAGCATAACATACCGCATATGACAGCCAGGCACAACAACACTTACGTCACCATTACACAGAACTTGACTAGCGGGACTTTATTTACATTTTTGAACGCAAATAGTAATAATAATTACATTATATATTCAGAAGCCAGCTGGCGAGGCGTCGCACTGCACCATCATATACTCTTAGGCCTCCCTACGCTTAGGAACGGAGAGGAATATAGGCCTACTGGAGCCGAAGCGAGACATTATACTTAATGAATGGGGTTTTAGTAGAAGTTTTTGATTAGCAGAAGAGAACAATCAAGAAGTTTGTTTCATCTTTCGGGGATAAATCTCATTTACATTGCTATTCGAAATTTGAGTTAAGTGCCTTTGTTATGGAGGGAGGGAGAGAGCGAGGGAGAGAGAGAGAGAGAGAGAGAGAGAGAGAGAGAGAGAGAGAGAGAGAGAGAGAGAGAGAGAGAGAGAGAGAGAGAGAGAGAGAGAGAGAGAGAGAGAGAGAGAGAGAGCGAGCGAGCGAGAGAGAGAGAGAAAAAAAAAGTTAACCATTATGTGTGTTTCAGGATTCATTAAATGGACGAGAAAGAACAGGGTTTTTTGAGCCATCAAATTGCAACTTCTTGGATAACAATAACAGTTCCCAAATATTTACATAACGTTTCAGAACGCTTCGTCTTGTTATAACCGTCCATTTCCGACCCGGGGAGAGAGCGCCGGCCGGGACGTGTGCGCGGAATGGCTCCTGGGGAGGGGGAGGGAGGGGTAAGGGAGGGGTAAGGGAGGGGAGGGAATAAGGAGGGACTAGGGAGGGGAGGGAATAAGGGAGGGACTAGGGAGGGGAGGGAATAAGGGAGGGGCTAGGGAGGGGAGGGGGGAAGGGAGGCGTAGGGGAGGGGAGGGGGGAAGGGAGGGGTAAGGGACGGGAGAGGTAAGGGAGGGGTTAGGGAGGGGAGGAAGGGAGGCGTAAGGGAGGTGAGGGGAGAAGGAAGGGGAGGGGGGGAAGGAAGGGGGAGGAGAGTGAGTCCTTAGGATAGGAGGAGGAAGGGAGGGGTTAGGGAGTGGGAGGAGAGAGGGACTTAAGGAATAGGGGGGGGGGGGAGGGAAGGGAGGAGAGGTAGTCCTTAGGGATAGGGGATGGAAGGGAGGAGGAAGAGGAGGAGGAGAAGGATATATGGAAGGTGGGGGGAGGGGATAGGAGAGGAGGAGGAGGAGGAGGAGGAGGAGGAGAAGGATATATGGAAGGTGGGGGGAGGGGATAGGAGAGGAGGAGGAGGAGGAGGAGGATAAAGGGAAGGTGGGGAGATAGGAGAGGAGGGGAGGGGAGGAAGAGGAGGAGGAGGAGGAGCATATATGGAAGGTGGGGGGAAGGGATAGGAGAGGAGGGGAGGAGGAGGGGGAGGAGGAGGAGGAGGAGGAGGAGGAGGAGGTCATTCGCCGGATATACGTGACGAGGGGTCATTAACTCGGCCCGAAAAGCCGAATAGGGAACGGCGGTCCTTCCGTAATTACCGGGAGAAACCGTGAGTCATCGGCGGAGGTGACAGATGCGACAGACACGGACTCGAGGCCGACTTCCCCGCGCGAGGATCACGGACCGAAGGGCGTCGCCTTTTTTTTTTTTCTGTTTATTTTGGTCGTTCATCCTAGATTTATGGAAAGGATTCAGAAGTTAAGAGTTCAAAAAAGAGGGGAAGGTAAAGTACAGATGAGAGCTGAAAAAGTAATAACGGAAGTTAATATAAGGAGTATCCCGGGGCTACTGTAAAAACGGGGAATATATACAGTATACAAACATACATACTACATACATACATATATGCTTGCATGCATACCTACATACATGCATATATTTATATAAGTGTGTGTGTGTGTGCGGGTGAGTATATTAATATATACATATATATATATAACATATATATATATATATATATATCATATATACATGTATTATATATTATATATATATTATATATATATAAAAATTATTTTTATAATATATTTTAATTTTTATTATATATTCAACAACAACCAACAAAAAAACAAAAAAAAAATATAATTTATATTTTATATATATATATATTTTATAAATATATTTTTATATTATGTAAATTTTTATACATAAAATTTTATACCATACATATAAAAGTTAAATATGTAATATATTAATTAGATGTGTGTGTGTGTGTGTGTATTTATAAATAAAAAACACACACACACACAAAAAAACACACCAAAATATTTTATATATTTATATTTTATATTATATTATTATATATATATTTTGTGTGTGTTGGTTTTGGGGTGTGTGTGTGTGTACCACATGGAGAAAATGGGTAAAGTCTACTGGAAGGGACTAACAGTAAAGAAAAAGAAAATTAAGTGAAAGAAAGGAAGAAGGAAAGAGAGAAAGAAAGAATGAAAAAAGGAAAAGGAAACACAACAGAACATGAATGATCTACGTTCACGGACATTCACGCCCCCAAGACGCATTCACGAACTCGCCTCCACGTGGTCATTAAGTCCTGTCCACAAATTTCTAACGTGTCATTTCCGAACAAAAAAAAAAAAAAAATCTCCGAAGATTTTTTCCCAACAAAGACCCCCCCCCCCACCAAAAAAAAAAAAAAAAAAAATAAAAGGATGAAAGGAAGAAAAGAAACAACAGAAACGGACACGGAAAAAAAAAAAATAAGACATTACGACGTCTCGATACGGTTATCTTTTCCCCGGCCGCGGCTTTGTCTTCGCGTTCCGTTGTGACATATTTGCCGCGCTTGTGTCGGACAGTTTCCAGTTTCTTCATTTAATTGTTACCTTCGCGTGAGTAATGAATATGTATTCAAATATCAAACAATGGAGTGGTTGAAATAGATCCGGAGTTGATAAGGAAGTATTTTACATATGAAGGGATTAAAAAGAAGTTTTTTTTCTTTTTCTTTAGTCTGGGATGAAGAAAGGTAAGAAGAGCCTGAGGGGAGGGGGGGAGG
>NC_061828.1:33518400-33521166 GCF_019202785.1 Penaeus chinensis | reverse complement strand
TCACCGGGAAATCCACGTTCGTAAAAAAACAAAAAAACAAGCTATTTCTTACTTTACTTTTTTTCTACTTTTTTTTCTTCCACCATTTACCCTCTTGTCTTCCTTCTCTTTTACTTTCCTTCTCCTCCTCCTCCTCCTCTGCCTCCTCCTCCTCCTCCTCTTCCTCCTCCTCCTCCTCCTCCTCCTTCTCATCATCATCATCATCATCATCTTCCTCCTTCTCCTCCTCCTCTTCCTCCTCCTCCTCCTCCTCCTCTTCTTCATACTCCTCCTCCTCCTCCTCTTCTTCATACTCCTCCTTCTCCTCCTCCTCTTCCTTCTCCTCCTCCTCTTCATACTCCTCCTTCTCCTCCTCCTCTTCCTTCTCCTCCTCCTCCTCCTCCTCTTCTTCCTCCTCCTCTTCCTCCCCCTCCTCCTCTTCCTCCCATCTTCCCCTCTCTTCTCCATCTCCCCCAATCCACCTCCTACCCCCACCCCCCCTCCAGTCGAAAAAGACAGTGATTCTGCTGACGAAAATTCGCCCAAAGAACACGAACAAAGACGAAGAAGAACATGTACGTTAACACGAAGACGAAGACGAACACGAACGAAGACGAACACGAAGACGAACACGAACACGGACGAAGACGAACACGAACGAAGACGAAGACGTAGACGAAGACAAACACGAACGAAGACGAAGACGAACGAAGACGAAGACGAACACGAAGACGTAGACGAAGACAAACACGAACGAAGACGAACACGGACGAAGACGAAGACGAAGACGAAGACGAAGACGAAGACAAACACGAGCGAAGACGAAGACGAACGAAGACGAAGACGAAGACAAACACGAGCGAAGACGAAGACGAACGAAGACGAAGACGAAGACGTAGACGAAGACAAACACGTGGACGAAGACGAAGACGAACGAAGACGAAGACGAAGACGAAGATGGACACGGACACGGACACGTAGACGAAGACGAAGACGAAATCAAATCTTCGTGGCCTCCTTCGGAACAGAAAATGGGGTAGGGGGGAGGGGGGGTGTAGGGCGAAGCGAGTTAGGAGGGGAGATAGGGAGGCCGGGGGGGGGGGGAGAGGAGAGAGGGAGAGAGGAGGAAAGGGAGAGAGGGAGAGAGAGTGAGAGAGAGGGGGAGAGGGAGAGAGGGAGAGAGGGAGAGAGGGAGAGAGGGGGGAGAGAGGGAGAAGGAACGTGAGGTGAAGATATCAGAAGATGATGATGATGCTGATGGTAGACAGGGAGAGGAAATTAGGACTTATTCTCTCTATCTTCTCTCTTATCGTTTGGTTTGCTTCTTCTTTTTTGTTTTTTTTCGGTTGAACTTATTATAATCATTAATATTATCATTATTATCATTATTGTTGTTATTATTGTTATTAACATCATCCTTCATTTCTTATTTTACTATTATCATTATTGTCATTATTATCATTATCCTTATTATCATTATTATTATCATTGTTGTTGTTTTGTTATTATCATTATTATTATTATTATCTTTATTATCATTATTATCACTATTATCCTTATTATCATTATTATCCCAATTATTATTATCATTATTAATATTATCTTCATTACCATTATCCCTATTACATCATCATTGCTATCATGAGCCGTATACAAGTTGATAAATATAGAAAAGGTATGAATGAGAATGAATATCTTCACAATACAAGAGTTGCATTTAACCGGTTTCGAATACATCCTCCTCCTTCTCCTCCTCCTCCTCTTCCTCTTCCTCTTCCTCCTCCTTCTTCTCCTCGTCCTCCTCTTCCTCCTCCTCCTCCTCCTCCTCTTACTCCTCCTCCTCCTCCTCCTCTTCCTCCTCCTCCTCCTCCTCCTCCTACTTCTCCTTCTCCTCCTCAGAAAAATGGTGATACATTCGAAACGGTTAAATACAACTCTTGTATTGTGAAGAAATGAATCATCCTTCATATATTTTATATGATGTTATCGTATTTATTTCAAGAGAGAGAGAAAATGATGGAATTTTTTTGGGTCTGTTTTAATACTACCATATGATAAATAAATGTAAAATTAATGAATAAAATTTTTGACTTCCTCTAGTAAAAAAAATCAAAGCCAAAGATTTAAAAAAAAGGTTATATTAGTTAAATTATTAATGGGAATCTTAAATCAGGAACATAGCAAGGTACCGTTTTATATAATTTGTATTACTCTAAAAGGCCATTCATTCAATGAGCTGAAAGGTTAGATGCAGTAGAGAGAAAGATCGATTAAAAATAATAATGAGTAATAATAAATATGATAATAATGATGATAATAATGATGAATATGATGATAATGATGATAGTAATGATGATGGTGAAGATGGCAATAATAATGATGATGATGATAATGATAATAATAATAGCAATAATAATAATAATAATAATAATAATAATAATAATAATAATAATAATAACAATAACAATAATAATAATAATAATAATAATAATAATAATAATAATAATAATAATAATAATGATAATAATAATAAGGAAAACATTTTCCCATCTTGTTTATTCATGTACATTTATGTTCTCTGTTTATTTGTTTGCAAGTGTTCATTTGTCTGTTTATTTCCGACCCCAAACTTCTCAGCTAGTAATGCACCGTTCTGTGAGTAACTTCGACTAGCGTGAAGTTTTAACTACTTCTTAACTCTTCTCCAAAATCTCGAATGTTTCGGTAAATCCAGCCAAGAGAAGGCAATTGGCTGGAAACTTTCCCTTATTTCGTCATTATGTCAAT
>NC_061828.1:33504752-33507252 GCF_019202785.1 Penaeus chinensis | reverse complement strand
CAAACTCTCCAAAACCTTGCAATCTTCTTAAGCGCGCCCATTGCAAGGCAAGATGACTTCATTCCGATCCTGCAACGAAGCTTTATAAGGTTATTGCATCTATATCATTCGAGTAAGAAATGGGTCCATGGGTGCATTTTTTTCCCTTTTTGTAAAAAAAAAAATGGAATAGAGACCAAAAAATAATTTGAGACAAAAGGAGATGAGAAGAGAAGAGAAGAGAAGAGAAAAGAGAAGAGAAGAGGAGAGAAGAGAAGAGAAAAAAGAAGAGAAGAGAAGAGAAGAGAAAAGAGAAGAGAAGAGAAGAGAAAAGAAGAGAAAAAAGAAGAGAAGAGAAGAGAAGAGAAGAGAACAGAACAGAGAAGAGAAGAGGAGAGAAGAGAAGAGAAGAAAAGAGAAGAGAAGAGAAAAGAGAAGAGAAGAGTAAAGAGAAGAGAAGAGAAGAGGAGAGAAGAGAAAGAGAAAGAGAAGAGAAAAGAGAAGAGAAAAGAGAAAAGAAGAGAACAGAGAAGAGAAGAGAAGATAAGAGATAAGAGAAGAGAAGAGAAGAGAAGAGAGGAAAAGAAAAGAGAAGAGGAGAGAAGAGAAAAGATAAGAGAAGAGAAGAGAAGAGAAGAGAGGAAAAGAAAAGAGAAGAGGAGAGAAGAGAAAAGATAAGAGAAGAGAAGAGAAGAGAAGAGGAGAGAAGTGAAGAAAAAAGAAAGAGATGAGTGTCTTTCAAACCAAAAAGAAACAAAAAAGAAAAAAGTGAAAAGAGAACGAGAAAAGAAAAGAAAACAACAACAACTGAAAAAGAGAAAAAAAGAAAGAAAAAGAAACAACAAAGAAAATAACAATACCACGTTCGAACTCGCCGTACCCTCCTCCCCTCCCCCACCCCTCCCCCTCCCCCACCCCCCCCCCTTCCTCTTTCTCCCCAGGCACCGATGTTCCAGCCGTCTCCCTCAGTGATAATAAAAACTCGGCAACAACCTGTAATTATCAGTAACAATGTCCCTCGAGTTAGCCACAGGTGTTTCTCTCGGGCGTGAATGATACATCGCTCGTTGTCTTCGAAGTGCCTGGAGTCATGCACGGGTTGTTTGGAGTCTCGAAAGCAAAGCGAAGGGCATAGAAGCACACTTAAACATGCAAATACATATACACACACACATACAAACACGCACGCACGCACGCACATGCATGCATGCTCGCTTACACACACGCACAAACACACACACACACATACAAACAAACACACACACACACACATGCTCGCTCACAGACACACACAAACACAAACACACACACACACACAAACACACACAAACAAACACACACACACACAAACACACACACACAAACAAACAAACACACACACACACAAACAAACACACACAAACACACACAAACACACCCATGCTCACTCACCCCAGACACTTTAAACTCCAGCGACGAACGAGTCAGACAAAGAGAAACGCTTATCTGTCATAACAAGGGCTAGGGGGCAGAGGGACAAAAACTACATCGAGGAGCAGGATATATAAATAATCCCATAACGACCGAACTACAACATCCCTTCCACGTGCTACCGGATCATCAACCACCGAAAATCCGGCATGCCCCCCGTTTTTCCGGGACTCGAACACGCCGGATAATGTACCGGTCGTGTAGGTGACGTAATGGTCGCCAATCTTAAAGCACGTGTTGGGGGACGGAAGCTCGTACTTAGGCAGCCGGGCAGGTAAAGGATGACGAGGCAATAAAATGTCTGCAGCGGTGTAGAGGTCTTTCCGGCCGAAGGCGCAGGCGCGGGGTTTAGGGGATGCATTTGTATAGGGGAGGTTGTGTTGCCTTGGGTTATGGGCTATGCTTTGTCTGTGTTTGTTCGTTGTTTGTGTTTGTTTTTGTGGTTTGTTCATTGTATTTGTTTTGTTGTTTGTTCATGTATTTGTTTTTTTGTTTGTTCATTGTCTTTGTTTATTGTTTGTTCACTGTATTTGTTTATTTGTTCATTGTATTTGTTTATTGTTTGTACACTTTATTTGTTTATTGTTTATTCACTCTATTTGTTTATTGTTTGGTCACTATTTGTTTATTTGTTCATTGTATTTGTTTATTGTTTGTTCTTTGTATTCGTTTATTGTTTGTTCTTTGTATTTGTTTATTGTTTGTTCTTTGTATTTGTTTATTGTTTGTTCATTGTATTTGTTTCTTATTTGTTCATTGTTCGTTACTCATATTTGTTAATTATTCGTAGTAGATCATTGTTTATATTTGTTTATTTATATTCATTACTTAGATTTGTTCTTTGTTTATATTCGTGCATTCTTTATATCGGACTCTATGTTTACATTTGTTCATGACTTATATTTGTTAATTGTTTTGTATTTATCAATTGCATTTGTTCATTACTTATATATGTTAATTGCATTTGTTCATAACTTATATTTGTTCATTACTTATATTTGTCCACTGCATTTGTTCCTCACTTTTACTTGTCATTGCTCATATCTGTCCT
>NC_061828.1:33492252-33497252 GCF_019202785.1 Penaeus chinensis | reverse complement strand
GAGGACGAAGTAGATCGAAGTGGGACAAAGCAGGAGAAAGTAGGAGGACAAAGTAGGAGGAAGTAGGAGGAAGAAGGATGACGCAGTAGGTCAAAGTAGGAGGACGAAGTAGATCGAAGTGGGACAAAGCAGGAGAAAGTAGGAGGACAAAGTAGGAGGAAGTAGGAGGAAGAAGGATGACGCAGTAGGTCAAAGTAGGAGGACGAAGTAGATCGAAGTGGGACAAAGCAGGAGAAAGTAGGAGGACAAAGTAGGAGGAAGTAGGAGGAAGAAGGATGACGCAGTAGGTCAAAGTAGGAGGACGAAGTAGATCGAAGTGGGACAAAGCAGGAGAAAGTAGGAGGACAAAGTAGGAGGAAGTAGGAGGAAGAAGGATGACGCAGTAGGTCAAAGTAGGAGGACGAAGTAGATCGAAGTGGGACAAAGCAGGAGAAAGTAGGAGGACAAAGTAGGAGGAAGTAGGAGGAAGAAGGATGACGCAGTAGGTCAAAGTAGGAGGACGAAGTAGATCGAAGTGGGACAAAGCAGGAGAAAGTAGGAGGACAAAGTAGGAGGAAGTAGGAGGAAGAAGGATGACGCAGTAGGTCAAAGTAGGAGGACGAAGTAGATCGAAGTGGGACAAAGCAGGAGAAAGTAGGAGGACAAAGTAGGAGGAAGTAGGAGGAAGAAGGATGACGCAGTAGGTCAAAGTAGGAGGACGAAGTAGATCGAAGTGGGACAAAGCAGGAGAAAGTAGGAGGACAAAGTAAGAGGAAGTAGGAGGAAGAAGGATGACGCAGTAGGTCAAAGTAGGAGGACGAAGTAGATCGAAGTGGGACAAAGCAGGAGAAAGTAGGAGGACAAAGTAGGAGGAAGTAGGAGGAAGAAGGATGACGCAGTAGGTCAAAGTAGGAGGACGAAGTAGATCGAAGTGGGACAAAGCAGGAGAAAGTAGGAGGACAAAGTAGGAGGAAGTAGGAGGAAGAAGGATGACGCAGTAGGTCAAAGTAGGAGGACGAAGTAGATCGAAGTGGGACAAAGCAGGAGAAAGTAGGAGGACAAAGTAGGAGGAAGTAGGAGGAAGAAGGATGACGCAGTAGGTCAAAGTAGGAGGACGAAGTAGATCGAAGTGGGACAAAGCAGGAGAAAGTAGGAGGACAAAGTAGGAGGAAGTAGGAGGAAGAAGGATGACGCAGTAGGTCAAAGTAGGAGGACGAAGTAGATCGAAGTGGGACAAAGCAGGAGAAAGTAGGAGGACAAAGTAGGAGGAAGTAGGAGGAAGAAGGATGACGCAGTAGGTCAAAGTAGGAGGACGAAGTAGATCGAAGTGGGACAAAGCAGGAGAAAGTAGGAGGACAAAGTAGGAGGAAGTAGGAGGAAGAAGGATGACGCAGTAGGTCAAAGTAGGAGGACGAAGTAGATCGAAGTGGGACAAAGCAGGAGAAAGTAGGAGGACAAAGTAGGAGGAAGTAGGAGGAAGAAGGATGACGCAGTAGGTCAAAGTAGGAGGACGAAGTAGATCGAAGTGGGACAAAGCAGGAGAAAGTAGGAGGACAAAGTAGGAGGAAGTAGGAGGAAGAAGGATGACGCAGTAGGTCAAAGTAGGAGGACGAAGTAGATCGAAGTGGGACAAAGCAGGAGAAAGTAGGAGGACAAAGTAGGAGGAAGTAGGAGGAAGAAGGATGACGCAGTAGGTCAAAGTAGGAGGACGAAGTAGATCGAAGTGGGACAAAGCAGGAGAAAGTAGGAGGACAAAGTAGGAGGAAGTAGGAGGAAGAAGGATGACGCAGTAGGTCAAAGTAGGAGGACGAAGTAGATCGAAGTGGGACAAAGCAGGAGAAAGTAGGAGGACAAAGTAGGAGGAAGTAGGAGGAAGAAGGATGACGCAGTAGGTCAAAGTAGGAGGACGAAGTAGATCGAAGTGGGACAAAGCAGGAGAAAGTAGGAGGACAAAGTAGGAGGAAGTAGGAGGAAGAAGGATGACGCAGTAGGTCAAAGTAGGAGGACGAAGTAGATCGAAGTGGGACAAAGCAGGAGAAAGTAGGAGGACAAAGTAGGAGGAAGTAGGAGGAAGAAGGATGACGCAGTAGGTCAAAGTAGGAGGACGAAGTAGATCGAAGTGGGACAAAGCAGGAGAAAGTAGGAGGACAAAGTAGGAGGAAGTAGGAGGAAGAAGGATGACGCAGTAGGTCAAAGTAGGAGGACGAAGTAGATCGAAGTGGGACAAAGCAGGAGAAAGTAGGAGGACAAAGTAGGAGGAAGTAGGAGGAAGAAGG
Source organism: Penaeus chinensis (assembly GCF_019202785.1). NCBI lineage: Eukaryota > Metazoa > Arthropoda > Malacostraca > Decapoda > Penaeidae > Penaeus > Penaeus chinensis. Next base: position 33,494,997 of record NC_061828.1, on the reverse strand, counting down.
ATGACGCAGTAGGTCAAAGTAGGAGGACGAAGTAGATCGAAGTGGGACAAAGCAGGAGAAAGTAGGAGGACAAAGTAGGAGGAAGTAGGAGGAAGAAGGATGACGCAGTAGGTCAAAGTAGGAGGACGAAGTAGATCGAAGTGGGACAAAGCAGGAGAAAGTAGGAGGACAAAGTAGGAGGAAGTAGGAGGAAGAAGGATGACGCAGTAGGTCAAAGTAGGAGGACGAAGTAGATCGAAGTGGGACAAAGTAGGAGAAAGCAGAAGGACGGGTCTTTCCCACGATGCGAGGGACGTGCGGCTCTCCGTCGCTTGCATTTAAGAGGACGTTGCCAAGGCGAAAAAAAAAAAAAAAAAAATATGGACTGTAGGTGAAGGACGCCTGAGTGCCGGTGTCCTTGTGGTTTCAAAATTGCTAGGATTCTTTTTCTCAGTGGGTGATGTTGTTTATTTACTCATGTTGTCATGCTTTAGATTTTGTTTTCTTTATTGCTGACGTTCACTCTTTTCTTTCCTATTGCTTTATTTCCTTTTGCTGACGTCATTACCTTTTGTATTATTTTTGGCGTACTCTATTAATGTTTTTTCTCCTCTTTGCTCTCTCTTCGACACTTTTCTCGCATTACTGACGTCAGCATTTTGCCCCTGTTGCTGATGCCATTACTGTTCCGGACAGCTGACGTCGCCATTCGAAGCCGCATTGCTGACGTCATCACTTTAATGACATCATGGACGTCATTGATTACTCTGACGTCATCACTTTCATGGCGTTATCGGATTTTTTTTCTGGCGTCACTTTCATGACGTCATCTGTCATTATCATTTTCATGTCATAGCCCATTTCTCTGACGTCATCACTTTTATGATGTAGCACAATTTCTCTGACGTCATCACTTTCATGACGTCATGCACGGTATGCCGTTAATCTTTTTATGACGACGGCTCCAAAAGTATGATACGCTATTGTCAACATTCAGGCAATTGCCTCAACCTGCAACCTTATTCTATTTCTGCCACTTACGGTCTCTGGTTGCAACATCTGCAGGTGGCATTGCAGATAAAAAGAGAGAAGGAGAGGAGAACATCTTGAAGCAAATGGTCCGTTTGTTCAGTTGCAGGATACATTATGCCAAATGTTTTTGTTTGTATTTGTCTTATGCCTTACAATAAACAAACATACACCTGCACACGCACACGCACACGCACGCGCACACGCACACACACACACACACACACACACACACACACACACACACACACACACTCACACACACACACACACACACAATGATAAAACCACACATCATCATCATCAGTGTACCAGTATACCGAGGGACAGAGACAGGACAGAGAAAGAGTAAGAGAAAGAGAAAGAGAAAGAGAAAGAGAAAGAAAAAGAGACGGAGAAAGGGACAGGACTTATACATATACATACATATGCATACATACATATATACATACATACATGCATACATACATACATATATACACACATACATACAAAGTACATACATACAAAGTACATACATACGTACATACGTACATACGTACATACATACATACATACATACATATATACATACATACATACATACATACATACATACATACATACATACATACATACATACATACACACATACATACAAAGTACATACATACAAAGTACATACATACGTACATACATACATACATACATACATACATACATACATACATACATACATACATACATACATACACACATACATACAAAGTACATACATACAAAGTACATACATACGTACATACATACATACATACATACATACATACATACATACATACATACATACATACATACATACATACATACATACATACATACATACATACATACATACGTACATACATACGTACATACATACATACATACATACATATATACATATATACATATATACATACATACATACATACATACATACATACATACATACATACATACATACATTCATACGTACAAAATAAAAATGAAAATAAACATAGACATTGAAATAAAAAAAAAAAAAAAAAAAAAAAGCGACAGAGAGAGGGAGCCGATAAGCCCAAGACACAAAAACACATTAAGACATAAAAAAAGAAAAAAGAAAAGAAAAGAAAGATAAAGAGAACGAGAAAGAGGAAGAGAAAGAGAAAGAGAAAGAAACAGAGAAAGAAACAGAAAAAAACATACATACATACATACATACATACATACATATATACATACACAAAATATAAATGAAAAAAAAGAAGATGAAAAGCGACAGAGAGAAGGAGCCGATAAGCCCAAAACACAAAAACACATTAAGACAAAAAAAAAAAAAAAAAAAAAATACAATCCAAACTGAAGGGGTTTATCTAGAAAAAAGTTCCCTTAATTTTCCTCTTCGTATCTTTTCCCCTTCTTTCCCCTCTCCCTCGTTCACGTTTCCCCTCTCGAGAGAGACACCGCCAAGACCAGGGTTGTTGTATCTTATGAATATTTAATGACTCCATAATGTATTGTGTTTTTTTTTTTTTTTTTTTTTTTTTTAACGCACTTTTCTTATTCTGATCAGGATGGTGGCATACTGGTGGTCGAGGGGGGGGGGGGGGGGGGGGAGGGGGGGGAGGGGTAGTGTTTATGTATAGAGGAAGATGAGATACATATGTGTATGTAAATGCTTGTAGACGTCTGTACTTGTACGAAGCTTTATATATGCATATACTTGCGTGTTATATA
>NC_061828.1:33486859-33492152 GCF_019202785.1 Penaeus chinensis | reverse complement strand
ATATCTCGGCAGTTTGGTCATTCAAGACAGTCACTTCTTAATTGTGACACCACAATGAATTTCGGTGATCATTTTTTTTTTTTATAATTTAGCTTTTACTTTGCTTGGTGACCATTTATGGTATTTTACTGTTTTTGTGTCTACTTTAATTGTTAGTTTCTGGTCGGTCTAACTAAAGCCCAGTGGTGTGAGTTGGCCGCTTATTATTGATCCCTATTCGGTCATTCTTATGGAAGGCTGTATATTCGCACTTTAGTGACTGAATTTTTGTTAGAAAACCATGTGCAAGTGAGGTTGATTTAGAGCACGTGTGTCCTCGTGATTTCAATGATGGCCCGTCTCAGAGCCGTAGTTAAATTAGAATTGGAGAATTTTTACGCGAGTATGAGCGGATGGGCTCATGCAGAGACCTAATCAGGAACATTATCCTTAATTTCCGTATAGATGCAATTAATTTGTTCCTAAATTAAGGAAACCGAGCCATAGTATTTTTTTTTTCATTCATTTTGAGCGTGTGGCTGCTTGCATGGTTGGCCCGAAGATAAGTGGGTAATATTACTTGTACACAGCGCATTTGTTGGCAGGAACAGAATTTTTCATGTTGGACAAGAGGCTATTGTTAAATGTTTATAAAAAAGTACCAGAGGCTGTATTAGACAGGATATCGCAATTGCCGTAAAGATGGTAAACCAAACCTTTGTTGAATATTTATCCGCCAAAAACCAACTATTGTGGTGTAAAAAATGGGTAGTGAGTGACTTGATGCACTCGATTATGATAAATTACTAGAATTGTTATACTCGAGGGATATAAAGAAGTGTATGCTCTGTAAAAGTTCGCTCTCACATTGACGAGCGTGGTATGCGCACATTAGCCCGGGGCGGTGTGCCGCCTATCATTTCGCTCTAAACTAATCCGAACTACTCTGTGCATATCTAAGTGTGCCTTCATTCTAGTTTATCCAGCATAGTGGTATGAGGATGGATTATAGTGCCAGGACGGACTGAACTGCCACGATACTACAGGACTGTAACTATAAAATCAGAAAAAGGTGGTGAGAGTAAGAATTTTGCTTCACGCGGGGGGAACTTTTACTTTTTGCCTTTATTTCAAGAAGCCACGGTCATGTCATGAATGGACTGTTTTAATTGGCAAATAAGCGTTCTTACAATAAACGTATTTTTCACGTCAATGTAATAAGAGGAAAGAGGTTGCATCTATCATTTTAATAAACCTGATCTTGGCCTTTCCCCCTTTTTCATAACCGGTTCTGTAGATGTACCGCTTCATTTAGAATTTGTGTGTCTACAGGAAGTCTTAGTGCCGATGAATCGTGCACGTCCTCTCACCCTGTCACCTATACTTCGGGGTCTCGGCTGCAGATATTACTCATTGGTGCTCAAAGAGGGCTGTCCTATCCCTGTCTGTTACACTGGAGAGATGTAATTATTATAGACTGTTAGGTTCCAAGAACATATCCATTTGTGAATGGTTACCTAAATCTGAACTGATATCTGGTTATATAAGATTAGTTGTTGTTGATAAAGATACCAATGAGGCATTTCACTCCTTTATGGGTAATGATTCGTTGGTGATTAGGTGTGGCCGTTGCCTGTGGTTTCACCCCCCCTTGTCCCACTAGGAGAACAACACTGTGTAGATTTACGAGAGGGGAGTATCCTGCCCTTTTCCCTTGCGCTGTGCTGTCACCGCAGTTGCTAGTCGTAGGACCTCCCATCCTCCAAGCGCTACTTCTGGTGTCGTGATCTATAAGATTAACCGTGATCTTAGTATCGAAAATTTTAGCTGCAACCCACCTGGTAAATTCGTCCAGGAACGTAAGTTGGTGTTCGTATGGGTGCGAGGCATGTAGAATAAATGTAGTGAAAAGTACGAAGATAGTGTTACAGGAATGATAGTATTTGAATTGGATCAAAAAAATTCCTTGGAATGCCGAGGGAGACATAATGGAATCTTAAATAAACCGGAAATAGTTACAAAAGTTTATTAGAATTGTAAAACACTATTTGAAAAAATCCAAAACATTTAAAACAGGAGAATTATTTCCTCCAGTATCCCCCAAAACAAGCGGGAGTGCTTAAAAAAGCAAAAAAAACATGATGCTCTGGATAGTAACAAAGTATAACTAGAACATTAAAATGGTAATGCAATGTAAAAAAAAAAAAAACCAAAAAAACTACCCTAAAAATGTACCATAGACTGACACTTCCGCAAAGAATTACATTACCTCATTAAAAAGAGTATGAAAGTAACAAAAATGCCATTTACCGCTCTTAGTTTGTTATCTTCGCGACCACAGACCAGCGCCCCTCGGCTAAAAGATCTTTTCTTTCTTGTTGGATTTCTTGGCTATTCAACCTGCGGCATTTGGCCAAGGTTTATTAAGCCAATGGATACTATTTATTCTATTATCTTATATAAGGTCTTAAAGTTGTCTTCCTTAATTATGTGATTACTTTACTGACTACTTTTTTTCATCCTTTGATAGTTTTTATTTGATAGGGTGAATTCTTTATGATTTGTTGGAAATAATTTGTGAGTTTTGGCTTCTATTGATATGGTGTTGATTGCAGACTGTTAGGATTATGGTTTAAGGAGTAAGTAGGTATTGAGTGAGGGACATTGTGGAGGGAAATGTTTTTTCATTATAGGGTGTGAGAGAAGGGTGAGCTTGGTAGAGTTGACCCTAGGCGACCAACACCACCTCCTTCCCTTCTATTATTCCTGTGGGATGTGTCCATAGGTTCTATGTCTGGTTTTTTTTATTTGTGTGGAGTTGGAGGTTGGTCACTCACTTTGCCACAGGAGATGTATTTTTGCTTTTATTAAGAGACACAAAAACACTGAGATCTGTACGAACTATGGTAGTGTCCAGATCGTTCAGTGAACCGGACTAATTTGTCAGCTGTTCATTACCATGATAAAGTGTGACCTGGTACCCATATTAGTTGATTGATTTGTTGGCACCGTGTAACTTTATGAATGATATTACCCAGCATTTCGTTTTTAGTGGTTTCATAAGGATTTGATAGCTTTAAGTGAACTTAATGAATCTGAAAAAAAAATAACTATTCTATCGTGGTCGGTCGATAGTGTAAAATCAATAGCTGTGTCAATTGGCAATAAAGTTAGCAGAAAGATCGATGTATGGATTCGGCAATCTAAACTTTAGTTCAATTCAGTCGTCCATACCCCGCACCACAACTCATTGTCTTGGAGCGTCGGTATATATATGAAAAAAATGAGATGTTTAATAATGAAACTCTGGCGTACCTCACCTAGGCACCCATTGCTTTGGCTGATGGAAGCCAGGGCTTCCATGATAGAAAAAAATGGGAGTTTCCCATGGCGCTTGATTTGCCTGAACCAGGGTTATCGATGTAGAGAGGGTCTATACCGACTCTTCTCGACCGAGTCGTGGTGTCTCGTGGCAAATGGGCCTAGTGCCTCTATTGCCATTAGGGTGGCTGGGTCTCGAGCTCACGTTTGCGGCATAGGTCAGTGCTAACTGGCCCCGCGTCTGTGTCGGAGGGGAGGTACTCCTGATCTCCACTCAAGACGCTCGATCGGTACATTTTTAGGGCTCAAGACACACACCGCAAACAAGCATTCTGAACAGAATCAAAACTTTCAAACTTGTTTCGATGCCGAGCCATACTCGTTGACCCATAATCTACTTTAGACTAATCAGGGGACTTTATATACCATTAGCCAAAGACTGTCTATCGCTCCCCATTTATTACCAGAAATGCACTTTTATAAATTTAGTGTCTTGGACATTTATTCTTTAACTGACCAATGTGGTTTTCCAATTGAGTCTTACTATCAAAAAGTAGCCCAAGAATCTAGCAGGTATTTTGAATAGGTATTGGGTGGTTGTCTGAGTTTAGCCTGATGTTCGGCTTTCCTTACGTGAAAAAATTATCACCAATACTCATTATAGTGGAAAAACTTTAAAACCCACTGGAGGCCCCAGTTATGATCATATCCAGTCCAATTGGATGCGATTTGTGAGAATTCTGCTTTATTGCTGGAATGCATAATGCCATTTCATAAGCGTACAGTGAGTATTTAAGATTCGAGGAGTTGTAAGATGTCAATGTTCATTACATAGAAATAAAGTTGGTGACAAGGACACTTCCTTGTGGGACCCCGTTTGCCTAAACAAAAATGTCCGAAAAAAGTGAACATTGCCAGAAAATAATTTGGGACAGAAAACGTTCTGTCAGAAATTAATTTGAATAAAACAAGGCAGTTTTCACGTAATCCAAAAGCTATAAAGTTTTCTGAGTTGGCCATATCGCCATGCCATGTGTAGCTTTTTCTATATCTAAAAATACTGAAATAAAAAAATCTTTTTTGCAATGGCCTCTTGAATATGACTGTCCAGCTTTACTAGTTGATCGAGAATTGGCGTCCCTTTCGGAGCCGAACTTCTCGTCCAACTTAGTAAATTACTGAATTAAAAAATGCAATTCTATCTATAAAATTAACAATTCTTTCCATGACCTTGCATAAGCAACTTGTCAAACGCAATTGGGCGGTAGGAGATGGCAAAATCTGGATTACCCCTTCCTTTCAATATGGGGGGGGGAATGATATGGGCGGAAGTGCCATGAGTTTGGAAAAGTGTGGCTTTTCCAAATTTCATTGTACACTTATAGCACTCAATCATGCATTCAGATTAAGATGCATTATCTTCATTCATATCGAATCTGCATCGGTGCCTGGATGTTCCTCTTCAGGCTTCTAGGGTCGGTCAAGCTCATCCATTGTAGATCTAGGTGTAATCAAAAGACATCTCCTGTGGCAAAAGTGAAAATAGGTTCCAGCTCAGCCGCTTTCCTTGATGGGCAGGAATGCGTGTACTAAAAAAAAAAATAAACGCGTGATGATAGTTTTCTGAGCTGCTATATGAGGAGAAATATGCCTGGCGAGTGCATTAGCAATGTCTTTAGGTGAATCGGTATTATTGCCCTTTTCAGTTATGTTATTTATTTTGAAAGATGGTTTTTTTTCTTATTGATTTTATTGATTGGGGACCAAAACCTCTGATATTTTGTATTGCTTTAATTGTAGAGACAAAGCTCTGCCCAGGAGTCTCTTTTTGCTTGTCTGATTACTCTACGAGCCTAGCTCTTGCTTGTTTGTAATTGCAAAAGTTCTATTTGTGATGTTATTTTTGAAACAGCTGTAGGCCTTATTGGTCGGCACAGCGCCCTGCGGCTAGTCTGGTGTCCACCATGGAACTCTATGCTTACGCTATCTGTCG
>NC_061828.1:33467864-33486759 GCF_019202785.1 Penaeus chinensis | reverse complement strand
CACATAAAAGCACATGCACATGCACACATACACATACATGCACACTCATTCATAGACATATAATGTACACACATCCACTCTTGTGCACAACAACAGTTAAACATACTCATAACACATACACACACACACATCTATGTGTATACAGTATATACACATACGCGTACAACATGCACGCACATGAATTCTTGGCCATGTTCGAAAACATAAACAGGACCTGGAAGTAAGAAAGACTGAGCCAGAGAACTGGAAGAGGTCAAGATCTTTGCATAATCATACTGAGGTTATTGAGAGCAAAGAGCCAGTCGCCCGAAGGAGGTCGAATTTGTTCGTGTCTATGACATGTGACAAGTGTTTGGTTTCTTCCTCTTTATTGATCATCCAAGCATTAGATTCCCTTTTTCGGCCGAATGCCTTGTCCTAAATCGGACCACAAAGTGAAGGGAAAGGTTTATAAGTTAAGTTAAGTTAATAAGTTTATTTACCACCCTGGCTATCTGCTCAGGCGTGGGCAATCATGATTACAGTTTTATATACATCTAACACAGTACAATAGTCTGTGACTACTGTAATTGTACATGGTAGTATAGAAACATGTCAACATCATACAAAATAATACGTTGATATGATCTTGCCGTGTTTACATAACACTGTGTTTTTTGTTTACGCAGTTTTACATAGTAAATTTAGGATATAATACGAGTATATCTTCCAATGTATCAGATGAATGAAATATTCACATAGTTCTTTATACCTCATGTTAGGTGGTCTGAAGAAGGCTGTATCACATGACATCCGAGATATAATGCTCAAGCGTTCGCTTGTTTTCTTCGTTACAACAGTCTACATTTAGTTTCATCTGCACTTTTTGCACCGTGCAGTTGCCAATACATTCTGTAACCTAAACGTATTCTGGCAATAACCACGTCACATTGTCTGGTTGACTTCGGTCCACCCATAGGAGGGCTTGCTATCTCTATACAGATCGTAGTGCCTTATGGTACAGCTTTCAGGCCTTTTGAGTGTTTGTCAGATCTACAAGTTCTTCCTTATGAGAACTTTTCAATATGTGCAACCCTAGCAAGAGGCATCCCAAGATCTATGTTCACAGTATCTTTGCTACAGGCTTCCTTCGCCAATTTGTCGACGTGGTCGTGTTTTGCTTATGCCAACATGAGATGGTAATTTTCCATACAAATTGAATGTTAAAATTACGCTCTATTGCACAAGTTACGTTACCGCTTAATGCAACTCACAATTTCCTCATCGCCACCTGCTTTGAAAGAATTTAGTGTCCGAAGAGCACTCTGAGAGTCACAGAAAACTACTCCAGAGCCCCGAGACATTACGAATTCCGTTGCAAGGAGTATACCTGCCAGCTCCGTTTGTGTAGTCCCTGGCCCCAATTTTGCACTCATCATATTAACTTGATGTTTTAGTAGGCCATTTTTGTATACAGTACAAGCAAAAACCAGCTTTGAAACCAGACTTTTACGGATCCGTCAACGTAACACTCGTATACATAAATCGCCCATAGACTCTGTGTGTTTCCTTCACCGTTACTAATGCAATTTGTTGAAAACACGCAATTATGTACACTTTTTTTTGGTAGACACGAAAGGGGGTGGGGCACGATCAATTTTTAATTTTTTCCATGGTGAATGGATCGACCCTGTGGTATTATTACTAATTGGACATTGAGCTTTGTAATGTTCATGGAGATTTTGTGTATTAGAGGGCGCGCGTGTGTGTGATTAGTCACGTCTGCTTGCGTGATTTTATGCTGCATTTTTTTTGAAGTCTGAAAGATACAAGGGTTCCCTCAGAGCTTTGACCCCAAATATAGTGGAAATAAATATTATCTATCAGAGATGATGGTAGTATAAGTTCCGACCTCATTTTACTATCCTTGCTGTTCTCGGGGCGCCGAGGATAATCCTCATGGCTTCATTTTGCACTACCTCCAAGCTATTTATTTCTGATTCCTTACACTGCAACAAGTGCAGTGCATGGTAATCTACAACTGATCTTATAAAAGCCAAGTAAAACAGTCTAGCGAGCTTAACATTGATGCCATGTTTCTCTTCCAACAAGAAGTTTCAACGGTTTCAGTCTCTCCCAGAGTCTCTTTTTCAGGGAAAGGATCAGGTCTGCATCATTTATGTTTACCCCTAGATATTTATATTTATGACACATGTCAAGCTCTTGGTCACCTATGCGAAAAGTGGGTAGGGGTATGATACATGGAGTGAGAGCCATTGTTTTCTCAGTGGAGATGACTAATCCACACTCATGAGCCCTAGTTGTGAGTTTGTCGAGAATTATTTGCATCCTCTCTTATGATGATGCTTTGACACATAGTCATCAGCATAGCATATAATGGATTCACCATCCCAAGTGAATATCTGCCACCAGCTTGTGCATGAGGACATTGAACAACATAGGGCTGAGAACTCCTCCCTGGGGCGTCCCAAGTTCAAAAGATTGTGTGGTGGAACTTCTCACTCCCCTGAACAAGACACTTGCAGATCTGTTCGAAAGATACATTCTAATCCACTCAATAATTTACCCCGGATGCCAAGCTTACTAATTGTTCTAGGATAATTCTCTGTTTGCAATGTCAAAAGCTGACTTAAGGTCAAGAAAAACAGTGTGCTTCCCTGGATTAGAGTTTTGAGTAGTACTCTGCAAAGCAATGTTTGTGTGCTACGTCCCGTTATGAATCCGTACAGTCAGTGAGATAATTACCTTGCAACCTGTACCTGAGTCTGTTCAAAATTATCCTTTCTAGAACTTTGCATACACATGAGGTTAGTGAGATTGGGTGGTATTTATCAGTGTTTGGTTTCGGTATAGGGATGATTAGACTGCGCGTCCAAGACCAGGCAGAATACCTTGTGACAAACTTAACCTGCACAGTGCAAAAGGGAATTACCAGGTACCTGACTATAAGGCGGAGGACACTATAGGTAATTCCATCTTCACCTGGTGCAGACGCTTTTCCTTTGAACAGTGCATTGTTCAGCTCCCACTCAGTAAGCTCAGCAAAGTCTGAAGGGTCTGTCTCAGAACATCCAATCTCAATGGCAAATTTACGTGCAATTTTAGACTGACTAAGGTGGTTCTGAATATTTGTGGAAGTGAGCTCAATTTGGACGCTCCAGCCCATTGACTAAGGAGCATGTCTGCTTTGCAAGAGGACTATGGAACTGCGGAGTGTTAGTTCTTTTGCCTGAGAGTCGATTATTTTTTTTTCAAGACAGACACGTGAAACTTGGCGGAGGCCCGTAGAGTTCGGGTGACTTAATGCTACTAGAGGCTGGCATCCACAACCGCAATCAATGTTCTAGAATTGCGAAGGATTGGCACAGTGCCATTGGCATCTGCCCACAAGCATGGCCCGTAAGGCAGCGCCTGGTGGCAACGCTGGCAGGTTGCGAGAGAGCCTTGGGTAGAGCAGGAGCTCTGCCCAGACGAACTAAAAACCTAGCCACAGAGCAGGAGGCGAATGGAAGCAAAAGGAACGTTGAATCAATAAAATAGGTAATAAGACGAGAGTAAATAGGATGACCAATTTTGTTTTAAAAAACAAAAACAAAAACAGAATAAAAGAGGAGGCAAGAAACTACAATGAAGACGCTGAAGTGGCCGGCTGAAGCTACGTGTGTGGACAGCTACTTATGGGCGGAGGAACTTGCAATATATACGGTAGTTCGGGAAGCGATTTAAGAACAGATGATATGAAAGAACAGTCAGCTGCTTATCTTTGAAGTTACGTCACACTAAGTTCCAAGGGTCAGAGGTGGAGGAAACACGCAGGTGACTCGCAAAGAGTAATAGAGTGAGAAGAGAAAGAAAGTAATAGGGAGAGTGATATAAAGTAATTTGGACTGAGAGAATAATTGAGAGAGAATTGAGAGTGGTTGTCATATTGCCATATTGTCGTACCTTTCCCGTTGACTCTCCTATGAAATCTATCTTGTATCAGAGGCAGTGACGTTTACCTTCTTGTTTTGTCTGTATATTGTGATCTTTGGTTTTATTATTTTACATGAGAACTAATCACTTCAATTAATTAGATTATAAAATCGATGATACCATTGATTTTTCTCGAATTTAATCATGTGATTTCAGTCAACCCTTGAAATTCCCTAATTGGTTGATTGATTGTTCTCAGGTGAAATTACATGACTGCTTCCACTAATAATGAATTTCCTCGTTAATGTATCACAACCGTTACATGTCTAATTAATCCTCCATTCAGCAGATGATTATGATCCCCCTGGGGCACTAATTACCCCATGAATCCCTACTGCAGAGGCTAATTACCCTCATTAATCCTTTCTACAGGGGCTAATGACCCTAATCCATCTCTCCTGCAGATGACTACGTGCTGCCTGTGGAGGGACCGCTGGGCTCGGCGAGGACCTCCTTGGGCACCCTCCCCCCCTCCCCCTCCCGGCGGAGCGTCCTGTGGGCACCGCCAGCGGAGGGAACGCTCGGCAGACCTCTGGTCGAAGAGGAACTTTGGGGGTCGGAGGAAACGCTGGGGGGGGGGGGGGGGGGGGGGGGAAGCTGCTTCCTCTCCCCCCACCTCTCTCTCGTCCGATTCTCCGGTTTCTCCCACTCTCTCGCCCCTCTCTCTCGCCCCCCCTCTCTCGCCCTCTCTCTCTCGGTCCCTCTCTCTCGCCCCCCCCTCTCTCGCCCTCTCTCTCTCGGTCCCTCTCTCTGCCCCCCCCTCTCTCGCCCCCTCTCTCTCGTCCCCTCTCTCTCACCCCCTCTCTCTCGCCCCCCCTCTCTCGCCCTCTCTCTCTCGGTCCCTCTCTCTCGCCCCCCCCCTCTCTCACCCTCTCTCTCTCGCTCCCTCTTTCTCGCCCCCTCTCTCTCGACTCTTCTGACATCTCCCCCCCCCCCCCCCCTTCCCGCATCCGTCCCCTTTTCTATCCGCCGCTGCCCCCCCCCCCCCCCTCGTCCTCACGATAAGAAGAATAAGAAGTGCTCAACCTGTGGCGAGGTGATGATAATAGTAATAAAAAATACAATATTGATAAAGATAATAAGTATAAGAATAAGAACATAATGTGCCGAGCCCACAGGAAGGGAAAGGTAACGATAATAATGATATAAAAAAGAAAATGATGATGATATAAAATAATAATAAGAGAATGAGAGAAATAAAAAAAAGAGAACGAGAGAGGAAGAGATAATGGTTGTAATAGGAAGAAGTAATTATCGCAATATGAATAGTAATATCAATTATAACAGTAGTGATAATATGATAAGAGAAAGAGAAAAAAAAGAGAGAGAGAAGGAGAGTGACAATAAGAGGGAGATGCAATAATAAGAATGAGAATAGCAATACAATAATAACAAAGTAATTGTAATAATGACAACAACACAAAAATGATATATGATAATGAAGAGAATGAGAGAGAGAGAATGAAAACGGGTAGAGATGATAATGAGAGTGAAAACGTAAAAGATACATGTAATAATAATGATATCATTCTAATAACATGACAATGGCAATGATTTTTATAGACTTCCAATTATCATTTAATAATCATCATTTGTTTTGTTTGTTAATCATTCACAATTTAAATGTTTTAGCATTATTGTTTCTATTATTTATTCATTTATTGTTTTCATTATTTTTATTCGTCATTTTTTATTATCTTATTATTCTATTTATTTTTATGATTTATGTTGTTTATGGTTATTCAGCATCTTTTATTATTGGAATTTTCCTTCAATTTCTTTTATTATTGGAATTTTCTTTTATTATTGTTGTTATTTTTTTTTCTTATTATCCGTCATGTTTCTAGTTAATCGTAAATAATTCTCTAATTAATCACTTTCGTTTCCCTTCCGCTCGTCTTTTCATCGGATTTTTATGCTTCTCACTTTTCTTTTTCTTTTCTTTTATGTTTATGCTTCTCACATACATATACACACATACACATCCTTACGCAGTTAAACATATCCATGCAGCACACATACAGATAAAGAAACAGACAAGCACTTTCAAGCATACTGAAAACGCATATAAACACAGGCATATAAGTAGGATGAGAAGACATCTCCATAGGTATCTATAGCACTGTCTTATCTCGGCTGACCCCACGGGAGGGCGTGCGGAGAGATGCAAAGGCAGAGGGAGGGAGGGGGAGAGGGAGGAAGGGAAGGACAGCGACAGGAGGGATGAGGAAGGAGAGACTTTTGACTGACAAGTTTATTGAAACGAAAGCTTACATCATAAAGGATGAGGTAACATAAGGTTATCCTTATGTTCATCTTAATATGTCCCGGTATGGGTAAGTTAACAAGGAAGAATATGTAATGTATTCAAAATAGAAAAGTGCAAGCATTCAGTGTTATATGTTTACATATTGGTATAGTAATAAAACATGAGGAATATCCTTCTTCGTCTTGATGAGTCCTTTCCTGGACTCATATGATTATATAAAACACACAATATAAAATATATACATGTTATACACACTGTCTTTCCATTTGCTTTCATACTTCCCATAAACAGTCTGTGTTCATCGCCACATGCATTTAGTGTCTGAAAGTGTCTCTCAGCTCAACCGCCTCGCCCTTCCTGACCTCGTCAAAGTCTAGCTGTATCCTGTTGATAGTGCTCCTTGCCTGTTAGAGAGTGTGCTTACACTTGATGTCCACCTCAAATTCCCTGGTCGCCTTCTTCGCAAGATAGATAGAAGTCGTTAGGTAGATAGAGAGAGAGAGGCTTGATCCTTTTATAAGCTGCCAGCCCGGGTAGAAAACAGTTTTATTTCACACACACGGCAGCGTGCATACACATGCACATACTCTTTCAGACACACGCATACAAATATACATCCACAAACACATTCAAAGACACAGCCAAACGCATACAAACAGGTATTTAAACACCACGCACGGAGAAAAAGAAACAGGCAAAAACCCATGCACACAAACACATTCTAATACGCACATCTACAAACGTATACAAACACACTCATGTAGATACATATACTCACGCAAACACCTACACAGACACACCCAGACACACGCGGACAAATACAGGCACGCACACATACTGACAAGCACGCGCAAAGGCAGGTGTGAATTCTGTCTTGTGTGTCTCACAGAGGCGACGGCTTCCAGACAAATCTAACCAAAGGGAGGAAGTTCTAAGAAAACATAAAGTGTGTTTGTACGTATGCAGATGCGTATTTATGCATATTAACAACATTTTTAGATGAACGTAAGCCAGTTGCCACGGCAATAAATTCGTCTCGCGAGCTAAGTCAAGCCGTTGCCGCTTATCTGGCGCTTATTTTTCGACGCCTGAGGTGTAGCGCATTGGTGTTGTTGCCGTAAACAAAGCGTCCTTTAGGCAAGCGGGGAGAGAGAGGAAAAACTTGTGAGAAAAAAAAGGAAGACAGGGAGAGAAAGTGAGCAAGAGAAATCTTAGCTCTCTCAGTACACAACACAAAACCAGGGAGCCTTTTCAACGCATGCATTTTATCTGCAGATTTGCATCGATTGATGTCAAACATCACCGACGCGTTTCCGTTCCTGGGCTTATGAATGATGCGTTCGAAGGGCGGACAACAGCACACGTAAGCGGGAGAAGACTTTTCATAAGTACTTGAAGCGCTGCCTTATCTCAGCTGAACCCAAGGGAGGGGGTGTGGAGGGATGCAATGGCAGAGGGAGGGAGGATTAGAAGGATTAGAGGGAAAGCGAAAGAGAGAAAGAGAGGAGGGGGGGGGGGGGCGAAAGAGAAGACAGAGGGAGGGGAAATAGGGAGAGAGACGGGGGGGGGGGGGGGCAAAAAGGAACAAAGAGAGATGAAAGGAGGATAGAAAGTGAGAGTGGCAGGGGGAGAGGAGAGAGATAAGACATTTATTTTCTTATCAGCTGCCGCCCCGACTAGACAATAGTACACCCTGCACCAGTGATTCCTTTGCAGCTTGGAGGACCCCCCTTTATTATTTTTTTTTTTTTCAAAGGAACCCCTGTTTTAAGTATATATTAATATTTTTTAACGAAAAGTGTGCAGAGAAAATGAGAGAATGGCTGGGTCGGGGCTCGTGACACGCATGCTCCTCGCACGGGGCTGCGTCCCCTCCTCCCCAACCCCTGTGTCGCCGACTCGCGGAGTACGAATGAAAGCGTATCCTTGCCCCGGCAATGACACTAGTTATTATTATTTTTTTAATTCTATGCATAGTATTATTTTTTCATATTTTTATCAATATTATCATCTAGTCCAGGAAAGCTACATCATCAGTGGACACACACGTACATGTGCATGCACACATATACGTACACGCACACATATACATACATGCATACTTACACATACGCGCTCATATACACGTACAGGCACACATGCACGCACACACGTACACGGACACGCACATACAAGCACACTCACACATACATATACATGTACATATACTCGTACATAAAATATGTAATCACACATATCCGTACAAAAGCATAAACAGAAGCACACACAAACAAGCACACAATAAATACATATACTCATAACACACATACACACACTCATGTATACATACATGCATCATATACATACACGCACATCTACGTGCATACACATACACGTATACATGAACGCACATGATTTCATGTGTACACAGACATATACCAGCATACACACATGCACTCACATGTGCACACATAAAAGCACACGCACTTGTACACGTACAAATACACTCACTTATGCACATATATTGTATACACATACGTACTCTTCCGCACACAATACTTACACATATTCATAACACATATACACATGCACGCACATACACGAATCAGACACACACACATATCTACGAGCACACACAAGAATTTCTGGTCATGGTTCGAAGACATAAACAGGACCTTGAAGTAGTTCAAAAGCTTTGCATATTTATACTGAGGGGATTGTGCAAGTGCAAAGAGCCAGTCGCCCGAAAGGAGTCGAATTTGTTCGTGTTCTATGACATCTTGATAAGTGTTTGGTTTCTTCCTTTTTATTGATCATCCCAATCGTTAGATTCTTTTCTCGGCCGATTGCCTTGACCTAAATCGGACCACAAGTGAAGGAAAAGGTTGAGTTCAGGAGACACGTGGAACGTGGTGGAGGGGCCTGTAGAGTTCGAGTGGCTTAATGCTACTAGAGGCTGGCATCCACAACTGAGCTTACCGCGACCAATGTACTAGAGTTGCGAAGGGTTGGCACAGTGTCAGTGGCACCTGCCCACGAGCTTGGCCCCGGGAAAGGCCCCGTAAAGCAGCGAGCTTGCAGCTCCTGGTGGCAGCGCTGGCAGGTTGCGAGACAGCCTTGCGCTCTGCCCAGACGACCTAAAAGCCTGGCCACTAGGCAGGAGGCGAATGAAAGCGAAAGCAACAATGAATCAAGAGGAAAAAGAATGAACAGTTTAAGAAAGATAAAAAAGTAAAAAGATAAAAATAAAAATGAATAAATAAATAAAATAAAAGGGTGACAAAGAAGCTGAAGCTACGTCTGTGGACAGCTACTCATGGGCGGAGAAGCTTGCAATATATACGGTAGTTCGGTAAACGTTTAAAGAACAGATGATAAGAAAGAGCAGTCACGTGCTTATCTTTGAAGTTACGTCACACTATGTTCCCAGGGTCAGAGGTGGAGGAAACACGCAGTTGTCTCGGAAAGATTAAAAGGGAGAGAGAAAGAAATAGAGAGATGGAAAGAGAAAGGAAGAGAGTAACTAGGAGAGTGAGAGAAAGTAATTGGGAGATTGAAAGAATAATTGAGGGTGAAGAGAGAACGTGATTGGTAGAGTGAGAAGTAATTTTGAGTGAAAGAGAGGGAAAAAGTAATTGAGAGAGAGAGAGTAAATAGGTGAGAGACAGAGTGGGTGAGGAAGAGAGGAGGTGAGGCGGGAAGAGAGAGAGATAGCGAGAGTTAGAATGGGAGAGAAAGAGAGAGAGTGAGTCAGGAGGAAGGAAGATAGCGAGAATGAGAGGGAGAAATTCAAGGAAATAAACACATAAATAAACACAACAGCACGCGTAAGGAGGATGAAAAGACTTCAAGACTGACGACAAGGAGAGCGTGTGGAGGGATGGAAAAGCAGGCAGAGATAGGGAGGGAGGGAAGGAGAGACACAAAGTGAGAGATTCGGAAGAGGAGGGGAGAGATGCAGCCTAAGAAGAGAGAGATGAAGAGGGTTGGATAGGGTGGGAGAGGAGAATTGAGAGAAAAAGAGACGGAGAGACACACAGAAATGGTTGTAGAAAGAGAGATACAGAGTGAAAGAGAGCTGGGGAGGGGGGGAAGAGAGGGATAGGGGTTAGGAAAGAGATAACGAGAGACAAAAAGAGAGGGGAGGTAAGGGAGAAAAGTGAGAGAAAGGGGGGAAGAGAGAGGGAGAGAATCAGAGAGTAAAACAGTAAAACACATGAAACGATAAAACACAAACACGATTAAAACAAACGATAAAACAAACTGGAATACAAACACAAATAAGAGACAGTATAATGAATAGTACAAAGGGAACTTAAAACATTAAATTACGAACTATGAAACAATGCACTTAATAAAACAAACGATACAATGAAAATAAAACGAATTATAAAAATAAAATAGAAAGCTAGACAAAAGTAACATAAAATGAAACCATACAAGCAAAAATCAACGAACGATGAAACAGCAAAAATGGAACTTGGGTAAAACAAATACAATTATACCCTAAGATAAGAAAGCACCGATCACTAAGTCACTTTTGGCCGAACAAATATCCCACAAATTGTCTTATCTCCAAAATTAAAAAAATACCCCCACGACCGCTTAACTGGACAGGGGAAGCCCGTTCCGGGGTTCCTCAGACTGTCGGCTTAGCAGGCCAGTAGCAACCCCCCCCTCCCTTTGTTCTTCCTTGCTTCCCGCGTCACCTTGTGGGCGGGAAAAGGAGCTAGTTATGGTTCTTTAAAATCAATAATAAAGACCTTAATACTGAACATGTTTAAAGTAATAAATAAAAGGACATAGGATTAAGATAACTATTTTAAATATTATTTTACTTGGTAACGAACCGTAAAATACTTAAATATATAGAGAACATTAAAAGTTTGATTTGGAATTCAAAATAGATTAATAAATAAATTAATACTACCAATTTTGTAAGTATTTAAAATGGGCCACCGTGATCTTTATGAATATATAATTTATATATATATATATATATATATATATATATATATATATATATATTAAAATGTAAAATAAATGGGCTTAGGTGCTTTGTCCTCTACGGGCAGGAAAGTCAGATAAACAATAAAAATATAATTTAATTGGTAAAATAAAAATTGGCAGTGGTAATCGTGTGGGTGTGGTGTGCGCGGGCATCCTCCTCACTCGCGAGATAAAGGTGGTTTTGTTGGGACCTGGAGGTGATGTTGCCGGCCTGAGGACGTGTTATACTATAGCTGATGATGCATGGGGAGGCTTCGGTGCTGCAAAGCCGCCTCCGCAACCCCCATTGAAAATTTACAGCGAAACTGTCGCCTGTGTGAGAGTTGGAGGTGAGATGAGATTTTCTTATATCGTATTACTTCCTGCATTGATGACTAAAGATCGACGAGGTCAATCACTACAAGAGGGGCTCGGAAAGGGGAAATAAGCGAAAATACCGAATGGAAAAGACACAGAATAATCACGCATAGTGACAATAATCAGGATCATAACGATAGTTCAGGATTCCATCTCTCCGTCGAGGTTGAATAGCGACGTGAGACAGGATTTTTTTTGCGAAGTCATCTTGCCCAGCAGAGCTACGGTATCTGTGGATTCTGCCAACGTAGTTTAGATTCTGTGACGATTCTCTTCTATTCTCTCCCACACACACAATTTCCCTTGTATTTTCTCTCTTTTTCTTTTATTCTTATGTTCTCTCTCTCTTTCTCCTTCTCTCATGTTCTCTTATATTCTCTGCCTCCCTTCTAGTCTCTGTGGGATGAAGTTGACATTCCATGATAAGGGTCCAAGGACACTTCCGTGAGGTCCGCTGCCTCTCGCCGGACGTTCCCTGGAGGACTGGCCTTCAAGGGCGACTTGGAGTCCTTCCGTGGAGGCAGTCCTCTATTCGTCCTAATTACTGCTGGAAACATTTGCGAAATCTGCCTTTGATTCGGGAAGCGTTAGAGAGTACAGACACGCAGCGTGAGGTGATAAGAATGATAAGAATGAGCAGCCAACTACTTATCTTTCTAGTTACGTCACTATAAATGACAGAGACAAAGATTAATCAATAACGTGAGAGAGAGTAATTGAGTGAAAGAGAGAAAGTCATTGAGAAAGGGGAGAGTATTTGGGTAAGTGATGGAGAGTAATTGAGTAGTTGAGTGAGTGAGAGAGACAGAATTAGTGATTGAGTAAAGAGTGAGTAAAGAGAGGGACTAACTGGGCAAGTGAGAAAGATAGGGAGAGAGTAAACGAGTGAGATGCAGAGAGACTAAATGAGTGATAGAAAGGGAATGAGAAATAGGAGATAAACCTACCCATAAAATTAAAGACAAACACAGTCAGAGAAACACACAGATAAGCACTTACACATAGTGACGGGTACACACAAACGTATGTGTGATTTCTTTCTGAATGAGGTGTGAATTCCGTCTCTCTGAAGTGAATTCCCTCTATGTGAAGTGAGGTGTGTATTCTCTCTAGACTGAAGTGAATTCCGTCTATGTGAAGTGAAGTGTAAATTCCGTCTCTCTGAAGTGAATTCCGTCTATGTGAATTGAAGTGTGAATTCCGTCTCTCTGAAGGGAATTCTATCTTTGTGAAGTGAAGTGTCAATTCCGTCACTCCGAAGTGAATTTCGTCTATGTAAAATGAGGTGTGAATTCCGTCTTTCTGAGGAGAATTCCGTCTGTGCGAAGTGAAGTGTATATACCGTCTCTCTGAAGGGCGTTCCTTCTGAAGTGAGGTGTGAATTCCGATTGATGTCAAACTTCCTCTCCTGGGCTTCTGAATGATGCGTTCGAAGGGCGAACACAACAGCACACGTAAGCAGGATGAGAAGGGGTAATAAGGGGTAATAGAGACTGAGAGTCAGAGAGAAACAAAAGAGAAAGAGAGAACGAGAAGAGAGAAGGGAAGAGAGTTAATGAAAGAGGGGGGGGACGGGGGAAGGGAAAGAGAGAGAGAGAGACAGATAGATAGTATTGGAAAAGAGGTAGAAGAAAGAGAGAAAGAGATAGGCTTTATCTTTTTATCAGCTGCCGCCCTGGTAAACAACAGGTACATCTTAATCACACCCACACACATATAACCATGGAAACACACACACTCATGGAAACGTATACATACATAGACAAGTACATTGAAACACACACAGACAAACGCAAACAGTAAGGCATATAAGCAGGATGAGGCTTCTCCATAAGTATCTATAGCACTGTCTAATCTCGGCTGACCCCAAGGGAGGGCGTTCGGAGGGATCCAAAGACCGAGGGAGGGAGGGAGAGAAGAGGGGAAGTTTATTGGAACAAAAGTTTACATTAAAAACGATGAGGTAACTTAGGTTATCCTTATGCTCATCTTAATATGTCTGGGTGTGGGCTCACATTTCACACACAAACCTTAGGTATTTTAAAAGATAAGAATATGTACAGTACTTGAAATACATAGAGTGAAATTGTTGGTCTCAGAAGAATTATTAAAATATCAACTTCGAGGAAAACTGCACAAGCCATTATAGTGTCAGCAGGAGTAACAGATTAGTACCTGTGTATATTCATCAGGTACAATTAAACTAATGGTACCAACCCAAGATATCGCCGCTTATGTATCGCATCGGTGTTGCCGTAAATAGTAGCGTCCATTAGGCGGTCCTTCCCTCCGTTTGTTGTCTGTGCGTGAGCGTTGTCCTGAGCAACTCGTCCGCACGTCCGACACGCACGCCGCAGCTCCCCACACTGGCACGACTTCGTGTGCTAATGTAAACAAAGCCGCCACGTGGCTGCTGAAGGAGAGACAGGCCAGTGACGGTCGGCGCTTGAGGCGAGACGTACTCGGGGGGTCGGGGAGTCTGGGGGAGGAGAGTGATGGATGGTAGAGCGAGGGAGGGAGAGAGGGAGAGAGGGAGAGAGATGAGAGAGCGAGAGACGAAGAGAGAACCAGGGAAATGGAGAGAAGGAGAAGGAGAGAAAGTTGGAGGGAAAGGAGGGCGAAAGACGATGAGAGAATCATGGAGATAGAGAGTGGGGAGTTTCGGCGAGAAGGAAAAAAAAAAAAATTAACGAGAGAGAGTCGGTGCGAGGGAGAAATATTATGGGGAGGTTAGAGAGATAGGTGGAAAGAATGATACTGTGAGAGGGAGAGGGAGCAATAAAAAGGAGAAGAAAAAAAAGTCAAAAGAGAAAGATAGAGAGAAAGTCTTGCGAGAGAAAAAAGAGAAAACAAGACAGGGAGGGAAATTGAGCGAGAGAAAAAGATAAAAATCTTAGCTCTGTCAGTACACTTAACACAAAACCAGGGAGCCTTTTCATCGCAAGCATTTTCTCTGTAAATTAGCATCGATTGATGTCAAACATCACCAAAACGTTTCCGTTCCTGGGCTTGTGAATGATGCGTTCGAAGGGCGAACAGCAGCACACGTAAGCAGGATGAGAAGACTTTTCAGAAGTATTTATAGCGCTGCCTTATCTAGGCTGACCCCAAAGGAGGGGGTGCAGAGGGAGGGAGGGAGTGAAGGAGAGAGAGAGAGAGGGAGAGAAGGATTAGAGGGAAAACGGCAGACAGAAAGAGAGAGGGAGAAAAAGAGTGAGAGAAAGGCGGGGGAGGGGCGAGAGAGAAGGGAGAGGAAGGGGAAATATGGAGAGAGAGGGGGGGGGGGGAGGGATGAGAGATAAAAGACTTTATCTTCTTATCAGCCGCTGCTCTGAGTAGACAATAGTACACCTTGCACCAGTGATTCCTTTGCACATTGGAGGACCCCCTTTAATATCTTTATCTATTCCAAGTAACCCTTGTTTTTAATATATGTGTATCCCTTTTAAATAAAAGTGTGCAAAGGAGATGAGAGAACGGCTGGGCCGGGGCTCGTGACACGCATGCTCCTCGCACGGGGCTGCGTCCCCTCCTCCCCAACCCCTGTGTCGCCGACTCGCGGAGTACGAATGAAAGCGTTTCCTGCCCCGGCAATAACACTAGTTATTTCTTATTTCTATGCATATTATCACAGTTTTTTATTTCTTAATTCTGTCCATATTATCATCTAATCCAGCAAAGCTACAGCATCTGTGGACACACACACATACATGTATATGCACACATACATGCACACATACACATACGCGCTCATATACACGTACAGGCACACATGCATGCCCACACGTAGAAGTACACGCACATACAAGTACAATCACACATACATGTACACACACATACCCGCACACAAGCACCCACACACGCATACAAGCACACACGCACGTACACGCACATATACATGCACACACACTCATGTATATATACTATAAAAGTACACATGCATACAATAATCACATGTACTCATAACACACATACTCACACACGTGTACATAAATACATCACACACATCTACGTGTATACAGATACACGTATACATGTATGCAAATGATTTCATGTGTACACGGACGCATACCAGCAAACACACATGCACTCACAAGTGCACACATAAAAGCACATGCACATGTACACTTACACATACATGCACATTCATTCATAGACCTATAATGTACACACGTACTCTTGTACACACAACAGTTAAACATACTCATAACACATACACACACACACACATCAATGTGTATACAGTGTATACACATACACGTACACATGCACGCACATGAATTCTTGGCCATGGTTCGAAAACATAAACAGGACCTGGAAGTAAGAAAGAGTGAGCCAGAGAACTGGAAGAGGTCAAGATCTTTGCATAATCATACTGAGGATATTGTACAGCAAAGAGCCAGTCGCCCGAAAGGAGTCGAATTTGTTCCTGTTCTCTGACACCTTGACAAGTGTTTGGTTTCTTCCTCTTTATTGATCATCCCAATCATTAGATTCCCTTTTCGGCCGAATGCCTTGACCTAAATCGGACCACAAGTGAAGGAAAAGGTTGAGTTAAGGAGTTTAGTTTAGTCCTTTATTTACCACCCTGGCTAACTGCACAGGCGTGGGCAAGCTGTGGTACATTTATTGCATGGTCATAACATTACATAGTGTTACATTTGAATTTTAGCCAAAACATTGCTATGAGTAGTTTATCAGTTTAGGGAAAAGAACAATTGCACAGTCCTTTATCCACTCATCTACCACGCCGGCATGTAGCTTGGGCGTGGGAAAGCATTAATACATTTTATATTCGGTTATGTGATACTACATTCCAAATTTAGGATACAACATAAGTATATCTTCTAAGACATCAGATGATATGAAGTAGTTACATAGTTCTCCGTACCTCATGCTAGGTGGCCTGAAAGGCTGTATCACATGGCACTCTGAGATATAATGTACAAGTGTTCGCTTATATTCTTCATTACACAGTTTACACTTAGTTTCTTCGACATTACAAACTGTACTGACCTGCCAATACAATCTATATCCAAGCCTGATTCTTGCAATCACAACATCACACTGTCTTGTTCTTGTTTTAGATAAACCATAGATGAAGGAATCTTGCCTAAACCGGTCATAGTGCTTTATGCTACAGCTTTCAGGGCGTTGAGAATTAATCAACTCAGTCAAGTCCTCTCTGAAGGAAGTTTTAATGATGTAGAAAATCCTAGAAAGAGGTATCCCAAGATCTATGTCCACACTTTGTTTGTCACATGCTGACTTTGCTAGGCGATCAGCATGATCATGCCTAGGGATTCCAACATGCGATGGAATCCACACAAAACCTATATTATGGCCTCGTTCTTTTGCACGATACACGTGTATCCTGATGTCATTTGCAATATTTCCCGCATCTTTGTCTAGAGTGGTCAGAGCCTGGAGAGCACTCTGTGAATCGCAGAAAATGACCCCTGAGCCTTGGTTCAATAGAAATTCGGTGGCCATGAGTATTCCTGCCAACTCGGTTTGCATAGTGCTAGCCCAGTCATGAACCCTCCTACAATCCTGGTGCTGCAAAATGTTGTTTTTATATACAACAAAAGCGCATCCTGCTCTGCTCCCAGACTGCAAGGATCCGTCAGTGTAGCATTCATATGCATTGGAAAGAGTGTCTAGATGCTCATTTATAATTGCAAGTGCATACTGTTTAAGTATAGCAGGGGGGGCACTGTCTTTTTTTGGGGGGCAGTCGTATAATATACACTTAGGTCCGACATTTTCCACGGTGGTACAGAACGTCCATGTAGGGTCTTAGTTATGGGAATGTTCAGCTGAGCTAAGTGTTTACACGTCACTTGTTACCATGGATTTGAGTATGAATCGGTGTTGTTATTCAAAGTTAGCTCTTCTATTCTGTGTTTTAGTTGTCTTTGGAACTCTGTACAATGGAGGGGTTCTCTAATTGATTTGACACTAAA
The DNA here is from genome assembly GCF_019202785.1 of Penaeus chinensis. NCBI lineage: Eukaryota > Metazoa > Arthropoda > Malacostraca > Decapoda > Penaeidae > Penaeus > Penaeus chinensis. Next base: position 33,469,203 of record NC_061828.1, on the reverse strand, counting down.
TGTGGTATTTATGTATAATATTCTTTCATAAACAGAAGGCAAATTAAGTTCTGTTCTCATATTCACAATCCTTGTTGTTCTAGGGGCACCAAGAATGATCCTCATGGCTTCATTTTGGACACTTTCTAGACTAGTCAACTCTGATTCCTTGAACAAGTTTAGTTTTTAGTTTAGTCCTTTATTTACCACCCTGGCTAACTGCACAGGCGTAGGCAAGCTGTGGTACATTTAATGCATGGTCATAACATTACATAGTGTTACATTTGAATTTTAGCCTATAACATTTCTATGAGTACTTGTATCAGTTTAAGGAAATGAACAATTGCACAGTCCTTTATCCACTCATCTGCCTCGCCGGCATATAGCTTGGACAATACGAGTGGAACGTGGCAGAGGGGACCGTAGAGTTTGAGTGACTTAATGCTACTAGAGGCTGACATCCACAACTGATCTCAATCAATAAAATAGGTAATAAGACGAGAGGAAATAGAATGACCAATTTTGTTTTAAAAAACAAAAACAAAAACAAAATAAACGAGGAGGCAAGAAACTTCAATGAAGACACTGAAGTGGCCGGCTGAAGCTACGTGTGTGGACAACTACTTATGGACGGAGGAACTTGCAATATATACGGTAGTTCGGGACGCGATTAAAGAACAGAGGATATGATAAGCAGTCAGCTGCTTATCTTTGAAGTTACGTCACACTAAGTTCCAAGGGTCAGAGGTGGAGGAAACACGCAGGTGACTCGCAAAGAGTAATAGAGGGAGAAGAGAAAGAAAGTAATAGGGAAAGTCATATAAAGTAATTTGTACTGAGAGAATAATTGAGAGTGAATTGAGAGTGGTAGTCATATTGCCATATTGTCGTATCTTTCCCGTTGACTCTCCTATGAAATCCATCTTGTATTAGAGGCAGTGACGTTTTTCTTCTTGTTTTGTCTGTATATTGTGATCTTTGGTTTTATTATTTTACAACCCTTGAAATTCCCTAATTGGTTGACTGATTGTTCTGAGATGAAATTGCATGACTACTTCCACTAATAATGAATTTCCTAGGTAATGTATCACAACCGTTACATGTCTAATTAATCCTCCATTCAGCAGATGATTATGATCCAACTGGGGCACTAATTACCCCATGAATCCCTACTGCAGAGGCTAATTACCCTCATTAATCCTTTCTACAGGGGCTAATGACCCTAATCCATCTCTCCTGCAGATGACTACGTGCTGCCTGTGGAGGAACCGCTGGGCTCGGCGAGGACCTCCTTGGGCACCCTCCCCCCTCCCCCTCCCGGCGGAGCGTCCTGTGGGCACCGCCAGCGGAGGGAACGCTC
>NC_061828.1:33461599-33462764 GCF_019202785.1 Penaeus chinensis | reverse complement strand
TCCCTTTTCCATTTTTCTTTCATTTTTCTCGTCTCCTTATGCCCTGTCTTTTATACACTTCTTTGCTTATTGATAATAAATGTGCAAACCTAATTTTTTCAGTTAAAAATCAATTTCAAAATTAAAAAAATAAAAAAATTAAATAAAACCCCGAAAGCAAATAAAAAGACGAATCGTTCACGTGATATATATATATATATTTTTTTTTCTATAAAAAAAACGGAAAAAAAAAATTATAAGCTATCATAATTTGCAACATATTAAAAAAAAAATTAAAGGAAATTTTTTCCCCTTAAAAAGGTTTTGAATTTGAAAATATTCAGAGAATGATTTGTTAAAAAAAAAAAAAAAATGCTGACACAAAACAAAATATTTTAATGTGTTTATAATTTTTTCAGTAATCTATATTTTTTGTAAAAATTCTTAGTTCATGCAATCATTTGCCAGTATAAGCGGACAAAAACACTCGACAAAAAACACCAAGAGAGCGATTATCGTAAAAGAAACACAATAAGATTAATAATTAGATAAGGTATGATACTGAAAGATATGTTTATTTAGCGCTAATAGGGCCCAAAAAAAAAACGACGAAAATTACCGAAAGTATAAACAGATGGATAACAACAAAACAAAATTACATGCTCCATAAAATCTGAAAATTACTTAACCAACAAAACAAACACGGGACCATATATGCAAACAAACACACAAACAAAAACACATACATACACACAAAAAAAACACCCACACAAAAACACAAATTTCAAGCAAACAACACACACCCATACAAGCAAAACCAAAACACAAACCCCACACAAACACACATACAAACAACCCCTCCCTCACTCACACAAACAAACACAAACACAAAGAAAGGACGACTTTGCCTTTTCCTCTTCATCAAAATTTTTGACTCATTGAATATTGGGAAGGATGAGTTTAACGAGTTTTTTTTTTTTCTTTTTCAAAAAATAGCGGTCTCATGGAAAGGGGCTTTGGTTTTATTTTCATAGACGTATATTTTTGGGAGGAGGGGCCAGTTGCGTTTAAAATATGCATACATACATACACGCGACACCACACACATACGCACACACACACACCGCACACACAACACAACACACACACACACACACAACAACACCACACCACACGCACAACATCA
>NC_061828.1:33434099-33439099 GCF_019202785.1 Penaeus chinensis | reverse complement strand
CTATCTCTCTATCTATCTTTTGATCTACCTCTATCTCTCTATCTATCTTTTGATCTATCTCTATCTCTCTATCTATCTTTTGATCTATCTCTATCTCTCTATCTATCTTTTGATCTATCTCTATCTCTCTATCTATCTTTTGATCTATCTCTATCTCTCTATCTATCTTTTGATCTATCTCTATCTCTCTATCTATCTTTAGATCTATCTCTATCTCTCTATCTATCTTTTGATCTATCTCTATCTCTTTATCTATCTTTTGATCTATCTCTATCTCTCTATCTATCTTTTGATCTATCTCTATCTCTCTATCTATCTTTTGATCTATCTCTATCTCTCTATCTATCTTTTGATCTATCTCTACCTCTCTATCTATCTTTTGATCTATCTCTATCTCTCTATCTATCTTTTGATCTATCTCTATCTCTTTATCTATCTTTTGATCTATCTCTATCTCTCTATCTATCTTTTGATCTATCTCTATCTCTCTATCTATCTTTTGATCTATCTCTATCTCTCTATCTATCTTTTGATCTATCTCTATCTCTCTATCTATCTTTAGATCTATCTCTATCTCTCTATCTATCTTTTGATCTATCTCTATCTCTTTATCTATCTTTTGATCTATCTCTATCTCTCTATCTATCTTTTGATCTATCTCTATCTCTCTATCTATCTTTTGATCTATCTCTATCTCTCTATCTATCTTTTGATCTATCTCTACCTCTCTATCTATCTTTTGATCTATCTCTATCTCTCTATCTATCTTTTGATCTATCTCTATCTCTTTATCTATCTTTTGATCTATCTCTATCTCTCTATCTATCTTTTGATCTATCTCTATCTCTCTATCTATCTTTAGATCTATCTCTATCTATTTATCTATCTATCTATTGATCTATCTATCTATACCTATCTATCTATTTATTGATATATCTATCTACATCTATCTATCTATCTATTGATTTATCTATCTATATCTCTCTATCTATCTTTTGATCTATCACTATCTATTTATCTATCTATCTATTGATCTATCTATCTAAACCTATCTATCTATTTACTGATCTCTCTGTCTATATCTATGTATCGATCTCTCTATATCTATGTATTGATCTATATATATCTATGTATCGATCTATCTATATCTATCTATCTATCTGTCTATCTATCGATTGGTCTATCTATCTATTTATATCTATCTATCTATCTATCTATTGATCTATCTATCTATATCTATCTATATATATTTTTCTTCTTTTTGTTTTTGTTCTTCTTCTTCTTCTTTCTTTCTAGCCTGTATTAGTAGCATATAGTAGTTATGATAATGAAAAAAAACAAAACAATGATAATAATAACAGCGGTAATCATCATCATCATTATCATTATAATTATCATTATCATTACTATCAATATTATTACTGTTATCATTGTTATCATTACTATAATCATCATAATAATAATCATAATAACAATAATAATAATTATCATTATTATTATTAATATTGTTATTATTATTGTTATTTTTCTATTATCATTATCATTGTTGTTATCATTATTATTATTATCATGGTTATAATTATTCTTATTGTTATTATTATCATCATTATCATTATTATCATTATTATTATTATTATTATTATCATTATTATTATTATTATTATTATTATTATTATTATTATTATTATTATCATCATTATCATTATTATCATTATTATTATTATTATTATTATTATTATTATTATTATTATTGTTATCATTATTATCATTATTATTATTATTATTATTATTATTATTATTATTATTATTATTATTACTATTACTATTGTTATTATCACAGTTATTTTTTACCATTATTATTATTACTATCATTCTCCTTCTTCGTATCATTATTATTATTACTAATATTATCATTATTATTACTATTATTATTATCACTATCATCTCCATTATTATTTTTACTACTACTACTACTACTATTATTATCATTATTATTATTATTATTATTATTATTATTGTTGTTGTTGTTGTTGTTGTTGTTGTTCTTATCAACATTACTACTACTACTACTATTACTACTACTAGTAGTAACAGTATCATTATCAGCATTATCACTATCATTATTATCGTTATCATCATTATTATCATAATTATTATTGTTACTACTACTACTACTATTATCATTATTATTGTATTAAGGATAATTATAATTATCCTTATAATTATCATTATAATCATCGCTATTATTATCCTTATCATTATCGTCATTATTATTATTATTATTATCATTATTATTATTATTACTACTACTTCTACTACTACTACTCTTATTATCATAATTATAATTATCATTGTTATTATTATCATGATTATCGTTATGATTATCATTATTATTAATGTTTCATCGTTATTATCATTATTATTATACCGTTGTCGTAATTACAATTATCATCATTAATATTATCATTATCAATATCATCATTATTAGTAACATTTGTAATTACTATTATTAGCACAAGTATTTTTATCAAGTATGACTATTTGTATTGAGAATCACTATCATCATTACTTCTATAATAATAATAAAGACTACCACTAATAACAATGATAATAATAGCAACAATGATAATAATTGATGATAAAGACAGGTGTTAATCATAATAATCATGTTAATGAAAGTGATAACATCAACGTTAATAATAACAATAATAATGAAAATAATTACCAGACAACAGTAAACAACAATAAAACAGAATCACACATAATTATATAACCACGAATAACATGTCCATTAAGATTTAAATCCATAAGTATATCACAAAACATCGAAAACTTTAGATCAAATAGAAATAATCTTTGAGATAATGACCCACACCATCACACACCAATGTATCTAAAATGAATTATTCTGTAAAACTGTGTTGGAAACCTCGATGCGTTCAAAGTCGATTTCAAGGTCGAGTGAACAGTTTGAACATAATTAAACTAGGATAATTGAGATTAATATAAAGGAAGGAATAAAGAGCAATGCCTGTTTATCTGCTTATATCTGTCTATCTCTATCTATTTATTTATCCATCTCAGTGTTTACCTATGTATCTATCTATATCTATCTATCTATCCATCTATCTATATCTATCTATCTATCCATCTATCTATATCTATCTATCTATCCATCTATCTATATCTATCTATCTATCCATCTATCTATATCTATCTATCTATCCATCAATCTATATCTATCTATCTATCCATAAATCTATATCTATCTATCTATCCATATATCTATATCTCTCTATCTATCCATCTATCTATATATCTATCTATAGACCTATCTGTCTATGTATTTAATTATTTATCTATCGATTTATATCTATCTATCGATTTATCTATATCTATCTATCTATCTATTCATCTATCTATCGATTTATCTATATCTATCTATATTTATCTATCTATCATCTATCTATCTATCATCTATCTATCTACCATCTATCTATCTATCTATTCATCTATCTATCGATTTATCTATATCTATCTATATTTATCTATCTATCATCTATCTATCTATCATCTATCTATCTACCATCTATCTATCTATCTATTCATCTATCTATCGATTTATCAATATCTATCTATATTTATCTATCTATCATCTATCTATCTATCATCTATCTATCTATCATCTATCTATCTACCATCTATCTATCTATCTATTACATATATACCTATTTGACTGTAAAGCTATCTCATACATTAAAACAAATCCTGAAATCTTCGTTAAAAAAAAAAAAAAAAAAAAAAAAAAAACATTCGGTCATTCGGAAAGCCAGCGACTCGAAACAAAGGGAGAGAGAGAAGACCGGAAGAGGGGAAGAAGAAGGAGTGATACAGGAGGGGAAACAGTCCAACACCAAGAGAGTTTTTGAGGAGAGTCTTGACAAGGAAAGTGATGAGAAATCTTGAGGAATCTTGGAGCGTATTACGAGGAGAGTTCGGAATGTATGTTTGAGTGTGTTGGTATCGAGATGCGTTGGTATCATGCCTTGCACATACATGCATACATATACATACATACATACATAAACAGACATGCATACATACATAAACAGACATACATACATACATAAGCAGACATGCATATAAACATTGTGTACATATATGAGTAGATTTACATACTCTCTCGTGCATGTGTACATACATTCATAATTATATGCACATAATTAGATACGAATTCAGATATACATACAGTCATAAACATATACAGACTCGTATACACATAAACAGACACTCATAGGCACATAGACACATACACACACGCATTCACAGACACACACACACACTCACACACATGCACACGCAGACACACACGCACACACACACACACACACACACACACACGCACACACACACACGCACAAGAACAAACAAACAAACAAATCGGGGAAAAAAAAACACATGTACCCTAAATAATTAACTACCCCCTTACCCCCCCTCCCCCTTCTCCTATCCCCCCCCCCCCCCCCCCAAAAAAAAAAAAAAAAATCTCACAGCAGCTGAAAATCCTTCCTTTCATTTCCATCTCTCAAGGATTTCGGATGCTGTGTTATCTCGGTCGTGTAAGGAGTTAATTAAGAGGGGGATGCTGGGGCCAGAGATGCGCGGTACACGATGCGCTCTCTCCAATAAAAGTCTTTTGTCTAAACTTTTATATTTATTTTTATTATAATCATGTTGTTGTGTAGAGTTAATTTTTTTTTATAGTTATTTTGTTTTTCTTTATTCTGTGGTGTGTATTTTTGTTGTTGTTAGTGAACGTTTATAAAGATATGTATATGTTTATATATTTTTTTTTATCAGGATGATGGTGATGATCATGATTGTGATGATAATGATGATGATGATAACTACAGTGGTGGCCACAGTAATGATAATGATGATATTCATAATAATGATGATAGTAGTGAGAATGATTATCATAATAATTATGATAATGTGAT
>NC_061828.1:33432593-33433999 GCF_019202785.1 Penaeus chinensis | reverse complement strand
TACCCCCTCCTTTCCCCCAAGAGATAGCCGGGAAAAGATGACATTAACAAGTTTCCGCAAGAGGCCGAGAAAGGGAGGGAGGGAGGAGGGGAGGGGCCAGGGGGAGAGGGAGGAGGGAGGGAAGAGAGAGGGGCTGCCGGAGGAGGAGGGGGCGAGGGAGAAAGGAAGGGGTGAGGGAAGGACGAGAGAGTGAAGGAGGTAGGAGAGGGAGAAGGGAGGGGGAGAGGGAGAAGGGAGGAGGAGAGGGAGGGAGAAGAGAGGAAGGGAGGAGGGGCGAGGGAGGGAGGGAGGAGAGAGTGAGGGAGAAAGGAAGGGGTGAGTGAAGGACGAGAGAGTGAAGGAGGTAGGAGAGGGTGAGCGAGGGAGGAGGGGGTGAGGGAGAAGGAAGGGGTGAGGGAGAAAGGAGGAGGTGAGGGAGGTGAGACGATAAGAGAGGGATATTAAAGAAGGGGAAGAGGAGGGGAATGGGGAGGGGAAAGATAGGGAGTGGGGGTTGGGTAGAGTCAGGCAGACCGAGGGGAAGGGTAAGGGAAGGGTGAGGGAAGGGTGAAGGAACGTATGAGGAAAGGGAAAGGGAGGGAAATTTACCTTCGCCTCCCCTTCCTTCCCCTTATCTTCTCCCTCTCCCCCCCCCCTTTCTTTTACATTTTTTTTCATTCTTCCTTGTTTTTTTCTGGTTTTCTTTATTTTAGTTTTCCGTCTTTTCTTTCTTTCTTTCTTTCTTTTGTTTCTGTTACATTTTTTTTTTCGTTTTCTGTCCTTTCATTTACAAAATCGTTTTATTTTCTTTACTTTTTTTTTAGTTTTCTTTTTCGTTATTTTTTCCATTATGCTATTTATTTTGCTTCATTTTACTCTTTCCCCTTTTTTTCTTTCTTTCTTTTCCTTTTTTATCTTACTTTTTTTCTTTCTTTCTTTTCCTATTTTCATTTTTTCTATCTATCTTTTCCTTCTTATTTAGTTTACTCTTTTCCTTTCTTCCTTTCTTTCTTTATCTTAATTTCTCCCTTTTTTCTCTGTTTTTATTCCTTTATCCCTTTTTTTTCTTTTTTTCATTTTACTTTCCCCCTCCTCTTTTTTTTTCTTTCTTTCGTTTTCTTTTCTTCTTTTTCGTGTGTTTTTTTCGTGTCTTCTTCCTCGTCAAATAAACGAATCGCAAAAATTTCCAAGGTTTTGCTGATGTCTTATCGGTCGCCGAGGTCACGACGCGTGGTGGGGGTGAGGGGGGAGTAGGGGAGGGGGAGAGGGAAGGGAAGTGGGGGGGAGGGAAGGGAAGTGGGGGTGAGGGAGAAAGTGGGGGGAGATGGTGGGTGGGGGTGAGGGAGGGAGGAAGGGGGAGGTGGTGGGTAGGGGTGAGGGAGGAGAGGGGGGGGGTGAGGGAAGGGAAGTGGGGGTGAGGGGGGGGA
>NC_061828.1:33422593-33425093 GCF_019202785.1 Penaeus chinensis | reverse complement strand
ATAGCGGTAATTGGTCAAGTCGGGTCACTGGACAGGGAATGGGAATGGGAATGGGAATGGGAATGGGGGGAGTTGGGGAGAGGGAATGGGGGGGGGGGAGGGAAGTGGGAAGGGGAACAGAATTATCATAGGTGGGATGGGAATGCATATATTTGTGTGCACCTACAGTATACACACACACACACACACACACACACACACACACACACACACACACACACACACACATACATACATATACTTATATACTCACACACCCACAGACAGACGCTCGTACATTTACACGTGAATAAATATAAGCGCACGTCTGGCTTGTCGAGGCAGAGGCGCAGGGGAGCCTGGCAGAGACGTGTACAAACAGCAAACAGCAAACAACGGACAACGGACAACGGGCAACGGACAACGGACAACGGACAACGGACAACGGACGGTCGCTCTTCAATAACGGAAGTAGATGAGGGAGACTGATTACCTGCTGTCACACAAAGCCCTGGACAGAAGCTTTTGTATGTGACAGTTAGTTGTTAGTGGCGGATTGTTCGTTATTAATGCTATTTTATCTTATTATTCATTTATCATTCTCTACTTTGAGTGTCGCGGCGTGTGGTCGGTTTCTCGCCGTCATTTACGTCGACTTCCATTTGACACGACCTGACCTGACCTGACCTCATTTCCTGCCTGGTGTTAACAGTTTCTGCGGTAATTGGGTGTCCATTTCTTATCACAGCAGCTAATGGAATTCTTCTGGAGTTAGGTCTCAGGATATAACATTACGTGGAAGGAGAAATATGTCATGTTCGTCAGATTACATTTTCTTGAATACATTTGAGACGCGGATGGAAAAACAATCCCGTTTTCTTTTGCTTGGAAGGAGAAATGTGATACGTTCGTCTAATTCTGTTTTCTTGAATACGTTTTAGACGCGAAAAAAAACAGTGATCACGTTTCCTTTACATAAGAAATATTTTTTTCCCTTATTGTTTAAAGTTTTCGAATCTGATAAGCTATCTGTATACCGTAAGGGTTCTCTCCTCAGGTCAGGGAGGTCATGTTAGGTCACGTATGTTATCTTGGGTCACGGGTTCAGCCTACGTGCGAGGTCTCCGACTTTCTGTCTGATCGATTGTCTGTTTGTCTGTCTCCATTTATTTACTCAACTGTATGTGTACTGGATATATGCATACATAGACAAGCACACACACACACACACACACACACAAACAGACAGGCAGACAGACAGACACACACACACATACACATATAAACATTCACACACACACATACACACACACAGACACACACATACACACACACACACACAAACAGACAGATACACACACATACACACGCAAACAGAGAGACACACACACATATAAACACACAGACACACGGGTGAATACATGAGGCATGTGTGCTCACCCATCAGCCTCTATCTAATCACTCAATTTCTAACTCCGCCCACCAGCATATCTCTAATTCTGCCGCCTTGTCATTTCCTATCTCTATCGCCTTTTATAATTTGATATCAACCCCCTGTCCTCTTTTTTCCCCTTTTAGCTCTCTATCTTTATCACACCCTTCTATTCCCCTCTCTGCAGCCCGTGGGCGTGGCTTGGGTGGTGCGTGGCGTGGGCGTGGGGAGTGCGTGATAATTAGTACCTGAGGGGCGTGGCGGTTTCACCCTCCCCTCCCCCCCTCTTCCCCCTACCTCCCCCACCTTTTCTGTCGTCACCATCACCCCCATTCCCATACAACCCCCCCTCGCCCTTCCACCCTCCCTCTCCCTATGACCCCATCACCAATCCCCCCCCCCCCCCATCCCCTTCCTTCGTTCCCCTACCATCACTATCCCCACCCCATCCCCTTCCTTCCTCCTACCCCCCCCCTCCATCACCACCCCAACCCCCTCATTCAACCCCCTTCCCCTTACCTCCCCCCTCCCCCTTCCACCTTTCTACCCCCTTTTCCCCTTCTACCCCCTCCCAACCCCCTATTCCCCCACTACACCCCTCCCCCTCCCCCCCAGGTGTAATTTGACACGCAAACCCCTTTCGTTTATTACTTATAACTGCCTCGTCCCTTTTGGGTCCTCACGCACGTTAAATGCCTTCCGCGTATTGCAATGTTGCTCTGAATTGCAAGAGAAAGGGAAGAGGGAGTGAAGAATGAGAAAAGGGGGAAGAGGAAAGAGGGAGGTATAAAAAGGAGAGAGGGGGTGGGGAAGACGGGAGGAGGAGGAGGAGGGGGGAGGAGGAGGGGGGAGGAGGAGGAGGGGGAGGAGGAGGAGGAGGGGGGGGACGAGGAGGAGGAAGAAAAAGAAGTGGAGGAAGATGAAGAGGAAAAGGAAGAGCGAGAGCGATGATAATAATAATAATAATAATAATAATAATAATAATAATAATAATAATAATAATAATAATAATAATAATAATAATAATAATGATAATAATAATAATGATAAAAAGAAGAAGAAGGAGAAGACGACGAAGAAGAGGGAGAA
>NC_061828.1:33405093-33407593 GCF_019202785.1 Penaeus chinensis | reverse complement strand
ACAAAGTAACAGAGACTGAAGAAAGTGTTTGGTAAACCCCATTTAAACGAGAAAAAGATAATGTTTTCAATAGGGACTTGCAATCTTTAAAACAAGTAAACAAATAAACAAATAATGAAACAGCTGCGGGAAGAGATAACAGACATTAAAGAAAAGCAAATAATAGATAAGGTAAGATCAGAAAATTGCAGAGAGAGGAAAGGAGAGAAAAGAAGGGGAGGAAAAAGGAAAAAAGGGAAAAGGGGGGGGGGGGGGGAAAGGGGAAAAGGGGGGGGGGGGGGGGGGGGAAAGGGGGGGGGGAGGGGGGGGAAGAAGGGAGGGAAAAAGGGAAGGGGAGGGGGGGGGGGAAAGGGGGGCAAAAAGGAGAGGAGAGAAGAAGGGGGAGGGAGTGGAGAGGAGAAGGGGAGGGAAAGGGAGGGAGGCAAAAAAGGGAGGAGAGGGAAGAAGGGGGAGGGAGTGGAAATGAGAAAGGAAGGGAAGGGGAGGGAAAGGGAGGGAGGCAAGAAAGGGAGGGGAGGGAAGAAAGGGAGGGATTGGAGAGGAGAAAGGAAGGGAAGGGGAGGGAAGAAGGGGGGAGTGAAGGAGAAGAGGGTGTAGGGGAGAATGGGGGAGGGGGAGAAGAAAGGGAAAGGAGAGGGTGGGGAGAGAAGAAAGAGGATGGTGAGGAGAGAGAGGAGAAAAGAGGGGGGAAGGGAGGAAGAAGGAGTATAGAGAGGAAAGGAAAAGAGGTAGGGGAACGAAGGGAAAGGAAGAAGAAGGAGGAAAGGGAGGAGAGGAAAAGAAGAGGGAAGAAGAAGGGAGGGGACGATGAAGAAGGGCGAGGAGAAAAGGAAGCGAAGAAGACATAAAGAATGCAGAAAAGAGAAGAGAGAAGTAGGAAAAGAGAAAAGAAAAAAGAAAAAAAAAAGAAACGAGAAAAGAGGGGAGAAAGGAAAGAGAAAGGAGAGAAATAAAGAAAAAAGAGACAAAGGGAAAAGAGAAAAGGGAAAAGAAAAAAGAGAAAAGAAAGAAGAGACAAGACAGAGGAGAAAAGAGAAGAAAAAAACATAAAGGAGAAAAGAGCGAGAGAGAAGAGAGAAAGGAGAAAAAAAAAAAAAAAAGAAGAGACAAGAGAAAAGAGAGAAGCTAAAAAAGAAAGGAGGAGAGAAGAAAGAGAAGAGAAGAAAGTGGAGGGGACCATCCCCCCCCCCCCACACTGCACTAGGTCGTTACCGGTGACAGTGAGATGTCCTAGGCCCTTGTTAGGCACTCTCTCGCCTCTCTCTCTCTCTGTCTATCTCTCTATCTATCTCTTATCTCTCTCTCTCTCTGTCTATCTCTCTATCTATCTCTTATCTCTCTCTCTCTCTCTCTCTATCTATCTCTCTCTCTCTCTCTCCTTTCTCTCTCTCTTTTCACTCTCTCTATCTCTTCTTATCTATTTCTCTCTATTTTCTATCTCTCTCTCTCTCTCTCTCTTCTCTATCTCTCTCTCTTTCTATCAGTCTCTCTCTCTCTCCTCTCTTCTCTCTCCCCTCAAATCTCTCTATCTATCTATCTCTCTATCTCTCTATCTCTCTGTCTATCTCTCTCTCTATCAGTCTCTCTCTCTCTATCTCTTTTCAGTCTTCTTTTCAAATCTATCTATCTCTCTCTCTTATCTCTCTCTCTCTCTATTCTCTTCTGTCTTCTTCTATTATCTATCTCTATTCTATCTATATTATCTCTCTCTCTCCTCCCTTTGGTGGGTATGTGTGTATATATTATATATTATATATATATATATATATATATATATATATATTATGTTAGTATTGCACATAAATCTTATATGTAAATAAAAAAAAATAAACATTTCGAAAAAGCATTAACTGCACCGAACCCAATGATCTTGCAAGTTCTTTTGAAGATGACCGATAGATTTTATTCAAATGTCTTTTTTAGACTTTATTTTTCTTTTCTTCTCATCTCCTAGTCATTTAAGGTCAAGGTTCTTATCTTAGCATTCTGGGATTTTATTTGTTTTTTATAGAAAAGTGATGATAATGAGGTTCTGATGAGAGGGATGGGAATGATGATGCAATTGCAGTGATGTTGATAATAATGATATGATGATAAAGATAATGGTAAGGGTAATAATAGTAATAATGATGGTGATGGTGATGATGATAATGATAAAATAATGATAATAATGATGATGATGATAATAATAATAATAATAGTAATTGAGATAATAATAATAATAATAATAATAATAATAATAATAATAATGATAATGATAATGATCATAACAATAATAATGATAATGATAATAATAATGGCAATAATAACAATAAGAATAATGATATTATTAATCGTAGTAATAGTAAAGAGTAGTACTTGTTATACTGATAATAATATTATTATTAATAATAGTCATAATAATAACAATGCTAATAATAATGATAATGATAAAGCCAATAATGATGTTAACAATAATAATAATGATGATAATGTTTATCATGATAATGATAGGAAGGAC
>NC_061828.1:33395093-33400093 GCF_019202785.1 Penaeus chinensis | reverse complement strand
AGGAATGGGAGAGACGAAGAGGAAGAAGAAAGAGGAATGGGAGAGACGAAGAGGAAGAAGAAAGAGGAATGGGAGAGACGAAGAGGAAGAAGAAAGAGGAATGGGAGAGACGAAGAGGAAGAAGAAAGAGGAATGGGAGAGACGAAGAGGAAGAAGAAAGAGGAATGGGAGAGACGAAGAGGAAGAAGAAAGAGGAATGGGAGAGACGAAGAGGAAGAAGAAAGAGGAATGGGAGAGACGAAGAGGAAGAAGAAAGAGGAATGGGAGAGACGAAGAGGAAGAAGAAAGAGGAATGGGAGAGACGAAGAGGAAGAAGAAAGAGGAATGGGAGAGACGAAGAGGAAGAAGAAAGAGGAATGGGAGAGACGAAGAGGAAGAAGAAAGAGGAATGGGAGAGACGAAGAGGAAGAAGAAAGAGGAATGGGAGAGACGAAGAGGAAGAAGAAAGAGGAATGGGAGAGACGAAGAGGAAGAAGAAAGAGGAATGGAGAGACGAAGAGGAAGAAGAAAGAGGAATGGGAGAGACGAAGAGGAAGAAGAAAGAGGAATGGGAGAGACGAAGAGGAAGAAGAAAGAGGAATGGGAGAGACGAAGAGGAAGAAGAAAGAGGAATGGGAGAGACGAAGAGGAAGAAGAAAGAGGAATGGGAGAGACGAAGAGGAAGAAGAAAGAGGAATGGGAGAGACGAAGAGGAAGAAGAAAGAGGAATGGGAGAGACGAAGAGGAAGAAGAAAGAGGAATGGGAGAGACGAAGAGGAAGAAGAAAGAGGAATGGGAGAGACGAAGAGGAAGAAGAAAGAGGAATGGGAGAGACGAAGAGGAAGAAGAAAGAGGAATGGGAGAGACGAAGAGGAAGAAGAAAGAGGAATGGGAGAGACGAAGAGGAAGAAGAAAGAGGAATGGGAGAGACGAAGAGGAAGAAGAAAGAGGAATGGGAGAGACGAAGAGGAAGAAGAAAGAGGAATGGGAGAGACGAAGAGGAAGAAGAAAGAGGAATGGGAGAGACGAAGAGGAAGAAGAAAGAGGAATGGGAGAGACGAAGAGGAAGAAGAAAGAGGAATGGGAGAGACGAAGAGGAAGAAGAAAGAGGAATGGGAGAGACGAAGAGGAAGAAGAAAGAGGAATGGGAGAGACGAAGAGGAAGAAGAAAGAGGAATGGGAGAGACGAAGAGAAGAAGAAAGAGGAATGGGAGAGACGAAGAGGAAGAAGAAAGAGGAATGGGAGAGACGAAGAGGAAGAAGAAAGAGGATGGGAGAGACGAAGAGGAAGAAGAAAGAGGAATGGGAGAGACGAAGAGGAAGAAGAAAGAGGGAAGGGAGAGACGAAGAGGAAGAAGAAAGAGGAATGGGAGAGACAAGGAGAAGAAGAAAGAGGGATGGGAGAGACGAAGAGGGAAGAAGAAAGAGGAATGGGAGAGACGAAGAGGAAGAAGAAAGAGGAATGGGAGAGACGAAGAGGAAGAAGAAAGAGGGATGGGAGAGACGAAGAGGAAAAGAAAGAGGGAAGGGAGAGACGAAGAGGAAGAAGAAAGAGGAATGGGAGAGACGAGGAGGAAGAAGAAAGAGAGATGGGAGAGACGAAGAGGAAGAAGAAAGAGGAATGGGAGAGACGAAGAGGAAGAAGAAAGAGGAATGGGAGAGACGAAGAGGAAGAAGAAAGAAGAATGGGAGAGACGAAGAGGAAGGAGAAAAAGGATGGGAGAGACGAAGAGGAAGAAGAAAGAGGGAAGGGAGAGACGAGGAGGAAGAAGAAAGAGGAATGGGAGAGACAAGGAGGAAGAAGAAAGAGGAATGGGAGAGACGAAGAGGAAGAAGAAAGAAGAATGGGAGAGACGAGGAGGAAGAAGAAAGAGGAATGGGAGAGACGAAGAGGAAGAAGAAAGAAGAATGGGGGAGACGAAGAGGAAGACAACCAAGATCAGGAAAGAGGAAAGGAATAGAAAGGGAGGAAAGGATAAATAGATGACTGAGAGAAGAGTGGAAGAATGAAAGAGAGAAGAAGGAGGAAGAAAGAAGGAAAGAGGGAGTAAGATAAACAGAAAAAAACAAAACAAATTAGGAAGAATAAAGAAGAGAGAAAGAAAGAAAGAAAAAAAACAAAACAAACAAACACCGCTCTAAAAAAAAATAAAAAATAAAACACAGACAACGAAAGAAAGAGAGAAAAAAATAAACATAAAAAAAAGATAAACAAAGAACGAAGGAGACGAAGACAAGGAAATAAACATTTTACGAACGAGGAAGAGCCCAAAGAAGAAGATGAAGGTCGCTACGTCTTCAGTTTTTCTCATGTTCAGATTTGCTCTCAACCGGATGCTGAGAAAGACTGGTTCTGCTGTGCGCTTATCATTATCTTTATTGTTTTTGTTATTGTTATTGCTATTGTTATTGTTATTTTTATTGTTGTTGTTGTTGCTGTTATTATTATTATTATTATTATTATTATTATTATTATTATTATTATTATCATCATTGTTATTATTATTATTATTGCATCATTAATACTCGTACTACTACTATTATTATTATCCTTATTAATGTTATTATTACTACTATCATGATTATAATATCAACAGCAATAATAATTGTAATAATAATAATTATAACAATAATAATAATAATGATAATAATAATAATAATAATAATGATAATAACAATAATGATAATAATAATGAAATAATAATAATGTACGTGTATATGTACATATATAAATGTATATATACACATTTACATACTGTATATATATGATATATATATAGACACGCATATATGTGTATGTATATATACATGAGCATCTACACGTATAGACATTTCACACTCAAACACACACACAGCCAACCTACACCCAGTCTGCTCCCCTCCCCCCTTCCAAGAGGCGGCGATAACCGCACCGCCGACGCCCCGATTAGGCGGAATCAATCGAGCGGGCGATTGGGCGGCGGTGGTGGCGGTGGTGGTGGTGGGGGGGGTGGGGGGGCGATGGAAGGCAGTTTCACACGTCGCTTCCTCCTGTAGCGGTATCCTGTAGGGCCGCGTCTTCCTGTGTGGATAGGATTCTTTGACGCTCTTGTGTCGTTTTTATCAACTCTTCTCTGTTAAGGGTGCTGTTTAGTTATAATAGGTGTTATTATATTTTTGTTTGCTTGAGCACATACATATATGTGTGTGCGTGTCTATACATATATGTGTACACTATATATATGTATTTCTATATTTCTTTTTCCACCGTTTTATTTAGGACACAAATCCTTACTCCTGTCATATTTTGGCGTCAAAATCCCAGACCGACCTCGAACATATATATATATACTCTGGTTTCCAAAAGGGGCGCGATCCCATGGAAAAAAGGCAGTAATATCTCTAATTATCTCTGTATTTCTCTTAACGAGAGCATGGTCACATAATTGAACGTTTGTTATAATGCCACTAAATTCATACTCATTAGAAAGTCTAACAAAACGTACTTATAATTTTCTTTAAAATCAGAGAGGGGATTTTGTTTACAGATGCGGAGGCGGGAAGGGTTAAGAGGTTGAGAATGGTTCGGAATCGATGGTTCGGTTGTTCGATGGTTCGGTTGTTCGATGGTTCGGTAGTTCGGCAGTTCGGTTGTTCGGTAGTTTGGGTGTTCGGTAGTTTGGTTGTTCGGTTATTCAGTAGTTCGGTAGTTTGGTTGTTCGGTAGTTCGATTATTCTGTAGTTCGGTAGTTTGGTTGTTCGGTAGTTCGTTTGTTCGGTTATTCGGTAGTTTGGTTGTTCGGTAGTTCGATTATTCGGTAGTTCGGTAGTTTGGTTGTTCGGTAGTTCAGTTGTTCGGTAGTTCGGTTGTTCGATTATTCGGTAGTTCGGTTGTTCGGTAGTTCGGTAGTTTGGTTGTTCGGTAGTTCGGTAGTTCGGTAGTTCGGTTGTTCGGTAATTCGGTTGTTCGGTTGTTCGGTAGTTCGGTTGTTCGGTAGTTCGGTTGTTCGGTAGTTCGGTAGTTTGGGAGTTCAGTGGTTCGATAGTTCATTGAGTTTGTAGCTCGGCCGTTCGGTAATTCGGCAGTTCGGTTGTTCGTCCGGTCGGTAGCAGTTTGGTGGTTCGGCAGTTTGGTGGTGTTGTAGTTCGGTGGTTCGGTAGTTGGGTAGTTCGCTTGTTCAGTAGTTCGGCAGTTCGGTGGTTCAGCAGTTCGGTGGTTCAGCAGCTTGGTGGTTCGGCAATTCCGTAGTTCGGTAGTTCATTAGTGTTGTAGTTCGGTGGTTCGGTAGTTGGGTAGTTAGGTAGTTCGGTTGTTCGGTAGTTCATTAGTTTGTGGTTCGTTTCGGTGTTCGGGATGCTCGTTTATCTACGGATGGGATTGAAGGATTGACGGAGGATAGAGGGACGGGATAAATGGATGGAATGAGAGAGAAAGAGAAAGAGAGAGAGAAAGAGAAAGAGAAAGAGAAAGAGAGAGAAACAAACCAAACAACCAGAGAAAGAACCCGAAAGAGAGAAAAAGAGGAAATAAATAGAATGGAGAAAAAAGAAAGGGGAAAGAGGACATTTCCCACTGCCTGCCCTGTAAATATGCAGAACAGATGACACAGCATAATGGCGACCACTTAATACCATCTCTCAGTGGATTTTCATGAAGGAGTCTGTCACAACCGCTCGTCTGACACACGCCCCTTCTGTCCCTGCTCATGCCAACCTGGCACCGAATTGAATAAGAGACTGGATTGGGGTAATATCCAGGCGAGATTAAACAGTCTTGTCGAAAAAGTAAAAGTTGAAAAAGAAAGAAATAAAGAAAGAAAAAAGCCGTGAGAGAGAAATTAATTAATTCATTTCTTATTTTCTTTTTACTTTTTTGTTGCATTTGCTCTTGAGGATGAAGCAATGACTGGGAAGATTCGGGGCTTATTGCAGCGGTCGAATCGTGTTGTTGCATGCGATTGGTAAGCTTAGAACGATAAATTTCAGAATTGCAGCTAGAAAGGAGTCGACGACAAGCGTGTCTAAAATAAGAAAGAAGTGAA
>NC_061828.1:33365093-33367593 GCF_019202785.1 Penaeus chinensis | reverse complement strand
CGGCTGAGCTTAATCCTTACCCGCCGTGGTACCCAGCCACAGCAGTAACCTCCAGGCGATATATGCAACTTCTCGTGCCTGGGCGGGGTGTGAACCGCCGACCCCTTGGATGAGAGGCCGGCACGTTACCACTGTACTAGCCCGGAGGCAACGAGTCCTTCCCCTCCCCTCCCCCCTCCCCTCCCTTCTCCTCATTCTCTCTCTCCTCCCCTTCTCTCCCCTTCCCCGGACTATGCCATTGAGGGGAGCCTGGCGTGTGTCAACTAATAGTGTGTCAGCTAGTGCTGACTCGGCTTATTCCTTACCCGCCATGGTACCCTGCCACAAAGAGGAAAAGGAGAGGAGGGGGTATAAAAGAGAGAGAGGAGAGGCAACACGGTAACACGGGGCAGGTGAGGACAGACGAACGGAAGCGAAGGAAGGGCAGATGAGGTCGGACTCTGTGCAGGTTGGCCAGCATACGGGAGAAGGCGGAGGATGTGGGAAGCGAGGAGACTATCGGCAGGAGAAAAACTGCTGTTCAGGTTGAAGTAAGGCAGCAGGTTTATTAAGGAGGATTCCACCAGTCTGCAGACGTGGACATTAGCGGAAGGAAAGACAATTCGCGCTGTTGACCAGTCCATCTGATGGCCTGTGTCCCACTGATGGCAAAAGAGAGTGTTGTTGTTGTGTCCCCTGGATACAGCGTACTTATGTTAAGACAGACGCTTAGCGAGACTGGCCTAAGTATTGCTTATCACAGGAGGTACAAGGAACAGCATAGGTGCCCACTTTCAAGGAGGAGGGAAGACTGTTGTGGACCAGGTTACGACAGACAGTGTTCACCTGGTGAAAGATCAGCCTGTAGTTGAGAGGGTGAAGAGGGCGACGGAGAAAGTAGATCTCCACAGTGTAGGGCAGCCTAAGGACAGACAGGTGCAGGTGAGGGGTCTCTTTAGGAGAGGAGTCGTGGTAGAAGGTACACCGTGCCCTGGATAACGCGACGTCGAGAACACGACTAGGGTAGCCCAGTTTGGAGAACGAACGCACAGGAAGTCGATCTCTCCATCCAAGTACTGGGGGTTACAGATGCTTAAGGCACAGAGGAACAGCGAAGTGCCAACACCTCTCTTTACATGGAGAGGATGGTATGAGAAGGAGTGTATGAACTAAGATCTTGTTCAACAACAGAGTTCAATTCAAACAAATACATGTACAAGGAGAAGCGTATGAGGTAGTGGACAAGTATATATACACACAAACAGACTACCGAAGAGGAAATTAAGCGACGCATCAGTCTAGGCTGAAGCACCTTCGGTAGACACAGTAGCATGCTAAGAGGCCAAAAGAAAAGTCTTTAATCAATTCGTCCTTCTAGTTATGACCTATGGACCAGAAACATGGATACAGCCAAATTACTGGAAAATAAACTTATAAGTGCCCAGAGAGGGATGGAGAGGTTGATGCTGGGAATTAGTCTAAGAGATCGGATGAGGGCGACGTGGATCAGGGAACTGACAACAGTGGAAGATATACCTGGGAGCATCAAAAAATAAAAAATGACAATGGGCTGGTTATATATGTCGGGGACAAGACGACAGATGGAAAAAGAAAGTAACAGACTGGGCCATAGATATCATAAAGAGGCCAAGGGCCAGACCAATGACAAGATGACGTAACGAAATAACGAAATTTGGCGACCAAGACTGGAAACAAAACACGCAAGACAGACAAAGTTGGAGAGAGAGAGACCAACTTTTTCATACGCATCTTGAGAATTATTACCGAGTTTCACTTTTCTTCACGAACCTTGAAGTATCTGTAAGTAGAAAAGAACAACGTAAGGTTAACGATATGCAAGCAAGATTACATCATTACCTGTATGAAAGACATCTTAAAGCCCTCATTACTTTGAAAATGGTCTTTAAGAAAATTATTGTCAAGAAATACAACTTTCTGAAGTCATAAATCTATTTAATAATGCGCATCATAGAAACATGTACGGGACATGTTATCAATTTTCTCTCGCCCTTTCCTACGACCTCCTCCGTTCTTTAATTTGTCCCTCATTCTTACTTTCTCTGTCTGTCACTCTTCGTTTTATATTTACCTCTCTTCTTGTTTTCGTTTTAGTCACTTTCCTATTCTTTGCTTTATTTTGTCTTCTTATTGTCGTGTTTTCTTAGCTTGTCTTCTTGTTCTCCTCTTTTTACCTGTTTCTATTCTTTCTTCTTGTTTTTCTTTTTTTATCTTTGTTTTACATAGATTCTCTCTTCCTCTTCTTCTTATTCCTCTCTCCTCTCCAACCTTTTTTCCTTCTTCTCCTCCTCTTCTCTCTTATATCCATCGTCTTACACACACACACACATACACACACACACACACACACACGCGCGCGCACATATTCACACACACACACACACACACCCACACACACACACACACACAAACACACCCACCCACACACACACACACACACACACACACACACACACACACACACACACACACACACAACACA
>NC_061828.1:33362662-33364993 GCF_019202785.1 Penaeus chinensis | reverse complement strand
CAAACAAACAAACAAACAACACACAAACGGCAAAGAAACCCATCTCGACTCTTAAGCATTTCCGATTTCACGCCGTCACGATCAGGCGGCGGTGGTCAGGGAGGATGACCTCGCTTGCCTCGCCCTTGCCTCCGCCTCGCCCTTGCCTCTGTCTCGCCCTTCCCTCCGCCGCCCTTGGCCGCTCTGCCTCGCCCTTGCCTCCGCTTCGCCCTTGCCTCTGCCTCGCCCTTGCCTCTGCCTCGCCCTTGCCTCCGCCTCGCCCTTGCCTCTGCCTCGCCCTTGCCTCTGCCTCGCCCTTGCCTCTGCCTCGCCCTTGCCTCCGCCTCGCCCTTGCCTCTGTCTCGCCCTTGCCTCCGCCTCGCCCTTGCCTCTGCCTCGCCCTTGCCTCTGCCTCGCCCTTGCCTCCGCCTCGTCCTTGCCTCTGCCTCGCCCTTGCCTCTGCCTCGCCCTTGCCTCTGCCTCGCCCTTGCCTCTGTCTCGCCCTTGCCTCCGCCTCGTCCTTGCCTCTGCCTCGCCCTTGCCTCTGCCTCGCCCTTGCCTCTGCCTCGCCCTTGCCTCCGCCTCGCCCTTGCCTCTGCCTCGCCCTTGCCTCCGCCTCGCCCTTGCCTCTGTCTCGCCCTTGCCTCTGCCTCGCCCTTGCCTCTGCCTCGCCCTTGCCTCTGCCTCGCCCTTGCCTCCGCCTCGTCCTTGCCTCTGCCTCGCCCTTGCCTCTGCCTCGCCCTTGCCTCTGCCTCGCCCTTGCCTCCGCCTCGCCCTTGCCTCTGCCTCGCCCTTGCCTCCGCCTCGCCCTTGCCTCTGCCTCGCCCTTGCCTCCGCCTCGCCCTTGCCTCTGTCTCGCCCTTGCCTCCGCCTCGCCCTTGCCTCTGCCTCGCCCTTGCCTCCGCCTCGTCCTTGCCTCTGCCTCGCCCTTGCCTCCGCCTCGCCCTTGCCTCTGTCTCGCCCTTGCCTCTGCCTCGCCCTTGCCTCTGCCTCCGCCTCGCCCTTGCCTCCGCCTCGCCCTTGCCTCTTTCTCGCCCTTGCCTCCGCCTCGTCCTTGCCTCTGCCTCGCCCTTGCCTCCGCCTCGCCCTTGCCTCTGCCTCGCCCTTGCCTCCGCCTCGCCCTTGCCTCTGCCTCGCCCTTGCCTCCGCCTCGTCCTTGCCTCTGCCTCGCCCTTGCCTCCGCCTCGTCCTTGCCTCTGCCTCGCCCTTGCCTCCGCCTCGTCCTTGCCTCTGCCTCGCCCTTGCCTCCGCCTCGCCCTTGCCTCTGCCTCGCCCTTGCCTCCGCCTCGCCCTTGCCTCTGTCTCGCCCTTGCCTCTGTCTCGCCCTTGCCTCTGCCTCGCCCTTGCCTCCGCCTCGCCCTTGCCTCTGCCTCGCCCTTGCCTCCGCCTCGTCCTTGCCTCTGCCTCGCCCTTGCCTCCGCCTCGCCCTTGCCTCTGCCTCGCCCTTGCCTCCGCCTCGCCCTTGCCTCCGCCTCGCCCTTGCCTCTGTCTCGCCCTTGCCTCTGTCTCGCCCTTGCCTCTGCCTCGCCCTTGCCTCCGCCTCGCCCTTGCCTCTGCCTCGCCCTTGCCTCCGCCTCGTCCTTGCCTCCGCCTCGCCCTTGCCTCCGCCTCGCCCTTGCCTCTGCCTCGCCCTTGCCTCCGCCTCGCCCTTGCCTCTGCCTCGCCCTTGCCTCCGCCTCGTCCTTGCCTCTGCCTCGCCCTTGCCTCCGCCTCGCCCTTGCCTCTGCCTCGCCCTTGCCTCCGCCTCGCCCTTGCCTCCGCCTCGCCCTTGCCTCTGCCTCGCCCTTGCCTCCGCCTCGCCCTTGCCTCTGCCTCGCCCTTGCCTCTGTCTCGCCCTTGCCTCCGCCTCGCCCTTGCCTCCGCCTCGCCCTTGCCTCTGCCTCGCCCTTGCCTCCGCCTCGCCCTTGCCTCTGCCTCGCCCTTGCCTCTGCCTCGCCGCTTGCCGGGCCGGAGGGCTGCCTCGGCCTCGGTTCGCGCGCGCACGCTCTCTCTATCTATCTATCTCTGGGTGAGTGTGCATATATATATATATATATATATATATATATATATATATATATATATAAATATATATATATATATATTTATATATATGTATAGATAGATAGATAGATAGATAGATAGATATATGAATGAATATGTATATATATATATATATATATATATATATATATATATATATATATATATATATATATATATATATATATATGTATATATATATGTATATATATATATATATATATATATATATATATAGTTTATATTCAAATTGATTTTCTAATTTCTTTAATAATAAGCTTAGAGGCTTTACTTTAATTTCTATCAAATATTGTAATATATATTATATCA